>NC_048597.1:165632605-165960105 GCF_003668045.3 Cricetulus griseus
ATATTTGCATATCTTAAGACCTATAGAGCACAAAGACATTTGAATGAAACCCACCCTCTGTTATTGTAGAATGATATGTAATTTATTCATTTACCGACAGTTAGGCAGTACTCAAAATTCATTTAGGTAAGCAAGTGATTACACAAACATCTAATAATACTAAAATCGATAGTCCCAAAGTATAAAATACCATGGTTATGAAATACCATGGTAAATACTATTCAACAGACTACAATCATAATTCCAAACTAAATCACATTTTAAAGAAGATGATTCTTAGCAGTTTGAGGATGATCTTGTTTTTCTTCTCCCAAGCACCTTCTTCCACTGTTGTAAGGATGCCAATTTCAAGAAACAGTGCACGGTATCATTGCTCAGGTTCCTGTGTTGTAACACGTTTTCTTGCAAATAAAAATTTTAAAATATTGCCCCTCAACACAGAAAACAAACCAGTCAGCCCTCAATCCCCTAAGCAAATATGCTGGGTTTGGGGTAGTGCTAAGGGCAAAGTCTGGGTTTAGGAAGAGGCAGGCAGTGAGAAACCCTTTGCAGCCTTGGAAAGATATGGCTTCTTTTCTGAGGCTCCAAGCATCATACACACACTTAGACATCCAAGCCATGAGGTGACGGGAATAAAATAAGTTTCTATCCTGATGACTACAGCACAGTTGCAACTGTGGCTAAGTTAGGCTACAGGTCTGCAGGATTCCACATAAGGATGGCTCCTAGTTAAGCTAATTTCTTAAAGCCTCATTACATTTTCCTGAAGTGCAGTTATATGTGCAGGAAGAGTTTGGCTTATCATGTGTCTGTCTGTCTATTTTAAAGTCTTATACTTTACCAGAATGAGGTCCAAGCCTGAACCTGGCTTGAGAAGCTAGCAGCAGTCCTCACGAAACATTTTAATAAATATGAACACAGAATGAGATTCAGTTAAATCTCTTATGTACAAATTACAGCTAGAGAATTATTACACATTTTTAATATTGAATGATGAAGCGGGGGTGGGGGAACAAAATCTAAAAAAATAGAAAACTTTCTCCATACATGGGTGTCAGGGACAGATACTAACACTGCATAATGCCGCAATATGAGCAGTCACTCAGAAATAGTTGTATTTGGGGGATCTTGGAATTGTGACCAAGAGATGAAAATACTGTACCAAAAGGCATGCGTATGTATATGTATATATATATATATATATGTATATATATGTATAATTACTATGTGCATTCAGTGTGTGAGCTGTCACCTAAGCAGAGATCTAAGACAACAATGAGGCAGTGTTCTTGGGGATCCGTTGAAACCCGGCGTGGGCACTACATGTTGATCAAACCCTCAGATGCAGCAAAATGTGGGCACAGCGCCATGTCTGGATTCTGCAGCTGTTTTATGATCCTCTTGCGGAATTTCTCCCGCACTCGATTAAATTCCATTATGTCCATGGGGTCCTCCTCAATCCAAAACTTGTGAAACTCATGCATCAAATAACCTGTTAGGGACAAGACAGTGAGAAGACTGCAAGAGAATCGTCCCTAGTCACATTACAAACCACTGTGGATGAGTTCGACCAAAGCAACAGTCTCCTTGGAGTTCACAGGAAACACCAAGATTTAGTACGACCAGTAGAGTAGAAGCTCCCAAGCTGCCTATGTTGTTCTTTTTCCTTTTGCAGCTACTATTAGAGACATTTTCAGTTCCACAAAGCAGGGGAGCCAATGGGTTCTGTTCTGTCACCTCTTGAACAAGAATCACAGTGGGAACATATTCTTTTTTCTTTTTTTTGTGTGTGTATATGTGGGTTAGTGTGTGTGTGTGTGTGTGTGTGTGTGTGTGATAGTTTCTTTTCTTGACCAAACACAGCTCAAGGAAGGAAGAGTTTATTTCAGCTCACAGTTCAAAGTATAGTTTGTCATGTCAGGGAAATCAAGGCTGGGGAAGCTCCATGCAGCTGATCACGTCCCATCTGGGGTCAGGGAGAAGAGAGCAATGAAAGCTTGGCTTCATTTCTCCTCTCTGTTCAGTCTATTACCTCAGCCCATAGAATAGCGTCACCCACAGTGGGCAGGCCTTCCCATACCGGTTAGCTGCAACTAGAATCACCTAATTTTTTGAGAAGGGGACTCTCATTGGCTGTTGGCTCACAGATTTGGTTAGACTGACTGGCCAGTGAGTCCCAGGTATCTGTCTCCCTAGTACTGGAAGTATAACATGTGGATAACTTGCTATGTAGATCTGGGGATCCCCGAACTAGGGGACTCATGCTTGCTTTAGCAAGCATGTTAGGGATTGAGCTTGCCTTCCCAGTTCCTGTTTTTGTTTTATTCTGTTTTTTTTTTTTTCTTCAACTTTTCTTATTTGAATTAGAAACAGGATTGTTTTACATGACAAGCCCAGTTCCCTTCTCCCTCCCGTCCTCCTCTACCGCCCCCCCCCAACTAAAACCTTATCTGTCACATATCCTTTCTGCTCCCCCTGGATGGTGAGGCCTTCCATAGGGGGTCATCAGAGTCTATTGTATCCTTTGGGATAGGGCCTAGGCCCACCCCCATGTGTCTTGGCTCAGGGAGTATTCCTCTATGTGGAATGGGCTCCCAAAGTCCACACCTATGCTAGGGGATAAGTACTGAACTTCTACAGGAGGTCCCGTAGATTTCTGAGGTTTCCTCACTGAAACCCATGTTCCTGGGGTCTGGATCAGTCCCATGCTGGTATCCCAGCTATCAGTCTGGGGACCAAGAGTCCCCTGATGTTCAGGTCAGCTGTTCCTGTGGGTTTCACCAGCCTGGTCTGGACCCCTGTGCTCTTCACTTGTCTCTTAATTTTTTTGTGTGTTTATGCGTGTTTGCCTGTTAAGCATGTATGTATGTGTACCACATGCCGAGGTGTCCCTGGGAGATAAGAAGAGGGCACTGGATCCCCTGGAACTGGAGTTACAGTTGTGAGCTACTATATGGGTGCTGGAAATCAAAATCTGGGTCCTTTGGAAGAGCAAGCAGTCAGAGCTCTTAACTATTGAGCAATCTCTCCAGCTCAGCTTTGATTTTTGGTTTCATTTGTTCATTTGTTCCTTCCTTCCTTCCTTCCTTCCTTCCTTCCTTCCTTCTTTCCTTCCTTTCTTTCTTTTGAGACAAGGTCTCTCTATGTGTCCCTGGCTGGCCTGGAATTTTCTCTGTAGACCAGCCTGGCCTCTGATTCACAGAGGTCCACCTGCCTCTGCCTCCCAAGCGTTGGGGTTAAAGCGTGTGACCCATTCACACAACACACCCCTCTCATTACTACTCTCATTGCACGTGTAGGCACACTCATATTTTTTTAAGAACTCAGTCACTGAAGCGTAGGAGAAAAGGTTGAGGGAGTAGCTATTTTTACATTTGTTTTGGGTTGTCTATTCTGTTTCATTTCTTCTCTCTCTCTTTTTTTTCTTTCTTTTGACAAGGTCTCTTGCAGCCCAGTCTGGCCTTGAACTCACTATGCTACAGATGGCTTTGAACACCTGTCTGACTCTTCTGCCCCCGCCTCCCAGTGCATTACCTGGTTTATGTGTTATTAGGGATTGAACCTAGCGCTGGTGTGTGTTAGGAGAGCACTCTACCAAGTGAACTACATCTCCATCGCTGTCCCGTTTCTTTCGGGGCAATGGACAGGACTGCTGCTGAACATTTCTGATGGAGGCATTCACTCCCTTGCCCAGCTGGCCTTGAGGCTACCCAAAAGCTGACTACCAGGAAAACTGCAAATCAGATCCACCATCACCCCAGGAGCTGTCTTCTCTGTTTCCACTCATCTGGCCCTTGGATTCCCTGAGGGGTCCCAAGGCTGATTCCAGGCTTGGGCATCTCTAGGAACAACATTGACAGTTACATAGTTTGATTGCAATAAAAATGCAGAAATGGTGACCTGGCTTCTAAAGTAAATATTATGATCATAAAACTCTACTCATTTATGTACTATTGCATGGTATTTAAATATTCATTTGGCCAGATATCTGCTCAACTCCTCTACCAATTATATGTGCAACAGATACACTGTTAGGTGCTGAGGATGGAGAAAAAAGTAGAGTTCTCATGTTTCCTAATTCTCTGTCTCTTGGAGAGAGAGAGAGAGAAAGAGAGAGAGAGAGAGAGAGAGAGAGAGAGAGAGAGATGGATATTCAATTTCTGACAATGATTTGTTAGCTGAGAAAGCTAACAAAGTAGTGTAGCAAGGGGAGGGAGAAAACGGAGTCAATCTATTGTCTCTAGTCTTCAATTTCATTCATTCCCTGGCACTGTAGGATGGCCAAGCAGATTATATATCTCAGCCTTACAGATGTGGACACTGGGTTCAGCCAGGAAGCTTGAAAAGTGCATACTCCCACAGTTAACACCTGGAAGCCAGGTCTGAAACAGGCGTCTTCTGATTGTTGCTATAGGTTGCTGCCTTTGGTGCTTATTTCTATGTTAACAGTGCTCTCTCTTGAAGGTCAAAGAACAGATAATCTGCCCCCTCTTCTGTGCTTGTCCTTTTCTCTGCTCACTACACCTAATCTTACCCCATCACAGTGGGGTCATGTGTTCAGTGGAGCTTTAGATTGGATGGCATTTTTGTAATACGGTGCTTTGCCATGCAGCGTTCACTGACTAAGACTGTAGAGTCAGGACGATAGAGCCATTACATTCTTATTTCCTTTTCTCTAAATGAAATACTTGTTTTGAATACTAATTTGGCTTGCCATCTGAAGCCTGCTGCATATTTATTGCTGCTCAAATGTGCTTGGATTTGCTTCACTACATCCTGTTAGTAGAGGGCAGAGCCATGTGCAAGGACACAGATAATTACAAGAATATTAACAGAGGAGATTGCAGAAGTGACCATGCCTGATGGAGGGACACCCAGGCTCTCTGACCATAACCTAATCCATTGGTGATTGCTGCTTTCTAAAACCCAAAAAGTGTCTTGGGAAATAAGATGTTCTGCTTCATGCTTCTGATCTGGGCTAGGACTCTTCTGAAAAACCTATCAACTGGGTAAGGCTAAAATATTTCCAAATTAGCTACACCCTCTTTTTCCCTGAAAAGAATATCCTTCAATATTTCAGTATCTTATCTGTCCATCCATCTATCCATATAATCATTCTATCCACCCATCCATCCATAGAGTTACTAGACACTCTACTAGGCTGAGAATATAGCAATGAATGAAACATCTCCTCCTACCCTTACATGCCAATTCTTCTTGGTTTTAACTCTGATTCTTTCCCAGGAGATGTCATCTGCTATGCGGTTCTGATTTTTGACTTCAAGTAGATGAATTAAAAGTCTGTAGGCAGAGCCCTTCTAACCCTTCAGAGCTCTATGGTTTCTCATAGGAATGTCCATTTGTGGCTCCAAATAGATTTCCCCAAAGGAATTTACCTTCAGTTTGCCTCAAATTAAGCTCATCCTATTTTCCCTACTATCCTATTATAAGAGCTTCCCTGATTTCCCCCAAGAAAGACGGAAACTGTAGAATAGGAAAGCATAAAAGGCTAACAAAAACATACGGCCAGACAATTTATTTGTTAATAGCTATGCTTGAGCTCTCCAACATGGCTCCAAGCTAGTCAGGATCGATTCCAAATTCTTCTCATAAATTTCCTGTATCATATGTAATCATAACCTCTCAAAATCATATCTAATCATAACCTCTGTACCATATTGTTTGGATCTGCTGTACACTCCTGTCTTATGGCCTGTGTCCTTACCACTTCTCTGGCTGGATCACTCAGCCCCCATTGCTGTACTTTCTGCCACCCAGCCTTTGGTTTTCACTGGAAGTAGCATTTGCCTTAGGGTGCTCTCTCTGCTTCAGACTCAGTGGGTGATGATGGCCATGTGCCTTGCAGCATTTTAAAACAGTATCTTTACTTCTGGTGTATTGTACTTTTTTTTTTTTTGATTCCAGGATTCCTCAGTATAGACCCTGATCTGCAGTAAAACCCCAGTAATATTTTTGGGGGAGATAGAAATGTTACAGGACTGACTGTAATCACCCACTTGTCAAAATGGGAGCTATAAATGTCAGGTGAGGAACTTAGATTTTTCCACTAACAGGTTATAAACACTTCTTTAAATATCTTTTTCATTTTTTCCAGTTATACTTGCATCTTTTGGCATCAGATAGCTTAATATGTTTTGACAGAAAACAAAGCACCATGAATGTGGTAGCTTCTCCTATCCCAATCCTTGCTCTATAGTCACTCCAGCTAAGCCTTCTGACTGCCAAAATCTGTAGCCCCACACAGTCGGCATTGCTTTTCTGGGCTGGTTTTTAAACCCCTATTTACAGAAGAGACTGGTTTATCCCCTGTTTACAGGCCCAGTCACACTCTATTCCTTACTGTTTTTAACCCAGGACCAAATGCCTACTTTGTTCATTTATTTAGTTTTCCATTTAATTTAACCACAGACCACTTTTCCCTAAGGATGCCAAATGCATCCCAGATGTGATCAAACATGGTAGACGTTTGTTCATTTCCAGAGCTTGATCAACATCCAGATCTGTTCAGCCTATTGCATGAGGCCCACCTTGGGAGGGCCCCTTTCTTTACCCAAGGATTCCCCTCACTCTCCTGGAAAGACTTCCTGTTGTCTTCCTGGAATTACTCTCTTATTTTGTAGAAACATCATATTTTCAGGAGTTTCCTTATCAAGTTATAGGGAAGTAAAATATTTAAGACCATGTATTTAGAAAAAAAAGTCTGTCCTATTTTGAAACTCAATACTCAATTGATAAGTTAGACTGAGAATATAATTTGAAATTATAAATCATATTCCTTTTATGCCATCTTAAGTTTTTGTCCTCATTATCCATTGTGTTTTAGAATAAAAGGCTGCTCCAGAGAAATCCAGTGTAGTTTTGATTCTGAAGTTTATGAGTGACAGACAGTTTCAGAAATTTTCAGAATCATCTCTTTGTATTGCCATAATATCTCACAGTGATGTAGACTTTGGTTTGGTAGATTTTAATCTGTTATATGGGTTTTTGTAACTTAAAATATAAAAATCTGTCCTTCGGGCCTAATGTTTTATCACATTTTAAATTTACTTATTTATTAGCCTCTCTCTCTCTCTCTCTCTCTCTGTGTGTGTGTGTGTGTGTGTGTGTGAGAGAGAGAGACAGAGAGAGAGAGAGAGAGAGAGAGAGAGAGAGAGAGAAACATGTGTAAGGAGGTCAGAGAACAACTTGTAGGTGTTGGTCCTCATCTTCCATCATGTAGGTCTTGGGGATCAATCTCAGATCTTCAAGCTTGGCAAATGCCTTCACCCACAAAGCCATCTTGGTGGTCTGATTTTTTTCTTGATTTATAGATTTGTTTTCTTTCCCTGAGTTTCTCCTTTTTGTGACATCCCCCCTCTTCAGATAGGAGACTTCCCACAATGGCCTTTTCACGTTTCAACCTTTAGTTTTTACTTTTCATCAGAACCTTTTGATCTACGTTCTAGGCAAGTCTTTCAACCTTACTTTCTAATCTTCTCGTGAATTTCATTTCTGTCAAAACATAGGACCTGGCAGCCAACTCAGGCTGTCTTTAGAGTTGTATTCTTCAGTGTTAAACTGTGCTAGATCAGAAGGAGACAGACAAAATCAGGCCTGAAGTTGACACATTGCATATCACATAAGGGCTGAGAAAAAAGAAAAATCCATGAAGCCCAGAAATATATGCATTAAGTGATTAAATGATATAATAATCAGACAAGGGAGTTAAACCCAAAGGAACTCCTTCCAAGGGCCCTACGTAGCTTCATCACAATGATTTCTCAGCGTTGACCCTTGTCTGCTCTATAGAAATTCATACTGATCATTAAACAACAGGACACTTACAGAACGTTTGTTGGAAGTGAGACAGCGTTGGTGCTTCAGGGGCGATGTTGTAGAAGTGAGTTTTCAGAGCACCACTCACGAGCAGATTGTATGCCAGATCGGTGATGTTGATGCCCACAATTGCAAAGGAGTACCTGCAGGTAGGACCCATAAAACCCAAAAGTGTTGCAATATGGGACAGAAGCACTTTAGAAACTGATAACTGGAGCTCTGAATTCCTATTAAACCACCAGTGTGGCCAACCATCTGTCCATCATTACCATATCAACATCTTGTCCTCTGAATCTACCACAAGGTTTTGATAGTGTGTGCTGAGAGAATTGAGAATTCACATGCTTTGCCTTGGTAACTCCACTCCCAAACATACTGTAGGTCAGTGTCCAAAGTGGACAAAGCTTTATACATAAGAATATTTATCATGGCAAGACAGAAACCACTCAAATACACTAAAATGTTTCCTAGAGAAATTAATTATGGTAATTTGTGTTAACTAAATTATGGTAAATTTATAGCTAACTGAAATTGCATTCTTAGAGACTTTAATTAAAGCAAGACACCTGTGTAGAACAAGCCTCGATTTAGTATAGGTGCACATGAGTGCATGGAGAACAGCTAGAATGAAAAGCTATGAGTCCTTATTATGGGTGTGCAAAGACGATAGGAGGGGCTGATGGTCTGAGTTCTGGTCTACATTCCCGCATTTTTCTAAATTTAAATTTTATGTAAGAAAGATTTAAGGTATTACCACAAAGTGTATTTTATTTTCTTCCACAGAAAAGAAAACAGAATTCTTAAATTCTCCCTGTTCTTATAAATCCAGAAATAGTTTTGAATGGAATAGGCAATTAAGAACATATTAATTTGTTTGTTTATTTATTTGTGTGTGTGCATGTGCCACAGCGTGTGTGTGTGTGTGTGTGTGTGTGTGTGTGTGTGTGTGTGTGTGTGTGTGTATGCCAAGAGACAATTGGAGCATTCTTTCCTTCTGCACATAAGTTCTTGGGATCAAATTCAGGTCATCAGGCTTGGTGGCAAGCTCCTTTACCTGCTAACCCATGTTGTCAGGTATCTAATGCAAAAATTCAAAACAATTTTTAAATTTTATTTCATCATTTTACAAGTATTGGTGTTTTGTCCGCATGTATATCTTTATATCACGTGAGTGCCTGGTACCCATGGAGGCAAGAAAGCGGCATTGAATTTCCTGGAACTGGAGTTACAGATGGTTGTGAGCTATGTGGGTTCTGAGACTCAAACATAGTTTTGCTGGGTCATAGCTGACAGTCTTCATGTATGGTCCCACACTTACCCAATTGCTTTATCCATCCTTTTCTTTTCCCATTCTGCTTTGCTGAATTTGCTGAAAGAAAGAATGAATAAATAAATGAACATCTAATGTTTAACTTGTTATTGCTCTTTGTATGCTTATATTAAACCATTAGCTACATGTGGAGATACATGTAACTCTATTATCACACTAATCAGTCTGAATATATTACTGCTAAGGCAGTAGTATAAGCTTGATGACACACACCTGGAATCCTGCCATCCCCACTTGTATTGTTGCTACTAGAATATATATATAATATATATATATATATATATATATATATATATATATCCAAACTGATTAGTGTTAGATAGTGTACATATGCATACAGGGAACAGTGTTAACATATGCCAATGCAGGAAGATTTTGAGTTTTAGGCTAGCTTTGTCTCAAAAACAAACAAACAAACAAAACTTTAGCATTGGAGCTACATACAACTTAAATCCATCTAAGCAGGAGAAAGGAGAATTTTCTAAAACAGATGGCAAATGACACACTACAAACACTCATGTACTACCACAGCACACAATCACAGAAACACGGTACATAATGGATATTTACACAAATGTGCTTCGTTCTCTGTGAATGACTGGCTATGACGCCAAGTACTTGCTGGAATTCATAGTAAAATATCCCACCTATTTTTAAAGTGTAATTTCCAACCAACAAAGTAAACTAAAGAGGCACCAGGAGAGTTTTGCCTCTAAAAGATTCATCTTTAAAATGAGTTGAATTATATGTGAAATTTAAAAATTTTGTAAGTATCCATTTTATCTTCAACAAAGCTTCGAATAGTCCACAGTATGTCTGTATTTATTAACTGAAATCTTGTGTCTATATTTGTAAATGAAATCTTTGTATTTGAAATATAATAAAAGGCCAAGTAGCTTCCACTCATTTGATAACTTATAAGATGGCCCCAAATAAACAAGGAAGACTCAACAGGCACTATTCTCCTCTTAAAATTGCATCTACATTTATCCCTCAAGTTTCTTTGGGACCCTATGAATGGTCACAAAGGCAACAATGCATCATGCTTTCTGAAGGACAGCTGGGAATATGTCCACATGTCCACGTCTCACTGCTGAATTTCTGAAATGTGTAGGGTCTGATAGAAGCTATAATGATACCATAATTGCTCAAAATATACCTCTTACAGACAATCATATAAGAAATAGATTAGTGTTTTCAAGACATTTTGATTCACACTTGGTGACCTTCAATATCAGTTTGAAGCAATGAATACAAAAGCCTCTTTCTCTTTGACTAGATTGTAGCTTGAGGGATAAACTAGGTTCTTCACAGAACACACACGAAGGCCAGCCTCCTTAAGAGTGATCCTCAGTCCCTTGAGCCTTCTCTGATGGCTGATGAATGAACCACAACTGCAGAGACTCTGTCTACCTTCTCCTTGCTTGAGGATGGCTCACTGACAAAATTAATCTCCCTTCAACGATCCATTCAAAAACTATTTTTAGCTTATTGTTACTTCCCCAGGATCACAGAGAATCCATGACTCCCGGTTCTGATGTAGGAAACACCACTTGGAAACACATGTAGACTCTCAGTCAACTTTAATTAGGGGAAGTTCAGAGACTCCACAATGCAGAACCATGCAATCCAGAAGATACAGTTTAAAAGCCAAAATAGCTTGAGGTTGATCATGCAATCTACCAAGAAATAGCTAGAAGATTTTAATGTTTTTCTTGAAATAAATAAAAGTCAAGAAGATGAATTTTAATCTCATAAAAGACTATAAATGCAAGTTTGGGAAAGTAATGTAATTTAATTAACCTTAGCCAAATGGAGCTAGGAGGAAGATAATAGTAACATCAGTAAGTAAACCCAAGTCAACCTCTTCCTGAATTTTAAGACTGCTGTAATCAAACTTTAGGTTTATTTAGCCAATAATAACTAAGTGCTATTAGGTGGAGGACAAAAAGTCTAATGGGACCAGGACAATAAAACAGGAGGAATTCTCAGAGAAGCCACTAACTCACACATTAACTACTATTTATAATAATCAAATTGGAAATACATCAATCCAGGCCAGAGGTGGTGGGCCAGGCTTTTAATCCTAGCTCTAGGGAGGTAGAGGCAGGTGGATCTCTGTGAATTTGAGGACAGCCTGGTAGTGAGCTCCAGGCCACCCATGGCTACATAATGAGTCATGTCTCCAAGAAAACCTTACTAATTGAAGACCAAATTTTCACTACGAAAGAAAATTCCCAAATAAAATGTCCCTTGAGGTGATTTGGTCATGTGTGTGAGATGGTCACCTCTTTAGAGGAAGCATTAAATCTCCCTCAAACTGGGTATAGTTCTGGCTACTTGACCCTGTCATTAGATTAGAACAATCAGTCTTTTAACTAATAAAAATGCAGCCCACAAGTAAACACCATATAAGATTAAAAGCTGGTGAATACTTGCCTTTAAAAGTGTTTTTCACAAATCTACTCATTCTAAAACAATAAAAACAACAAAACACAAAAGCAAATAAAAATACCTTATTTCTTCTTTAGTGATATCCCTTCATGTGTTCAGTCAAAGGAAAGAAATCAAGTAAATGCAAATGCAAATATGGTCTTGAACTTTAAAACAAAAAAGCCTTAGAAAACCCAGCTTTCTCTGTGGGGCCTTGACTTTCATTCTTCCTCATGCCACACCACACTCCCTTGTCTCTGAATTCTTTTCTCCATATCTGTCCCTCCATGCTCACCTTTCAATTTTCCTAGACACTCTTGACACACATCTTGCTTGAAGGATACCACTCTGCCTTCTATGTCCTGAAATGAGTATCTGAAGTGCTAACCTTCCTGTTTAGCACCTGTCAAAAGGGCTATTGAGACCACTTTCGTTTGGCTCCCAGTGAACAGGTTCTCCTGATAACATTTCTCTATAGGTCCATGTGGGAAATGATATTTATTGATCCAAAAACCACTAACCCATCTTTTATTTGGAACAATTACCTGCATTTTGGATGAAGAGAGTCGGAGAGGACCTGCTGAGCTACTGTGGCATCCCGTTCTGCGAAATATCTACAGGCAGAGGGAAAGAACACCATGATTGCATTGTCTGCAAGACAGCCACCCTCTTCTGGTGGGAGGCCACTTAGCACCCAAAGGTAGACACTGGCATGAAGTCACCACTCTTCCAGAGCCAGCAGACTTGAAAACTTAATTATAAACTTCATTAATAACCAGACAGCAAAGTTTATAATCAAGCATTAGAGACAAGGGGTTGGGTGGCTCAGTGATTGAAGACCCCTAGAGGCAGAAGTGTGAGAGAAGCAACATGGCCAAGGGGAGAGGGAACTCTAGATCCTTCCCCTGCCCTCCCTTCCCTTCCCCTCCCTTCCTTTCCCCTCCCCTCCGGTCCCCTTCCCTTCCCTCCCCTTCTAAGCCTTCCCCCTCCCCTCCCCCTCCCTTCCCTTCCCTTCTAACCTTTCCCCCCTTCCCCTTCCCCTCCCTTCCTTTTCCCCTTCCTTCTTTCCTTTCTTCCTGTTTTTTCCTAAGACAGTATCCTGCAGCTCAGGTTAGCATTGACCCCATTATATAGTCAGGGATGAGTCCTGATCCCCTTCCTTCTGTCTCCCAAGAGTTAGGATCACAGGCATGCACCACAATGCCCAGTTCCAATGCATCTTTCTTAGAAAGCAAGTACACTGTATTTGAATTCTCAATGATTAGAAAACATCTCGCAGAACTTAGGGATGTTAATAAAATGAAATTTCTGCCTTGGGGGGAATTGGCAATGAACTTTCATGATAAACATAAAAACTCACACAACTTCAAAAGAACTTTATAAAGAGCATTTAACAAAGCAATAATAAAACTATATTATAAAACCAAAATTACTAATGTATGGCTATGTATTTTACCACACAAATCTAAGGGAGGTACAGGAAAATTCAAAACAACACTTTTAGATTTGTTTGCTTATTTCATGTGTCTGTGCACATGTGGAGGTCAGGGGACAATTTAGCGGAGTCAGGTCTTGCTTTGCGATGAATAGGTTCCTGGGCTCAACCCCAGGTCACTGCATGTGACAGCAGGCAATTTACTCTGCTGAGCCATTTCAAGGCCCAGTATTGATGTTTTTAGAGGTACATGTTGAAATATGAGAGGCGAAATGACAAATGGGATAGGATTTTTCACTAACTTTTTTTGTCTAAAAATGTTGCAATTTCTGAATTCAGGTCATCAATATGAATGAGGGTTTTTGCACATGCTTGGAGTTTTTCATAATAAAAGATTAAGAAGACACAGCTAAGAGCTGCTTTAAAATTTTTCTATGTGCCCTCCCCTGATAATGAGATCGATGACTGACTTATATGCCATCCTAGAGCCTTCAGCCAACAGCTGGTGGAAGTAGAAGCAG
Organism: Cricetulus griseus; assembly: GCF_003668045.3. Taxonomy (NCBI): domain Eukaryota; kingdom Metazoa; phylum Chordata; class Mammalia; order Rodentia; family Cricetidae; genus Cricetulus; species Cricetulus griseus. Next base: position 165,646,161 of record NC_048597.1, read on the forward strand.
ACACCCACAGCTAAACACTGAACTGAACTGGAATCCAGTTGCAGAGAAGGAGGACTGATGAACAAAGGGGTCCACACCAGGCTGGTGAAACCCACAGAAACAGATAACCTGCACAATGGGAGCTCTGGGTCCCCAGACTGATAGCTAGGAAACCAGCATGGGACTGATTCAGACCCCAGAAACGTGGGTGGCAGTGAGGAGGCCTCGGAAATCTACGGGACCTCCTGTAGTAATTCAGTACTTATCCCTAGCTTAGGTGTGGACTTTGGGAGCCCATTCCACATAGAGGGATACTCCCTGAACCAAGACACACGGGGGTGGGCCTAGGCCCTATCCCAATGGATATGATAGACTCTGATGACCCCCTCTATGGAAGGCCTCACCCTCCCTGGGGAGCAGAAAGGATATGTGATAGGTAGGGTTTTAGTTGGGGGGGGGTAGGGGAGGAGGAGAGGGAGTGGTAACTGGCATTGTCATGTAAAACAATCTTGTTTCTAATTCAAATAAAAAAATTTGCAAAAAAATTTGTTTTCTACAAAGCTTGTTGAAATATAGGCAAGGTGCTGGCAAGTTTGTATGAACCCGAGTTTCCTCTCAGAGGATTTGAATATTCTCCTGGCATCTCTTGGGAAGTGACTTTTGAAATGGCTCTTCTTTGCCATTTCAGCACCAGCAGACCAGCACATTGCTCTAATGCCCAACCATTCTTCATGTTACTCACTGTAAATTATAAAGTCCCAGGAGACCCATTCCTCGAAAATCTGTTTTCGGATCATCACCTTGGAAACCAATCTCACACCACTGCTTAGAAATCCGAGACTCCAGTGGTGTGTTGGGCTTCAGGAACTCCCACAGCTGCAGTGGAAGAAAAGAGAACCACTCTTGGGTGTGTGCACGCAAGTGCCCTGTCTTGTTGGTTCAGATGCTGTGAGCTGTATTTTGACAGGAGGATTTGCAAAGGTGAGTATATGCACATATATTATAATAGCAGTTCTTAAAGGTGACCCAACACCTTTCAGGGTTAGATGGTAAAAAGGCAAACATGTTATTTCATAATACGAACAAGAGGTTGTAAACCTTTACTCTCAAGAATGAACTGTAGAATGCTGTTATGGAGTTGTTGCTTTGAAAGCAATGGAATGCATACATGCAGATGTTAGTGTTTTAAACCTTTATATTTTGTTCCTAATCAATGAAGTAAATAGATAAGTAATATTCTACAAAAACACCCTCTTTGGGGGGGGCGTCTCTAAAATATTTAAGACTAAAAGAAAAGGAGAATGGAAAATGTTGGGGTCACCTGTTGTCCAACTCCACAGAAACCTTTTTCTAACAGTCCATCAACACGCTTAGCATGAACACCATTAATAAAAACAACAGTGGACCGGCTTGAGTTTCAATTCTTAGGTCTCACCTGTGACAGGAGTGAGAGCAAATAGCATACAGCTAGATAGTGAAACATTAGCAGTGTTCATGAGTGATCCTCAAAACACATTATTGTTTTGAAGGGTTGCCTAAAGTAATTTCATTCAAAATCACCTATATACTAGTGAAAAATATAAATTCACAACATTATACTCTTCACTGCTTTATAAATTTAGTTTATTTTCCACTAGATTTAGCACACACCATAATGATAGAGATAGGTAGACAGATGGCAGGAATTTCGATCCATGGTTCTATATAATATATAATGATTAGAGGTAAACACTGCTCTGAGCCTCCTGACTCAGGTGCTGGGAATCGTGTTTGGGTCCTTTGGAAGGGCAGAGAGCACTCTTAACTGCTGAGTCATCTCTCCAGCTCCACAAATGTAAGTCCATGTATTCATATATCCATAAATAGACTATAAGTTTTATTTCCTTGTGTGTTTTGTGTATGGATGTGTTGTGGTGTGTTTTGTGTGTGTGGACATGTGTGTACATGTCTGTTCATTTGAGTGGGGCCACAGTTTGGTATCGATGGTGTTCTTCAATTGTTCTTTATCTTATTTTTCTTTTTCAACCAGAAGCTCACCAATTCAGCTAGCATGACTGGTTAATGAATTCCAGGGAACCTCCAGAGCATCTCTGACTCCCCTGGTTTGTGGGTTACATATGCACGCCACCCCACTTGGCTTTTGCAGGGTTCTGCAGATTCAAACTGCAGGTCTTCTTGCTTGTACAGTAAGTACTGTGCCGACAGCCTTTTCCCCAGGCCCAAAGATTGTACTTTCTTCTGACTATCTAAGAAATAGTTAAGCTTCTGAATTTTTATTTTATATTCTATGAATCTTAAAGCTTCAACGAAACAGTCATATAACATTATCTTGCTTTATTGTGAATTGTAAGGTATCAGGCACAGTGTAAAGTCTAATATTTAAAAATGGCAGAAACTACAAAGAGGCAGAAATCTGCAGTTCAGAGGTAGAGAGATGGCTCAGTAGGGCACGTGCTTGCTGCACAAGCACGAGGACCTGAGGTTGATTCTCAGAATTCTGTACAGAAGCTTGGAGTGATGGCTCCTGCTTTTAATTGCAGTTCTGAGGATGGAGAGAGAGGTAAAACTCTGGAATTTGCTAGCTCCAGGTCAATGAGAAACACAGTCTCAAAAAACAAGGTGGGTGAACTCTGAGGAGTGACACCTGAGGCTGACTTCTCACCTCCACAGTCACATGCATCAATGGGCACACACACTCACACTTGTGTGCCCCTAATCCTGCAATTCACTTTCATGTATTGTGGTTATTACAGACATGACTCTAATATTACTGCTTAATAAGATGGAACATTTATGCTGGTATCACAGTATGCTAGTTCAACCCATCTAAAGGTATAGTGACATAGAGACATCGGGAATAGTGGTACATGCCTGAAATCATAACACGTGGGAGGTTGAGGCAGGTGGATCAGGAGTTCAAGGTCGGCCTTGGTTACACGGTAAATTAAAGGCTAGCCTGTGTTAGCCAAGCTTATAGACTGGGTTAGCAAACTCTGTACATGAGCCTTGTAGCACTTTGGGTAGTGAGCTGTGTGGACTCTGCTGTAATTACTTCTTTTTGTCTTTGTAGTAGGATAGCAGCCAGGGACAACAGAAACACTCATACATGGCTGTGTGACCATAACACACTAATAAAAATGGGTAGTAGGCTAAATTTGGTCCATGGCTTTTGCTTGCTGACTCTTGTCCTAAACAATTTTGTGACACAGAAGCAGGGGTATCCTATCCTAAAGACAAAGCTTGAACTGGGCAATTATACACCAGCACTGGTCAGGCTCTGCGGATACTAGGGTAGACCAGGCATGGTTTCCTCTGAAGAGATAGTACAGTGCAGTGGATGAAACACTTTCTAATGATGTGAGCTTGCATAGCCACTGCTCAGCCTTGGTTTTCTCACCCACCTCTCCAAATGGAGATAATACCAGTACATCAGCACAAGGCACTGTGAGAATTAAGATGGAGAACTCAGTGCAGGCTTTATTGTAGTAACCAGAGCACAGCAAACATCCAGTAAGTGTTTCAATATTATGACTTTATTACTCTTATACTTGGAATTCAAATACCCAGAAGGGCAGAATAAAGATCTCTGTGTGTTTGGGAAAGCTAGACATTATTTCAAAATCCACTGATTAAGGATTAAGGAAGCCAGGTGGCTTCTTCTGTGAGAATAATGAACAGCAATAGAACAGCATGGGCAAATTCCTGGACTCTTGGTTGTCACAGCTTACCCTGTGTTACGGTGAAATACGCTGTATGGAATGGAAGGAGTACAGTACACAGGAGGTTTGAAGGGGTTTTGTTTTGTTTGAGAAAGGATCTTGCACACAGCCCTGACTGCCTTTAAGCCTCAGTCATCTTTGCTCTGGCCTCCCCAGTGCTGGCATTTCAGGTATTTAGGGATAATAATCCATCTCAATGGCTAGACTTGTCATAAAATACTCTCTACCACTATTTAGAAGTGGAAGAGTCTGATAGTCAGGTTCAGAATTAAAAGATTGTAAAAGCCAAGCTGGAGATGATAGCAAGATAGGAGAATGGGCACAGAGCCACTGGAGACATATTTGATGTGCCGTTTGGATAAAAATTATGGATTTCTGTAGATGAAGAACATGTCCTGGTTAGATTGCAAACCACGAAAGGGCAAAAGGGAAAAGCCTGTCCCCAAAGCGCCTGACTCAGAGCTGGTGGTGTGGTGACTCACACCTGTAACCTCAGCATTTTGGAAGCTGAGGCAGGAGAATTACCACAAAGTCAAAAAGACAGACTACTTGGCTACGTTACATAGTGAGTTCAGGACCAGCTCACAATAACATAGTGAGACTTTGTCTCAAAACAATGAAAAACAAAAGGTGTCAAACAAGATGGTAAACAGTTCTGGATTTATTATTTACTAGATATGTGATAGTCAGCCTGAACTAAAATAAATGTAGTTTTCTCACCTCTAAACAAAGAAAATAATCACTACCCTGCTTCTTTAGCCATGACATCAGTATGACAGCATGTTCATACTCAAATTATAGCCACTGATAAATGTTAACAGACTAATCCAGGGGTTCTCAACCTTCGTACTGCTGCAACTCTTTAATATATAGTTCTTCATGCTGTGGTGACCCCAACCATAAAATTATTTTCATTGCTACTTCATGACTGTAATTTTGCTACGGTTATGAATTGTAATTTCAGAAATATCTAATATGTGACTCCTGTGAAAAAGTTGTTTGACCCCCAAAGGGGTCGTGACCCACAGGCTGAGAACCCCTGGTGTTGTCTCATGTGTCTGAAGTGAGTACATTACACTGGCTGAGATAAACTTAAAATTAACAAATAGGATATGGATGTCTGCTATGTGCCATCTTTAGCTGTTCTTAACACATAGCTAAGTGTGATGGCTAATCTTGCCTGTCACTTGACCACATCTGAATGAACAGAAAACCAAACAGCTGGGCACATTTGTGAGAGATTTTTCTCAGATGGAGCACTTGAGATGGGAAGACTCATCCTAAATGAGACTGGACCACATAAAAGGATATGGAAGAGGGACATTTCTGCTTTTTGCCTGCTTGCCCTTGAGATGGCAAGCTCATCTCCCCTGTTCCTGGGCCTTTGCTGGCGCTAGGACCACCAATTCTATCAGTTGCTTCAGGATTTCAACACAAACTGAAAATTGACAGCTCTCTAGGAATTCCCTGGGACTCCAGCACCAGATTGGAACTGATGAGACATCCAGTCTTGCGGACTCTACAACTATAGGATACATCAGGGGACAGCCATTGTTGGATTACTTGAACAATAGCTGGCAAGCCACTCTAACAAATCCCATATATCAATTCTGTCAGTTCTTTTACTTTAAATACCCTGACTTATTCACTAAGAAATTTCAGTAAATCATGCATTCACCCCATTCCCCTTTTTGCTGAACACCTACTATAAGCCAGTTCACATACCAGACAAGCCACATAGCAGGCATCCAAATACCATCAGCTAATTTTGAGTCTATCTCAGCCATCGTGAAGCATTTCAGACATGTATAACCAGGCTGTTAATTCATTTCATTTTCATTCCCCTTGATCCTAGCTATTATAACATGTTGTTAAGTTTGACAACCTCCATCAGAAAACAAGCAGGGGATGGGCAATAGGAGAAGGCAGAACTCAGCAAGCAGGCTAGCTGAAATTAACAGGAGAGAAAGAGAAGAAGGCATGCTATTGCCAAGAATGAGGTTTCTTCATTTTTAATGATCACCTCAGATCCAGCACTAATTAGAGACAAATGAATCACCGACTTAAGTACTTGTATACACAAAAACACACACTCTTTCACACAAAACATAAGATGCATTAAAAAGTTACATCTGTTGACATTTCCAGTTAAACAAAGGCGGGACAGATAAACAAATGCTTCCTTCTCTCTCTCTTTTTGAGATAAATCATGTATATGTCTAACAGTGTATGACTACACATACGTGAGTGCAGGTGCCTAAAGTGGACAGCAGAGGGCATCAGATCCCCTGGAGCTGGAGTTAGTGGCAGCCGAGAGCCACCAATTTTAAGCAGCATGCTCTCTTGATTGAGTCATCTCTCTAGCTCCTCCCCTAGTTTGTCACTGCGTATTTAAAATTTAGGAAGAGACAGAGGACCACTTGATGCCAGGAGAGTATCTATTTTCAGAAGTGAATGTCTAAAACATTTTAATTTAGTCAGTACCTCCAATTGTTGCTTTGAATTTTATTCTTGGGGCTTTATTTACCTCATACTTTGGTGTTTTGTGGGAAGTTTTATTGCCACTTGATGATGCTGCAGCATCAAGGTTCATAAGATTTGAAGCAAGGAATGCTTACAACTCCACATTACCTTCCTGGCAGTTTTAATGTGCCGAGTATAAACGTTTAACCTGCTCTTTGAATGTTTGCCAAGTCACATGAATAAATAATCAGCGTGAGGATCTTGGGTAATTTCCCCAGAGGGCTATTGCTGAAGCAGACATCAACCTTATTGTCTTTGATGTGTATTGGAGTCGTAAGTAAAAACCCCATGACACTCTGACAAACACTATCTCGTTTCTCCCACAGCTTTCAACACATTTGAAACAGTCCACACTTGAGCCAAGTGTGAGGCGCCCTCCCCCACAGAAATCACCTCCGATGCTTTTCCCGGATTATAGAAGTCTCCTGGCTTCAACGTTAATTTCTCAGATGAATTTTCTTATGAAAAATTTACCCCCCAACCATCGAGAGAAGCCGCCTTGCCAATCTGCCACAGCCTTATTCATCTTTGTATCCTCAATGCGCAGAACAGCCTGGCCTGAGAGCCGGGCAGCCATTGGCTGATGTTAGAGAAGGACTCACCTTCAAAAGCATCTCTTCGTGCTGGGGGTTGTCGGAATCGTAGGGCTCTCTGCGCAGTTTTTCCACATCTGCAATGAGGTTTCTGTAACCCACGATTTGCAGAAGGCAAGCCTGGAGAGAGATTCCCAACCTAAAATACACAAGAACTAAGTGTGAGGCGAAGAGGGCTCCTGTGGTGTTGGCATTTGCTCACTTGATGCCTGCATGCGAGCATTTGTGGTGTAAATATTTTCACGTCCATGTTCAGGAGGGCATATCCATGTACATATTCACCCTGGTCTTTTCACCTTCCTTGTTTAGTTTCTCCGGACAGGCCCTCGTGGTGCAGTCCAGACTGCCTAGAACTCACTCCGTAGCCTAGGCTGGCCTCACATTCTAGACAATCCTCCTGCCTCAGCCTCGCACCATGCTTGGCTAGATGCACACTTTTTGTTGAACTGTGAAAATCCTTTCCCTTCATTGTAGCTTCTTCTTAAGTGCAAGTTTCAGTTTGGCTTAAAAAACAAACAAGGGAGGCCTTCAGGAAGGTGGCTTGAAAGATGTAAAAACAGGGCTGGCAGAGTCTTAGGGACCATTTAGGTGGGTATATTGCATTTACTTCAAAAGTCTGTGTATGAGAAGGAGAGAGAGGAAGAGAAGGAAAGAGGGAGGGAGCCCTCAGGAAGATTCTGGACAAGAAACTTTTCTGGACAAAATAAAAGAAACAAAAAATGGCAGTGGTGCCGGCTGTGGGGAGGTGGCCCTGGTGACATCACCTCTGTGAAGAGTGTCCCAAGAGGGGAGGGAGTGCCATGAGAGACATCTTTCCTTCACAACATTCCTTCCATAATCCAACCAGTCTACACATCTGCATATTTTCTTATGTGGAAACAAAATTTGCTTTTTTTTTTAAATTACCAAGTAGATGGAATTCTGTGCTCAGAACAGATTTACCTCCACCATTCCCCTACCAGGCCTTACTTGTTTTATAATGTCTATCCTTCTAGTCCAGGGGTTCTTAACCTTCCTAATGCTGCGGTCTTTTAATACAGTTCTTTGTGTGGTGGTGACCTCCAACCATAAAATTATTTTGGCTACCTCATGACTGTAATTTTGCTACTGTTAGGAATCATAGTATCAGAAATATCTGATATGCAGGATATCTGATATGTGACCCCGTGAAAGGGTCATTAAACCTCCAAAAGGTCAAGACCCACTGGTTGAGAACCACTGTTCTAGTCTCATTTCAGGGCTAGAAAAAAAAAAAAGCCCAATTCTTTCAATTCCCTCTCGTGGGGTATGGCTTCTGATTCATACAGAACACATTCTGCTGTGAGTGCATGGTATGTTGACTATATCTATATCTATGCATGTATATGTAACAATAATAATTAGAGAAAAGGAAGCTATGAATTTGAGAGAGATTAGGAGGTAGAGCATGGGAGGGAGAGCTGGAAAGGAGAGTAGAAGGGAAATGATGTAATTACATTTTAATTAAAAAATAAAAGCTAGTTTTAAAATTTTAATAAGATTTATTTATTATTTGTGTGTGTGTGTGTGTGTGTGTGTGTGTGTGTGTGTGTGTGTGTGTGAATTTATGTGCACCATGTGCATATGGGTGCCTGCAGAAGCCAGAAGGGGGCATCAGATCCCTCGGAACTAGATTTATAGGTAGCTGTGAGTTGCCAATTGGGGCCTGGGAACCAACCTCAAGAACCTCTGGACTAGAAGGATAGACATCATAAAACAAGTAGGGCCTGGTAGGGGAATGGTGGAGGTAAATCTGTTCTGAGCACAGAATTCCATCTACTTGGTAATTAAAAAAAAAAAAAAAAGCAAACTCAAGTGGGAGCATTAAATGCTCCTAACTGCTGAGCCATCTCTCCAGCCCATGAAAAGATTTTAAATCTGTATTTACTATATAATTAAATCAACTTTAACGTCCGAACAAGGAAAAGGTACAGCTTACTGGCTCATGAGACTACACAAAGCAGCTGTAGAGACCAGGAAGAAATGGAGTTTTTTGACTGAGCTCCTGGATAGATGGAGAGAAAAAGCAGTGCCTAACGTACTCTGAAATTCCCTTCAACTCTGTCTCCATCTTGGTTATTAACAGTCTTTCCCAGCAGTGACATCTGAAGTCCTCATGCACATAGATCTACGAGACAGTTTGATTGTTACCAACCTCAAGCTGTCTCTAAGTATACCTGCATTTAGAATTAATTCTCCTTAATGCCTTTAAGGTCCAAATTTTACTAAAAAATTGCTGCACCCAGCGGAAAATATAAAGCTAATTTTAAATGTCACGAACATTGCCAAATGCATTTAAATACTTCCAAGATGAGAGGAATAAATTATAGAGTTCCAAAGTATTCATATAAAAACCATCTCTTCCTCCCACACATGCCTGTCTTCTTGACAAGCAGGTAGGAACTGTCTCCAAGATTTTCAGCTTGGCATGATGGAATATTCATGAGGGAACTGAAGGACTATTCTAGAAGGAGCAGAATCAGTGTAAGCACATTTATGATTTGAGCATATGAGACTAATAATGTAAAGCACAGAAATCAAGTGACGTCCTGCTAATGAATGGGCTTACTTGATCTCATATTTTGATATCAGCTTGCACACCCCTTTTTTCATTCATGGCAAGAGGACCATAAGCTTACAAACCAGAAACCTAAAGTCACTGCCATTTACAAGCATGAAGCATATTTGTTTTACTTAATATTTACCCAGAAGTCAAAACACTGCAGATAATTATTTTAAAGAGGGGGAGGAGAAGAAGAGTGGAGGGAGAGAGAAAAAGACAGACAGACACAGTCGTGTGATTTGTGTTCTGTATGTCTCCCATGAAAGTCCAGTTCTTACTGTGGGTTGATGTCAGGGTTAATTTGTTTCAGTTCCATGATGTCGTCAATAGTTTTTTCGATGGCATCGGGGTGAACACTCACTGATGTCTGCAACAGCTGGAAAACATCTTTCAGTCAGTTTCTTTCATTAGCATCAGTGGCTTAAATAATACCTCTTGGGATGGAGGCTTCAAGTACTACACTTCTGTATGAAAGTAGGCACTAAAAACAGACTGATAGAGAGTGTTTGAATTCCAGTGCATTTTGTGTTTCCACAGCTGGGGTAGTGCCATCTTCCCAGTCAAGGTATTTGACATAAAGCAGGCACATAGAAGGTTTATGCTTGCTTTGTTCTTTTCATTGTCGTTCGTCTTAAGCTATTTACACTGGTATGGTTTCCTTTTCACCTGATAGAATGAGGTCCCTGGGGAACATAGTTTAAAGGTTGCCAAAGTTAAAGAAGATCAAGAATAAAATTACAAAGCATATTTTTCCCTTATGTAGATAGTCAACTGTGTACTATTTTTTTAAAAAATTACTTTTTTTCTATATGTATGGGTGTTTTATCTGCGTGTATGACTATGCACCATGAGTGTGCAGTGCACTTGGAGGTCAGAAGAAGGTGTCAGATACCCCAGACTGGAGTCACTGATGGTTGTGAGCCCATCTGGGTGTGGGGAATCCAATTTGGGTCCTCGGAAGAGCTTCTAGTCACTGAGTCCACTCTTCAGCCCTGTGCTATTATAACATTCCTTTTTTTCCTTTTGGTTTTTTGAGACAGAGTGTCCCTGTCTAGCTTTGAAGCCTGTCCTGGAACTCACTCTGTAGACCAGAGTGGCCTTGAACTCAGAGATCTGCCTGTCTCTGCCTCCCAAGTGCTGGGATTAAAGGTGTGCACTACCACCGTGGCTGTTATATTATTATTTTATGATTTAAGAGGTGGTATAAAATGAGTTTATTCAACACTAGACTAAACTTTACAAGTCTGCCTAGAAACTGTTACATCTGTAAAAATGTATATTACTTTGTTTATATTAACTTCTTGTCAGTGATATATTTTTGTCCTTGCAATTTTAATTTTAGTTTTTGTTGTCTTAGAGTATTTTATTCCACTGTGTATATAGCTGTGTGGGGTGCACACACTACACAGCATTTGTGGAAGTCAGAGGACAGTCTGAGGCGTCACTTCCTCCACATGGGACCTGGGGATCAAACCCAGGCTTAGTGGCAGCCACCGTTACCCACTGAGCCATGTCATTGATCCACAATTTTTATGTTTTATGATTAAGGTAAGCCTCTCAGTGAAATACTGAAAAATGAAGAAACAATTTACTTACCTTACTTTTCGAATCCCGCAGTGATGTTTCTGTTAAGGTAATAACATAGACACACACAAATGTTATTAGCTATAACCAGTTATGAGTGTTTGAATATTTTTACTTAAATATTATATGGCATTCTCAATCCCACCACCGTGAACTCTGCCTTCCCTTGCACTCCTTGCTCACCTATTTTCATGGTTCTAGATGCTCCAGGTTTGGTGCTGTAGCAAATCCTTTGCAGCTCACACCTTCCTGTGAGCTTCCTCATCACAAACTTCATGCAGCGCCACAAAAATTTACAGTAAAAATACAGGCAAACCTGGATCAGCATCCTGCGGGGAACAAAAGACAGCGCCCTTCCGATAGAAAGCTGGGAGAGAACAGAAAGCAACCACCACCAGCAAGAAAAGCAGCCGGGAAGAAAACCAGCCATTAGACTCAGTGTCCACAGGTGTTCATCACTCCACTCCTGACAGGGACAGTTACCATAACTACACAACTCCAACAAGTGAGGGGAAACCCTAGGATTCTGTCTTCTCCTATCTTTGTCTAAATATTTTGGCAATCGATCAGTGTTAATATGGCCTCTGCCTGAGACATAGGGTGTGGGTGCCTCTCCTTGCAAGGAGGAAATGGCTGTTCACTCCCATCCCCACCCTGTCATCTTCAGCCTTAATTCCTTAATGTCCTCCACCCATGCCCCACTGCTGGCATTTTCTCCTTTCCTTTCTCTCATCCTTTCCACTCTCTCTATGCTTTCCCTGGCCTCTGTTCTTCTCCTTTGGTTGTGTGGCTACTGCCTTCCTCGCTGACAACTCCCAACATGCCTTGCTTCTGCCCAAAGGCTTTCTCATCAATCTTCAGAGGCAGCATTTTTGACCTTTCATTCTTCCTCCAAGAGGACAATGTCCTCTGATTTAAATTTTTCAGAAACTCTATGGGAGTCTTTTCTGGGCTCCTACAAAGCACCATGTTCTTTACCACACACCCCAACTCACTCCAGTGACACCTCAGCAAACTATCACGTCTCCAAACATGTGTGTATTCACATGTAACATACATCCCATCTTTCTCCAGTGACACCTCAGCAAAACACCATGTTTCCAAGCATGCGTGTATTCACATGTAACTCAACTCATGACTTTGTTTTTTTATGTAGATTTTTGATTTAAAAATGGAAGTGCCTGCTACTTTCTGCTATTGTTTAGAATCTCATGGTGAATCAGGCTTTTAGAGACAATGACAACCTGTCACTCAGAATGTTATGTTCAGCCCCTCTTCACACTGTTCCTAGGAGACAGAGATTTATCTATTACTTTCCATTGATTTCATTTTTCTTTTTTCCCCCAAATGTTCTCCGATTTTCTCTTGTTCCAAAATAAGGTGTTTAGGGCTATTTGGATCAATTACAGTGGTTAGCATTCTTAACAATGTGTCTCATTTAGTTGGCCAATTAGTCATTTAATTTGGTTATATTCATGTATTTGAATTGTTCTGGTTCTAATATCATCAACAGCCTTGTGTTAAAAGTAGAGTCTAATGTGTATAAAGGCACAGGGGTTAGATTTTATAAACACAAAGGAAATGATGAAAAGAAGGAGCACAGCATCCAAACTGTTCCACAAAGAAGATACCATGGAGTACTCCACAGGCAAGAAAATCACACCTCAGGGTAGCAAATAACATGAAAAGACTCATGATATTTACTTGATAGAAAAAAAAACTGCACATGTAATGACCTAGATTTCCTCTAAGAAGTAAAACAACTTTAATAGTGATATGTAAGCAGCAGGACAGGGCTGGCCAGCTACCAGATGAAATGTTAATAACAGTATTGTTCATTATAGGAGTCATCAGCAGGAATTTCTTCTTGATTTACTAAGTATACTTTCTTTTTCCTAAATATTATCTTGAGAAACATGAAAATAATAAAAACCCTAACGTGCAAAATGATCACCAAACATCATTATTAGTCATGCTCTTTCTGTGTTCAGCCAGTTACCATGAAACTGACAGAATGTTGCACTTACTGTGTTGACCAAGCCTGTTATTTAAGTGTTCAAGTCAAATATATTCTGAGCTCTGGTAGGATTTGGGTTAACAGGTTTCAAAAAAAGCTACCCTAAAAGATAGTTAGTAGAACATTTTAATTATGCATGCTCATTTGGAAAACAAATGCTATTTTCTATCTTTTGGATTACTATTCCAGAAAAAAACCATGGAGTTACATCTTTGTTGATTGGTCTCCAGCCAAATGCCCAAGACAGTAATCCTGGGAAGTATTGTCCTGTTATAAAGAAGGGAAGCGGTCATATCTGTTCTGTGTTCTGAGTCAGTTTTCAATGGCAAATGGCCTCAGCATGTGGATCAAGTCCAGACAAAGCCCCCTTTCAAGTCTGTGCATCAGGACTCTACATCATGATCTTTGGGTCCTTATAGAAATAAATCTCCCAAGAGTTAAAAGGCTCTGAGAACTGCTTATAAAGTGCTATGGTTTATGACTTGAACATTCTCTAAAGGCCCATGTGTTAAAGCCTTGATCCCTAGGAAGGTACTTTTGGGACCTAGCAGGAAGGCTTTAGGTCACTGGGTGCCTGTCTGTGAAGGTGACTATGGGAGCCTGCCCCTCTCCTCCTCCTTTTCTGTGTGGCCATGAGATGAACAGCTTTGCTCCTTGGGTACCTCCAACCTGAAGTGCTGCCTCACCAGAGGCCCAGAGTGACAGGACACAGTCATAACTTCAAAATTATGAGTCAAGTAAATCTCACTGAAGTTGCTCTCAGGTATTGATTATAGCAAGAGAAGCTTATTAACACATGGAGCTCCTTCATCGCCACTCTACCCAGGGTAAAGGCACCCGCCATTTCACAGCTTAAATTAAGCTCCAGGATGGCTCCACTGTGACTACTGCAACGGGCCCACACAGATGTGTGGCTTGAGACTTAGTTGTCATCCTAGGTGTCAGGAAGTGTCTGTCTGTAGAGTGACTTAGAGCTGGGTATCATTTCTTCCCCAGGTCTCCTTGTATTGCAGGAGAAAAAAAAAAAACCCATGTGGTTTTCATAAGCAGATGAAAGACATCCTATTCTATTTGCTTTTCTCTGTCTCTCTTTTCATACTCACAAGGATATTTACATTGCCAAAAGTAATGAAATGCAGTAGAAATGTCACGGTGGGACTTAGGACAGAAGCATCACTCTGAAGGTGTACAGAAGACTGTGACAGCCCATAGTCACATGAACCACACCACAAAGCACAAATGGCAAACTCCTAAATGAATTTGCACTCTCACACTACCTACTCTTTGTAACACTATTCGTTATCCAAGATAAATTTAAATTTCCCCTTATTTTTCTCTGGTTTTTTGAAAGAAGCAAAGTTTGTTTTAAAGACTTATTTTCTTATGTGTATGAGAGTTGTGCCAGCATGTGTGCATGTATACCACATGTGTGCCTGGTACCTGGGAGTTCAGAAGAGGGAGTTGGATATTTGTGAACTGGAACTGGAGTTAGGGATATTTGTGAACCACTGTGTGGGCGCTGGGAGCCAGACCAATGTTCTCTGCAAGAGCTACAAGTGCTCATAACTGCTGAGCCAGTCCCTGCCTTATTTTTCTAATGAGCCAACATCCACAGTCATTTCATTTAAAGAACAGCTTGCCATGCTAAGTATTATCATTTTTTTTGTTCTGTCTTTAAAAAAAAATCACCAGATGAATCAATATTTTGACAGACATAATCTTTTTTGTCTTTAGTGTGTAGGTCTGGTCTAGGCAAGGCATGCTTGAAGGTAAGCTTGGAGTTCCCCACTACATTGGCAGTTCTATTTTGAGGACAGAAACTATATCCAACTTTCTACCAGGCAGAAAAAGCAGATTAGCACAACTCTGGTATGCATGGCTTCAAGTCCCAAAGCTATGAAGTTTGCAGGGGAAACTGGAGATGGTCAAGAGCAGAACAAATTTTAAAATGGTGGCAAGTTTTGTGAGATTCTTAGCTACTTTGATGTATTACTCTGAGAAGAAAGAAATTAAAGAACAGATCCATGGCTATGTTTTTCCTTTCTGATTGAGGAAGGACAGGGACGGGGCGATGGAGGAAGGATCTGTCTAGTTCTTAGGGTTGAGGAACACTCAGACTCACTCTTCCACATTTCCATTGTGGGTTTTTGTTTGTTTGTTTTTGTTTTTTTGAGACAGGGTTTCTCTGTGTCTTTGGAGGCTGTCCTGGAACTAGCTCTTGTAGACCAGGCTGGTCTCGAACTCATAGACATCTGCCTGCCTCTGCCTCCCGAGTGCTGGGATTAAAGGCGTGTGCCACCACTGCCTGGCTCCCATTGTGTTTTATGCCCTAAGGTTTGAGAGGAGGCATCGGACACACTTGAGTGACAGACCCTGTTGGCTTTCTTTTCACAGCCAGTCATCCTGTTCTTCTATCTCTTGCCACTCCCACAAACAACCCACCCTCAGAGGGGCTTCTTCCAGCTTGAATCAGCAACAGATAAAAGCTTAGTTTTCAGAACACCTGCTTTTCTCCAGTCACTACTGATGAAGTCTGTTAGATTTTATAAGAATTCTCAGGACTAGAAGGCAAAGCCTCTGACAGTCACTTATGCACAGGCAGCAAGGTTTTGCACTTGCTTCTGATTTTCAATCTTGTCTTCCTGATAATGATCCAGAGTGAGGAGCTGCAGCCTCTGAGCAGGGATGCCTTGCTGAAGCACAGGGGGACTTTGATTCAATAGTAAGAGCTAGTATACATCACCCATTTCCAACGTTGTCAGCTACTACTGTTTATTAACACACTGTACAGTGGGGTTTATTGCTGAGTTCACAGCAATGTTCTTCCATAAAACAGTTTTGACTACGTTTAGTATTGAAATTCAATCTCTAGCCTGAACCAGAATAGCATCCAGTGTAAATTATTGAAAATGAATCATATTCCTGTCACCAAATAAAAGTGAACTCCTGTCTGGGCTGCTTCGTTAGAGGAACATTGTCAGCAGGAACGGGGGGTCTCAGGAAAAGGGGATTCAGCTAGAGCTTGGTCGTGCCTCACTCTGAGGGTGAGGGGTGGGTACCTATGTTGCACACTACTCCATCATCTTAAATGTGGGGATCTGACGTCTTCATTTGAAATGATAAGAGAAAACAGGGTTTAAAAATATAGTTTCATTGAATGTGCTAATGAAAGTCAATTCTTGCTTGGAGAAATCCTGCAATAAACAAGAAGCAGACTCTTGGTGAGAAAAGGAGATATCCAAAGGGTAATCACAGTTTCTCAGGTGGAAATGAGCACTGAGCACAGCAAGCCACTCAGCATTCCCAGCATCACATACACACTCTGACATGACTGAAGAAATCTATGGTTGTCCCCCCCGAAGTTCTTAATTAGAGGTACTGGACAGTTGGTGTGGAATTAATGTGACGAAAGGTGTTTGACCTAGTGAAGGGGACCCTTTCCCATGTAAGCTTCCCAAGGGGAAGAGAAATTCAGAAGATCTGAAATGTGACCAGAATGTGACATCATGCATGGAAAAGATTCCCCTCTTACAGAGCAGGGAAGAATCCCCAACCCTGTCACCAGCTGGAGTGGAGCTCACAGTTTTAGATTCCCCTCTTTTAGAGCAGGGAGAGTCCCTGACACTGTCACCAGCTGGAGTGGAGCTCACAGTCTTTCCTAACATTCTTTTTCCAAAGAAACCATCCTGTCTCCTGAAAAGTAAAAATTAAAGGGGCTGCTGGGTAACTATCTTCCATGGTTCGATGCTATCACTAACTCTGTTGCCATGGTGACGGGCGTCATGTTGACGTAAAGAGAAATTTTGTCTGTGGGTTTAGAGAACAAGCAGTGATTGTGGGGCAGTGAAATAAGTAGTTAATTGATGGCTCATCCTTTTCCATTCAAGGAGAAGGGGATGGAGGTTTAATTCAATGTATTAATGCCATCATTACTCTAGTTAAAAATCTGATTCTTAAGAGCTTTCCTTTTACAAGATTCATTTTTTTCTGAAAGTCACAACTTTTTTCTTCTGTGTATACCATGTGTGAGGGGAGCAGCAAACACTGTATGTTGACTTTTAGAAATATTTAAATGTCACATCAACTGTAAACTTTTATTGGTAAATTAAAGTGATTTTTAAAAACTAGGGTCAGGGGAGGTGGCTCAGTTAGTAAGTGCTTCCTTCACAAGCATGAGGACTAGAGTTCAGTTCCTAGCACCCACATAGAGAGTCAGGGGTGGGACTGTGTTCTACAACATTGGTGATGAGGAGGCAGAGAGAGGAGGATCTCTCGGGCTTGCTCTCCAGCTACTCAAGCCAAACCAGGGAGCTCCATGTTTAATGAGAGGCTCTGTCTCAAAAATAAGGAGGTGAGTGACCGAGGAAAATACCCAATATTGACCTTTGGCCTCCACATACATAAACATACACATGTATGTACACTTGACCATACATGTGCACACAAACACATCCACCCAAAAATATCCCTCAAACCATCAAAACTAAGTAAATACACAAATACAGTATGGCCATCTGTGGTAGTTTGAATGTAATTGGCCTCCCTAAGCTCACAGGAAGTGGCACTATCTGGAGGTGTGGCCTTGTTGAAGGAAGTGTGTCACTGTGGGGCAGGCTTTAAGGTCTCTTTTTTGCTTAAGCTTCTCTCAGTGTCACAGTCCATTTCTTGTCACTTTCTGATTAAGATGTAGCCAGCACCATGTCTGCCTGCACAGTGCCATGCTCCCTGTCATGATGATAACGGAATGAACCTCTGAAACTGTAAGTGAGCTACCCCAATTAAATGTTTTCCTTGTAAGAGTTGTCATGACCATGGTGTCTTTTCACTGAAGCTGGTACCAGGAGTGGGGTATTGATGTGATAGGCTGGATCATGTTTTTGTTTGGAGTAATATGGACTTTGGTATTTTGTGTTCGGAAAGAAGTAGAATGCTTTAAGCACTGCTTAATGGGCCATACTGCTCGTAGACAGCGGTGCTGATGTGATTTGATGAACCATGCAGGGGGACACCTCGAGAGGTTTCAGAGGAGAAGAATGTTAATATGTTGCTTAGAGATCATTCTTGTGATATGTTGGTGAAGAATGTGGCTGCTTTTTGCCGGTGTCCAAAAAGAGTTAATTCTGTTGGTGGCACAGGAAATCTCCAAACAGTCTAGTATAGACTGTTGTGTGGCTATTAGTATTAACTCTGGTGAAGGTTTATAATGAAAAGGAGCAATCAGAGCAAATATATATATATATATATATATATATATATATATATATAGTACATATTGTGAAAAGGGGCACCAGGAAGTGGAATAGAGCCAAATCCCATATTCAAAGAAATAAACAGATTAAGAAATCAAATAAAGGGAGTGGTGGCCTTAGGGCAAGGTCCCACCAACTTGTGGAAAGGAACTAAGAAGAGCTTAGAGCTGGGTGTAGTGGTTCATACCTTTAATCCAAGCACGCAGAAGGCAGAGGTTTGCATTTTCTGAATTTGAGGCCAGTCTGGTCTACAGAGCTAGTTCAAAGACAGCCAAGTGTAGGTAGTAAAGGCAACAACCAAAAACAGAAAGCTGGTGAAGATGTAATTGAACGAGGAGGCCATGTTCTAGCTCCAGCAAGCAACAGAACTTGGCAGCTTCAGCCATGTGGTTCTGGTGTTAGAGTTAAGAATAGAAGAAATGGGTTATGGAATTTGCCTCTGAGCCTAAAGAAAGCCACGGAAGGCAGGCATGTGTCAGGGGGCTCCCTGAATGGAGGTATAGCGGGGCCATTGCATGAAGCTGTGAAGTTGAAGCCTGGATTGCCTTGGAGATCCTAAGATGTTGAAGGTGTCAGAGCTGTGGGAAACCTTCTGAGGAAAGTTGCTAACAGGGAGTGGAACCAGCCCAAGAGAAAGAAGTATATGGCAGTCAACACAGATGAATGGAGTTGGAGATATGAAGAGCATTTTGACATTATACATGGAGATGCAGAGTTTGGAGTTTGCCCAGCTGGTTTTTGGTCTCGCTTTGGTCCAGCATTTCCTCATTATACTCCCTTCTCTACATTTTCAAATGGTAATGTATATCTTGTACCATTATATGTTGGAATATGTGATCTGTTTTTTTTTATTTTGCTTTTATTATTATATAGGTATTACAGTTAAGAGATTACATGAATCTCAGAAGAGACTTTGAACTTCACACTTTAAAACATTGTTGAGACTGTGATAGACTATTGGGACTTTTGAAGTTGGATTAAATGCATTTTGCATCATGATATTGTTACAAGCTTATGGGGGCCAGGGAGTGAATGCAGTAGTTTGAATGTAATTGGGCCCCATAAGCTCATAGGGAATAGCACTGTTGGGAGGTGTGGCTTTGTTGAAATAGGTGTGGCTTTGTTAAAGAAGTGTGTCACTGTGGGGCAGACTTTGAGGTCTCTTTAAAGCCTATTGAGCTTTGCTCAGTGTTGCCTATTTCTTGTTGCCTTCTGATAAAGATGTAGCTAGCACCATGTCTGCCTGCACACTGCTATGATCCCTGCCATGATGATAATGGATTGAACCTCTGAAACTGTAAACCAGCTCCAATGAGATGTTTTCCTTGTAAGAGTTGTTATGGTCATGGTGTCCTCACAAACATAGAAACCCTAACTAAGACATCATCTATGGCAGCGTTAATGTTTTATTTTCCATTATAGGCCTCAAAATATTCTTATAGGAGATAAGAAATAGGCCTTTTAAATGGGCCTTTTATTATTGATTTGATATATAATATAATTTAAAAAAACTTTAGACCACTAGGTCAGAGGATCTTATCATTATTGTGAATAACCCAATTTCTATTGAGTTAATGGCCTAGAGGATTTGAAGGACAGAGACCTGAAGTGAGTTCAGGGGAAAGCAAACATTACCCTCAGGCAGTAGACTTATTCCCTCATGGAACTGAACACATACACAACAGAACTTACAATGTCATATAGAAGAATGAAGAGTGGGAATCATGGTAGAGGAGGAAGAGAGTCATGTAATGTCCTTGTCCCTAATGTATTCACAGTCTAGTAAGGACAAAGGACAAGAAGAATGAAATATGGGGTTGGCAAGATGGCTCAGTGGGTAAGTCAGTGAAGACTGGTGACCTGAGTTTGCCTCCTGGAACACATATGAAGGTGGACTGAAAGAATGAACTCCACAGAGCTGTCCTTTGACCACCATACATGCACTGACACACACATGCACACACACACACACACACACACACACAAACACACACACACACACACACACACACACACACATGCATACACACACACAGCGACAATAGTAATAAATAATTAAAAGCTGAAATATTGAAAACTAGAACAATAATTCTAGAGGAGGCTATATGGCTCTGTTCTCTGAGATGGAAGAGAAAAGCTAGTCTTTAAAAGATTCTTTTCATAGCCTGCTTTGAATTGGGGCAAAAATGTTACCATGCTCTTGGACTTTTGGATGCTACACTTGCAATTGTGTCCACAGATTGTCTTTGCGTTCCTTTATTTATCTTCTGCTTACTCTAACCAGAGTCCACATCTACTGAAATGGACCGCTGGCTCTGTGGCACTCACTCATACTGCACTTTGCTCACGGTGGCTTTCTGTCTCGTACGCCTGCCGTTTTTATTCTAAATTGCTAAGGTCCTAGGTTCTGGAGATGGCATTCAGTGACCAAGGACATGCTTGGAATGTGAAGGCCCAAGGTTTGACTCCCGGCTCCAAATAACAATGTCTTAACCACCCTTGTCTATATCAGCTTAATGAAGACTCCTGAGAACAGAAACCCTGAAACCTGCCACAGGCCACATCTATCCTTATATCTTAACCCGGCATCACCTCTCCAGTTTCTCTGTTGCTTGGGTGCAGAGATCATCTCTCACCCACCAAGACTCCAGTGGCATATGGCGAGGGGATACTTAATGCAGAAGCTACCAGAAATAATTCTGGGTTCAAATATCTGTATGCCTTTGAACAAGCCACTCAACTAACTCAACTGCCTGGTCTTCCTCTATAAGATGGCCCATTAAGTCCTTTCTCCTGCTTGCTCTGAGAAGAAAAAAACGATATAATACGGCAAATGCCGATTGACAGATCAGTGGACCAAACTTTTAGCCAAATGTGAATGACTTACAGGGACCCAATCAGTTACATTTGTGAGTGATGAGACTTTTATTTAGCCAATCAGAACAGTAAAATATTTCCTCCAATTACTCCAAAGCCCTGGAGGGAGGGACAGGTCCGCTGAGTTGCTTAGTTCCTCTCATGGAGGTTTGAGTTTGGCAAATTCTTGCCATTCCTTTGTTTTCTTTCATTTCTTATGAATGTATTACATAATATAATAATAATTATTAATAATAATATAAGAAACATAGATCTCTTGCCTGGCGTTGGTGGCGCATGCCTTTAATCCCAGCACTCGGGAGGCAGAGACAGGTGGATCTCTGAGTTTGAGGCCAGCCTGGTCTCCAGAGTGAGTGCCAGGATAGGCTCCAAAAGCTACACAGAGAAACCCTGTCTCAAAAAACCAAAAAAAAAGAAAGAAAAGAAAAGAAAAGAAAGAAGCATAGATCTCCGTGGGGTGTATTGGGGTGTATCAGAGCAAACACACACGGGAAGGTTCAGGGTGGAGAAATGGGACTCGAGGCTGAAGGGTCAGTGGCAATTATTTATGAGGGGTGACTTTAATTTTTCCTTTATCAGAATTTCCCAAAATAATGTTCTGATGACTTTTAAAAATTCCAGTCTCAAAATAATGAAATTCTAATGAGGGAAAAGATCTTCAGTATGAGTCTTGAGCCCCTAGTTACTGCATCTATAAAATCTAAACCCTAAGCCTCAGTTTCACTTGGGGTATAACCTCTTTTTGAGATCACAGAGGCACATTTTTTCATTCACCATATCCTTCACTTTTTTCTTATGAAACTGTGGCTAATGTCTGATTGGGTGACCACGACAGTTACTTAGTCAGTATTCCAGGACTGCATTCAATTACAAGCATATCCTCCAGCTGGATGTACTCATCCCATAGCAATTATTTGTTATCCCCAATGCATTAAACAACACATATAAAACATTTTCTCCATTCCTTTATGCTCTGAATAGCTCCACCATCACTATACTTGATAGCAGTAGCAGCAGCAGAAGAGGATGCTATTGCTATGCTTTGACTGCCCAGTGCAAAACTCATGCGCAAACTGATCTCCGTTATAAAGTGGAGGGACAAGAGACATCTTTTAGAAGAGACTAGGCCATGGATGTGCCACCCTCGTGGATGAGTCAGTCCATTTATGGGTTAGTGGATCAATCCATTTATGACTGTCAGATAATCTGGTTTGAGTGTCTGTCACATGCCCCTTTCACCACATAGAACTTTGTGAAGTCTTGGGATTCTTCAGGGTGTCTAGCAGCAAGAAGGTCCCCTCCTGATGCAGTCCCTCAACCTTGGACCTCCCAGCTTTCAGAATCATGAGCTGAATAAACCCTTTCTTTTGTCAGACAGGGTTTCTCTGTATTGCTTTGGAACCTGTCCTGGAACTAGCTCTTGTAGACCAGGCTGGCCTCAAACTTACAGAGATCCTCCTGCCTCTGCCTCTGCCTCCCGAGTGCTGGGATTAAAGGTGTGCGCCACCCAATGCCCAGCTGAATAAACCCTTTCTTATAAACTGTTTGGATTGAAGCAGTTAGGAAAAAAGGACTAAGACAGACACCACATCCTTTAAATGTGAGCTAAAATTCATTATTTCGTACGATCTGGATTCTTCACAGTTCTTAGTTTCTTCTGGTCTAGGCATGGAACATTTCATTTCAGAACATTTCAGAAGCTGACAGATTAATCTCTCTGTGGCCTTTTAAATAACGCTGAAACTCTCCTTAGTAAAAGTCAGTTCCTCAACTACTTAATGTAGAATCAGGAATTAATACCTAATTCATTCAGGCTGCGTTTATGCAACCTTCTTTGTAGCTGAAATGAAAGGGTTTCCAAAGTTTCCTGGCAGCAAACAGTATCACCTAAGAATGGGCAACGAACCTCCTTTTGTTATTTCAAAATAAATAATCAATGGAAACTCGTGTGTGTGTGTGTGTGTGTGTGTGTGTGTGTGTGTGTGTGTGTGTGTGTGTGTGTGTTTTGGCTCAGGTTTTTCTGAAACACATTGAGATACTATAGAAAAGTTCATCAGTACAGGCTTGACACACACTTTACTATCATATCACATAACCCCTGTGACAGAGGGAGCTCCTGGATGCTAAAATTCATATGACATTGAAGCTTCCTCTTAGCATGATTCTACAGCTAAAGGTTCCACATTTGCATTCAGGAGATAGTCATAAATACCAGTCTTCCTTGACTGTGTAAATAGGTGTGTTTAATGAGCATAGCCACTGAAAAACATTATCAGGTCAAATAAATGCCTTAGTGATATCTCAAATCCTATTTTTTCACATGGCTGAGATAAACAAGTTAGTGACCATTCTGTTCAAGATAATAAACTCTGACATCTGGAAAGGGTTTAACTGTGGTCTCCAGATAGTGTTGCATAATTACCCAGTAGTCATGACTGACCATGCCCAAGCACAGTGAATCCTTCACTCCCCTACCTATGCCTCCAGAAGCAATGATGGAAACAAAACCAGTGGTGAGAAGAAAGCCTTATATTGCCTCTGATAGTGTCAAATAATTTCTTGAAAGAAGCAAGTCTGCCTACAACTCACTTAGAGGGTAACCAGAGCAGAACAAGGAATGTGTAACAGATGGGGGGGGGGTCACTCTCTTGAGGGACAGAAGACCACACTGGAAAATGTGTTGAATTTTCTAACACTCAGACTAACTTTACTTGTGATATTTTATGGTGATTCAATATATTTCATTAATAGAAAAACTGATGGCAATTAGCAGTCTTGAAGTTAGTCATAAGAGGTCCAGCCAATGGTTTCTAAACAGCAGGATGGTCCAAAGAACAGTAACACAGTTATGTGTGGGTCAGCGTGGGAGCTGGTAATGGATATTGCAGAGACATCACTGGGCAGCAGGAACAAGCTGTAAGCAGGCTGTGATCAGGGAGAAGTATTAGTGTGGGCTGGTGTGTCAGCCAAGCCCTAAATTTTGGAGACTTAAAATTCTATATTTCAGAACAACGATTTTACGAAAGTTACATTCATTGATCTCTTAATAGCTGGTTCATAGACCTCAACTTTCAGTGGCTGCTTGTTATTCTTTAGGGACACATGTCTCCAAGGTCATGAGGAACAGTCATGCTCTTGGGTCCAGGCTCTCCCGGCACTTCCAAGTGCTCGCTCAACATCAAAATGCATATAGAATATGACAGGCACCTCATGCACAGGTTACCCTCATTCAAAATGCAAATCCAACGACCTCATCTCAGAACCACAACTGAGAGAAATAGCTCTGTAACTGGCAAGGAAGTTTCTCCACTTCGGAGGGCCCACCGGGGGAGCCTTGGTCACTTACCTCAGGAAGTGCTTCATTGTGCTGCTGTTCTCTCGCCAGATGCGATGCCAATGGTCTCCAAGCAACTGCTTCCAATTTTTCTTTTGCCAAAGTAAGTGTGGGCTACAGTGAAAAAATTAGAGTTACTGGGATTTCCAAAAAGCTCTCGCTTTGCTGGGGTAAGACAACATGCTCCATGCCCAGAACACTCTCACTAGAACCACCCACAAAGGGAATTCAGGGGCTGGAGATAGATGCAGCAGCCTTTCACCTTACAACACTACACTTAGCTTTTCATTTTAAGTCACTTGCTGGAGATGATTTTATGAGCTGCAATAATAAGCCTTTTCCCTTTGGGAAATATTTTTTCCCTAAATTTCTAGGAACAATGTATGTAAGAAAAATAAAATAAAGAACCATAAAAATTACTGTCGTGGTTTCCAGATATCCCATTACCTCCAGCCTGGCAGGCCCAGCCTTCCAAAAGCAACAATTCAGAAAGAATTGGAAGGAACTGATAATGTTGCTAAGCTTAGAATCAGTTCAATTAGTATATGCTAACAGAAGATTTTAAATAGTTGTTTAAGAGCTAGGTACTCCAAACAAATAAATGAAGCACCAATTGCCAAGTTCAAGGTTCCCCCCACCCAACATGAGCAGAGTAGTAAGATATTACATTTGCACAGTTCTTTGCAGTTCAAAACTTCTCTAAGGAGTGGATACCATAGAAGAGGGAGTGGGAAGAACTTAAGAGTAGAAAACAGGGACAAGGACTGTGAAATGTCATCTTCTGGACACGATATGGCCATTACAATCATGGATGCACAGCACTTATATATGCACTTGGCCTGTCAACAATCTGTAATGAATGGGGAAATCCATATCCCCTCCCACTGAACTATTTGGTTACTGATAGATTCTGGGAGAAGTCATTATCCTCGGTTGTATGTCCATTGGTGAGGCCACCAAGTTCCAAGAGACAGCCCTGGTTAAAGTCAGTGGGTAACCACATCTGAAAGAGGGCTGATCTCCAAAATATACAAAGAACTCAAGGCCAAAGCACCAAATAATCCATTTAAAAAGTGGGGTACAGAACTAAATAGACAATTCTCAATAGAGGAATCTAAAATGGCTTAAAGACATAAGAAAGTGTTCAACATCCTTAGCCATCAGGGAGATACCATTTTACTCCTGTTAGAATGGTTAAAATCAAAAAACCAATGACAGTTTATGCTGGAGAGGATGTGGAGAAAGGGAACACTTCTTCATTGCTGGTGGGAATGCCAACTTGTACAGCCACTTTGGAAATCAATATGGTGACTCCTCAAGAAAATGGGAATGAGTCTACCACAAGATCCAGCAATTCCACTCCTAGGCAAATACCCAAAAGAAGCACATTCATACAACAAGGATATCTGTTCAACGATGTTCACAGCAGCACTATTTGTAATAGCCAGAAACTGGAAGCAGCCTAGATGCTCCTCAAATGAAGAATGGATACAGAAATGTGGTACATTTACACAATGGAGTACTACTCAGCAGAAAAAACAATGGAATCTTGAAATTTGCAGGAAAATGGATGGAACTCGAAGAAACCATTCTGAGTGAGGTAACCCAATCACAAAAAGACAAACATGATATGTACTCATTCATATGTGGATTTTAGACATAGAGCAAAGGATTACTAGTCTACAATCCACACTGCCAGAGAAACTAGTAAACAAGGAGGACCCTAAAAGAGACATACATGGTCCCCCAGAGAAGGGGAAAGGGTCAAGATCCCCTGAGCAAATTGAGAGGATGTGAAGAGAGGAGAGGGAGCTACGAGAATGAGAAGGGAAGAAGAGGAAGAATGCAGAGGTCATGAGGGAGCAGAAAGGTTGAGTCAGGGGAAGAATAGAAGAACGGGTATGTGATAGGTGGGGTTTTAGTTGGGGGTTGGTAGGGGAGGAAGGGAGGGAGAAGGAAACTGGGATTGTCATGTAAATAAATCTTGTTTCTAATTCAAATAAAAAATGATTAAAAAATGTCAGTGGGTAACGAAATAAGATAGGAAGACATGGATACGAGAAAGGGATTTGGAGGAAGGAACTGGGTTGACAGGGGAGGAAGAGAGTGAGTGTGAAAGTAGTTAGAATGCATTATAGGCATGTATGAAATTGTCAACAAATTTAATTTTTAAAAGTCTTAAAGCTTTCACAAAGCTTACAACATCTGGCATGACATCCTCTATGACAGTTTGAAAGAAAATGGTCCCTAAAGGGAGTGGCACTATTATGAGGTGTGGCCTTGTTGAAGTAGGTGTGGTCTTGTCAGAGGAAGTGTGTCATTGTGGAAGTGGGCTTCAAGTTCTCATATATGTTCAAGCCATGTCCAGTGAACCAGTTCACTTCCTTTTGCCTTTGGATCAAGATGTAGGACTCTCAGCTCTGGCGCCATGTCTGCCTGCCTGCTGCCTTGCTTCTCACCCTGATAATAATGAACTAGACCTCTGAACTGTAAGTGAGACATCCCAATAAAATGTTTTCTTTTATAAGAGTTGCCGTGGCCATGGTGTCTCCTCATAACAATAGAAATTCTAATTAAGACATCCTCTTTCTTCTGGGAAGGATGATACACGGGACATCCTCCGGAGAACCAAGGATGGGTGAGATGGATGCAGGCTTGGCTTCAGATAAGAGCTGAGAGAAGATACCCCTGAAGGAGGGGCAAGGGGGAAGCCCAGCTTTAGGAGGTGTGGAACAGCAGAGGGAAAAATCACAGCTACCACCTAGAGCAACTCAGAAGTCGGGGGATACAGCACAATTAAAGGCCAGTCTTTTCCTCAACATGTATTTGCTTCTGCAAGTACTCTCTACAATGTAGAGTCTACATGTTTGAAGAAGACAATCTACAAGTTGAGACTGTGGTTGATTGATTCTGGCAAGTCAGAGAGGTGAGAAATGACCTTTAACCCTTTAAGTGTTTTTCTCTTAAAACATGTCAGAAGCAAAATTAAACACAATACTTGTTCATTTTGGGTGGTGGGAATATTACATCATCCCTTACATTGTGGCTTCCAAATGAATCAAAATTTGAATTTAATTATCTAGTGCCTCCAGAGATCCTAAGGTTTCTCATCACCTTTGAAAGGAGCCAGGGAGCTTGGAGAAACGATCGATCTAAAACTGGGACACGGTGAGAATCGTTGTGTTGTGTCAGAAAGGGCTGTGTTTAAGACAAACAAAATAACTACAGAGAAACATGAAAAGAGGCCCCAGTGGCCAAAGAACAATCTGGGCAACAAAATAGAGCAGTGTTTGACTTAGAACCTACGTATAGTGAAGATCCATCGTTCTAGATGGGTAAACACAAGGAGGAGGCTACACACCTTCCTACCCTCAGAGGAAGGCTAGACCCAGTGTCCTCCTGAATACAGTATGGAAAGACAGAGAAAGGAGTGATATAGAGAAACTTGACAAGCACAAGTCAGGTGCTAAAGGCAAATGCCATCAGTGAGAAGTCCCATTGACAGCAAATAGCCATATGTAAATGATACTTGCTCCTGTGGTTTCTCCTCAACACTGTCACCCCAGTCTAATCAGGAGAGAAATGTCAGACAAATCCCAGAGGGAGGACATGGGACAGAATAGGTAACTATACTTCTCAAGGTGCTTAAGGTAATGAGACATAAGGCATAAGGATAGTCCAATGAAGTATGGAAACCAAGAGGTGTGTGCCCAAGGAGATTGGTCCAGTAAATGAAGTATTCATACAGGGTCCTGAAACAGAAAAGGGATATGAGGTAAAAGCTAAGGAAATGTGAATAAAGAACAGTCCCAAGTGTCATAGCTCAGTGGGTGAAAGTACTTGCTGTGCAAGATGGCCTGAACTCAATTGCCTGAAGCCATGATGGAAGGAGAAAACAAACCCCATAAAGTTGTCCTCTGACCTCTGCACCCATGTGGGTGACATGTGCATGCTTGCACTTACACACACACACACACACACACACACACACACACACACACACACTCACTCACCATACACCTACACACAGAGTAATAATAACAAAATAAAACTGAAGATACTTAAAGAATATCATTTAAAAGGAAAATATATGGACTTGGATTAAAAATGAGGTACCAACACATATCTGTTAGTTGTGGTGAGTATGTTGCATTCATGAAAGATATTAATACTGAAACTGAGTGGTGGTAGAAAGGAACTCTCTGTACTGCGTTTGAAGCTTCTCTGCAAACAAACATTATTCTAAACTTGTGTTTTTAAGGAGATATAATACTTCTTAGGCCTTAGACACAGAGTTAGGCAGTAAAGATACAGGGTGAATAAGAGGGGTGTGGCTGCATCCTTCAGACCTAACAGTCTTGAGTTGCAGGCTGACAAGTAAGAGGGATGACCAGCTTAAATATAGGAGGTAGGGGGCTCCTCAAATAGCACATGCAAGCCCCCCCAGAAGTGAAAGAAAGCACAGTGTGTATAGGGAAGATGTTCCTATGACTGGAGGTGGTCCTCAGTGAGAAGTCAGCAAGAGGTGGAAAGGTAAATAAGGGCATATCAGAAGGCTTTGTGGATGATGTTAGAAAGCTTGAAGCATCTTGCACGAGTAGTGAGAACTACTGCAAGTTTGCAAGTTGGTATGTAACACAGCTTAATTATTGGTGAAAAAAAGAAACATTCCAGGGGCTGGAGAGATGGCTCATGGTTAAGGGCACTGGCTGCTCTTCCAGAGAACCTGGATTTGATTCCCAGCACTCATGTGGTGGCTCGGAACCATCTGTAACTCTGGTTCTAGGGTAGCTGATGCCCTCGTCTGGCTTCTGTGTGCATGAGGCATGCAAATGGTGCACAGATTGTGTGCATGCAAAATACCCATACACATAAAATAACAGCAAAATTTCAAACCATACTGACTGTAGCACAAAGAATGAGTTGTTGCGTGGTGTAATTACAGGTGGCGATACCATTCAGAAGCTTGCTGTGATGATCCTGACAGAGATAATGGTATAGGAAGGCAGAGGATGGAGACACAGTGTGAAGAATTTGAGGGATACTTAGCAGATGGATTTGGCAAGACTTTTGTGAACTGACCGATTGATGTTGGTTGGGGCTGGTGAAGTAAAAGAAAGAGCCAACACATGCCCTTGTTTGTGGATGTCAAGTGGATAGAGAATTCACTGAGATTCAGAACTTTGAGAATTGGACTTTTGGGAATCTAGGTTCCTAAATCTATATTCCTTAGAATAGGTTCCTTAGAATCTATATTCTAAGGTTTTAGGGCCAAGTGATGGTTTGGAGATAGAGGAGTTGGAGGTTAGGATATCAATCTCAATTCTAGATAAATATTTAGAATATAATTAGAACCATAGTCCAGAAGGAATTACTAAGCAAACCCAATATACAACCCATGTTCATGACAACTGTTCTTCTTTGTGAGGGTGAGACTAAATTAGAGTTCTCATAAATACAGAGGTGGCAAAGTATGAATTACAGCCAGGAATGTGTTGTCAGACTTAACAATTTATCCTCAAGTAGTTAATTTCATGTGGTTAAAAAGTTCTGTAAAGCAAAGGACACAGTCAGCAAGACAAAACGCCAGCCCACAGAATGGGAAAAGATATTCACCAACCCCACATCTGACAGAGGGCTGATCACCAAAATATACAATGAACACAAGAAGCTAGCCACCAAAACACCAAACAATGCAATTAAAAGATGGAGTGCAGAACTAAATAGAGAATTCTCAACAGAGGAATCCAAAATGGCCGAAAGACACCTGAGCAAGTGCTCAACATCCTTAGTCATCAGGGAAATGCAACTCAAAACCACTCTGAGATGCCATCTTTCTCCTGTCAGAATGGCTGAAATCAATAACACCAATGACAATCTATGTTGGAGAGGATGCAGAGAAAGAGGAACTCTCCTCCATTGCTGGTGGGAGTGTAAACTTGTACAACCACTTTGGAAATCAGTATGGCGGTTTCTCGGGAAAATGGGAATCAGTCTACCTCAAGATCCAGCAATCCCTCTCTTGGGCTTATACACAAAAAATGTACACATACAATAAGGACATCTGTTCAACTATGTTCATAGCAGCATTATTTGTAATAGCCAGAACCTGGAAACTACCTAGATGCCCCTCAACTGTAGAATGGATAGTGAAAATGTGGTATATTTACACAATGGAGTACTGCTCAGCGGAAAAATAATGGAATCTTGACGTTCACAACTAGTACGTCAAGAAGAACGTGGAACTAGTTACCTCAGTGAGGTAACCCAATCACAAAAAGATAAACATGGTATGTACTCACTCATATTTGATTTTTAGACATAGAGCAAAGGATCACTAGCCTACATTTCACACTGGCAGAGGAGCTAGGAAACAAGGAGGAACCCAAGAGAAGATTGCAAAGTCCCTCGAAGAAGGGGATGGAGACAAGAACCCCTGACCAAATTGGAGCCCGGGGGCAGAGAGAGGAAGGAGAGTCTTCATCCAGTTGCTGTTCTAAGCAGAAACAGACACCCATAGCTAAGCACTGAACCATACTACTGGAAGTCAGTTGTGGAGAGGGAGGAGGGTTGAGCAAAGGAGCCAAGATAGGGATGGAGAGACCTGCAGAAACAGTGGACCTGACCTACTGATAGCATGGAGATCCTAGTCATAAAGCTGGGGAAACAGCATTGGACCAAACCAAACCTTCTGAATGTGGGTACCAGCTAGGAGCCCAAGACAGTCTATGGCCCCTCTGACGGCAGAGCCAGTCTTTATCCCTAGAGCACAAATGGACTTTGGGAGCCCAATCCCTATGGAGGGATACTACTGCAGCCCAGATTCAGCAAGGAGGCTGTAGACCCTCCCCCAAACAATATGACAGACTTTGAAGGTCCTTCGTAGAGGGCCTCAATCTCTCTGGGGAGGAGTTGGGGGGTGGGTTGGGGTGGGTTGGTTGGGGAACATGGGAGGAGGGGAGGGTGAGGGAA
The DNA here is from genome assembly GCF_003668045.3 of Cricetulus griseus. Lineage (NCBI taxonomy): Eukaryota > Metazoa > Chordata > Mammalia > Rodentia > Cricetidae > Cricetulus > Cricetulus griseus. The sequence continues at coordinate 165,677,589 of NC_048597.1, forward strand.
TGGGGGGATGGATATGTAAATATGAGTAATTAAAAATAATATAAAATTTAAAAAAGGTTTTTACCTTTAAAACTTTTATGTCCATTTAGCAGAATAATAGTAATAAGTTTTGCCCTAGGGGCTGTGGCCTGTCTAGTCATAGGTTCTTGGCTGGACACCAAGATGGATGGGTGGATCAGGGAGAAGTCGGGAGAGACGTGGATGTGATAAAAACACATTGTTTGCAATCCTCAAAGAACTAATGAAACCTTTAAAGATAAAATTAACGTATATAGACTTCATTTCATAATTATATGGGAAAAATGAAACAGTAAATGGTGTCCCCCTTGAAATGCAAAGAAATAGGTCACACAACACTAACGCTTTCTGTGCTATATACACCATAGTCCCTGAATTTACTCATGGGGAAAAAATACTTCTCAAGTGTGTCTGTGGCCAGCACTGCACTGAATGGTGCAACACAGTTTGAAACTACGAGGAAGACTTACTAACCTGGGAAAAGTCACCAGTGAGGTAGAGAGGGAACTGGTGGTTACGAGCAAAAGTTTTGGAGTGAAAGTTCATACAAGTACAACAAGCCAGCTGGTAGCTTTAGTCAAGTGGCTTAGTCTGTCTAGGGTTCAGTGGGAAGGGTAGTTATAGCTGCCTTGCAAGGTAGGTCCAAGGACTGAATGGACCAAAGCATGTAGGTGCTTAGTATACTTGTAGGTACATAATAGGCATCCAGGACCTAGGCACTCATGGTGTTACTTTGTCAAGGTTATTTTTTAATCAATTTATTTTTTATGTATGAGTGCTCTGTCTTCATGTACACCTGTGTGCCAGAAGAGGACATCAGATCCAATTATAGATGGTTGTGAGCCACCATGTGGGTGCTCGGAAATGAACTCCAGACCTCTGGAAGAGCAGCCAGTGCTCTTAACTGCTGAGCCATCTCACCAGCCCCAGACTGTCATTATTGTTATTGTATCTTCACCTAAAGTGAAAGATCATTTTGTCAAGAGTCACTTAACAAATTGTCAAAATAAGTTCTGGTACATTTTTGTGACCTGAATTGACACAATGATGGTGGTAGGAGAGAGAAGCAAATAGGTGAGGGATATTTATCAGGTAGAATCAACTGGGTTCGCTTATTGGGTGGGAAAAAGTGATGGGGAAAAATAATCGCCAGTTTTAGTCACCTGTCCTCCCCATAAGAGGGCAACACAACAACTAGGTCTAATTAATTTGTACCCCCTGGGAAAAAAAGAAACATTCAAAATGGCTGGTGTTAAAGAGTAAGCGAAATGCCATTTAACTCATTGCTTATTGGCAAGTCATTAAATGAGTTAGCTCAAATTTGAATAGAAAAATAAAAAAAACTTAATTAAAATTATGACCTATTTCAAGGGGGACACCATTTACTGCTAGACAATCTTTGTAGCCAGGCATTATGGGGTGTGATCTATGATGATCTGATCTGCTATGGATAAGGAATATCCTTTGATTTTCGGTGAGGGTGCCAGGAGCCGCGGTCATCCTTTGTGGCCAAGTTAGCACTTTCTGGGTTTCTCCTCATCTTCACCATTGTCACAACAGACATTGGTGTAACAGACATCTTGACTATCTGTACACACCAGGCTACTAAGTTTAATGATTAAATGCAAATTACCTCTGTGGTTATAGCTAGTTCACTTACTGACAAATACAGACACCAGCCTTTTTTGTTTAATCCAGGAAAAGCTTGCCAATTTTCTGACTAGACATTATTGCCACCTCTTTCATGGAAATTAAGGAGAACATAAAAGCTGTTCTGTGCACTGTCTCTTAACCATGACTTTCTCTCCAGAGGAAGGTTATTCTGGGGTGGGCATCAGAATTTTCTGTTGTATTCTGTATCCTTAATAGTGTTCCAAAACTTAAAAAAATTTTTTTTGAGTGTGTGTGTTTGTGTGTGCACACGTGTGAGACACACCCATGTGCTTGCCTGGAGACCAAAGGAGAATGTCAAAAGGTCTGCTCTGGCAGTTTCTTGTTTATTTCCTTGAAACAAGCCTCAGAAATCCTCCCCTCTTTGGCCCTACCAGGTCTGGAGTTACAGGTGTCTGCATCTATGTCCAGCAAAAGCACAGTACATGGGTACAAGGTATCCGGACTCAGGTCCCCATGCTGTGCAGCAAGCATCTCATCCACTAAACCACCTCCTTACCCCCTCCCCCAAATTATGTTTTGTGTTTCTTTCCTACCCAGGCTCCTGAACTGTACGATGCCTGGTATGCTACACACTGTCATATCTGTCAGACTGAATTATGTACCTTTCTTAGGAAAACAGGCTTTAAAACGACAATACTAACACTAGTAAAGCAAACTTTAAATTTCCCACCTGAAAGAAAAAATCATAGAGCTTACTTTCCCTATAATAAAGAATACAATTATAAACTAGGCTTGTTAAGCTCAGCAAGGCATGACAGATTTTTCTCCATGTGTAGAGAGATGAGCAGATCCAAAGAGAAAGATCAAATGGTTGAGCTTGCTGATCAAATACCCCAAGATGAGCTGGCACTTCGGTATGGGGCTCTGCTGCTATCTGCCTCGTCTCTTTTTCCAGCTGGGAGGGAAGGGATGCTGATTAGTGGTCCAAGACTTCTGAAAGGCTTCTCACCCCAACATCAGGGTGCTTGCCCTGTCTTCTTTGAGCATGAAGCTCCTGGAGGTTCTTTGTAAAGTACCACAGTGGAGCCCCATCTCTTCCATCTAGTCATTGAACAGCCCAGGGAATGAGTTAGAGACTCCACTAAAGACACCGAAGCTCCTTTGTTCAAAATCTTAATCCCTACATCTCTCTCTCTCTCTCTCTCTCTCTCTCTCTCTCTCTCTCTCTCTCTCTCTCTCTCTCTCTCTCTCACACACACACACACACACACACACACACACACACACAGACACAGACACACAGAATCTTTAAATTTTAACTGACTATCCTCTAACAACCATGTAGTGCTTACACACACATAAAAGCAACCAGCAGAGTACTATTTCATTCTAACATCTGCCCAACTTGTGATTAAAAAATAAAGTTCTAATTACAGCACTCAGGAGGCAGAGTCAGGTGAATTCTATGAGTTTAAGGCCAGCCTGGTCTACAAAGTGAGTTCCAGAACAGCCAGGGCTGTTACACAGAGAAACCCTGTATTGAAAACCAAAATAAATAAAAATAAAATTCAACCTGCAGAATTAAATCTCAATTTAAGGTTTTGTGGAATTAATAACAGCTAATATTTATACACAAGTTGCTAAGAGTTGGGCAACAACCATTGGGTTTTGTTTATATAAACTCAATCCTAGCCATTTCAGAAGTGAATCATAACTATTGTCTTCACTTCACAGCTGGGAAAATTGAGCTAGAGAGGTTAAGGGACCTTCTGATGAAGGTCTGTGGTTAGCATGGGACAGAGTTGGAATTCAAGAGGCAGTGGCACAGGGTTCTCTTCTTCACTGCCTCTAGAAGCCACTGGGACAAAATTCCAGATAGACACAGAAAACAGAATGAAAACCCCATTTAATTTACCCTAAAGTGCAAAACCAGGATGCCATCAAGGTAGCTTCACAGCATCCTTGGGGAGCTACCTAGGAGACCACCTTCCAAACACTTGTGATCTTATGATGCTTGTGGCCCTTCTAGAATGTAATGAACTAAGAATAGAGATGACATTCCTCAGTCAGGTAGAGATTTTGGAATCTAGTAAAAATAGATATGTGGGCCCAGAAAGATGGCTCAGTGGTTAAGAGCACTGGCTGCTCCTCCAGAGGACCAGGGTTTGACTCTCACTACTCACATAGTGGCTCAGTCTCACAGCCTTCTGTAGTGCCAGCCCTAGGTGATCCAACACTCTCTTATGACAGGCACTGCACACATGTGGTGCACAGATATACATGCAGGTAAAACACTCCCTGACACAAACAGAGTAAACATAAAGTAAGTATTAAGAAGATAAATAGATATGCTTCTTTTTGACCTACCCCTTCCTCGGTGGTGACATGTTTAGGTGGAGAAGGCAAAATGGAGGGAAAACATGAGCATTCTAGAAAAGGCTCACAGTAACAAATACCTTAAGCTGGGGTAGTTTAAAGATCAGAGGAACTCAGCTGCCATTAATTCTTTCTTATGCTTTGCATGTATGCCTGTCCGTGAATTATTTCCAATAAATTAGAAATAAAATCTATCCAAAATGAGCATGCCAGCAAAGAACACATCTGCATGGGTCACAAACCAAGGGCACAGACTGTGGGTAAGGAGGCAGGGCAAAAACAACTTGTTGAACTGCTGGGTTCTGCTAGAGCAGGGCCACAGATCAAAGAAGGACACCATCAGTCTTTTCAGATTAAATAGGTCTAGCATCGGATTTAGGTTGGGTGAGTAAATAGGTCTAAATTAATGTGGTGATTAGAAAGAAAATGGCCCCCAAAGGGAGTGGCACTATTAGGAGGTGTGGCCGTGTTGGAGGAAGCATGTCACTGTGGGGACGGGCTTTGAGGAATTTTTCTCAAGGTTCACTCAGTGTGACAGCCAGTTGACTTCCTGTTGCCTGCAAGATGTAGGACTCTCAGCTCCAACCCCTGCACCTGCCATGCTCCCCTCGTGATCATAATGGGCTAAACCTATGAAACTGTAAGCAAGTCACACTCAAATTACGAGTTTCCTTTATAAGAGTTGCTGTGGTAATGGTGTCTCTTCATAGCAATCCCTAACTAAGACAATTAGTGAATTCAGATAATGTCTATATTTTCAGCCTGCTTCATACTTGAGCAAGTTCCAAGAAGTAACAAATCTATGTGAAGAATGAGAGACTTGCGATTTTAAAAGAATATAATGCAATAAAATAGCAAATTGAACTAAAAAGACAGAAAATGGAAGGAATCAGTGGAAGGAAATGGTGGAAGGATGAAATGGAATGGGAAAAAAAGGAAAGAAAAAAAAATCCCAAGGCTGTGAACATTTGAAGTATGGATGAAATGTAATTTTGGGTTTAAGGTAGTCACACAATGACAGAAAACTAGCACCCTGGAGAATGAAAAAGCCTTGGAAATTGCACAGTTACTGTTCACACATGCCACCCAGCCTATCCCACTGGAGGGGCAATGCTCACTGATAACCATCTCCCCGAGGCCACGTTCTGGAGCTGTTCTTTTTTCCTTCCTCAGCAATTATCTTTAAAACCGACCCACTGACGTGCTCTAACATGACAACTAGGAAGCCTTTTCCCTTCCTCAGATATACACACTCATCCGGGGTTATTTTGTGATTTACAGCAATGGCAGGCAGTCCATGTTCGCAGTAGAAGTCAAGGCTGCCCATAAGTTTACTTATGACCCTCTTCAAAAGCATACGGTTTTCTGCCTTTCCAGGCAGCAAACGGTTGGCAAGCACAGTTGACGGGATATGTCTCTGACCTTTAAAAGACTATGGAAATGTTAAAAAGTAATAGTCCATTTGACATAAAATGTTCTCAACATTAGTTTTGAAAATTAAAATTTTAAATAAAAAACACTGCAAAAGACAACAAAAGGTGTGGACACAGTTTCTCACATTAAAAGTAAAACATGCTTTTCTAAGACTGAGAAAGACAGATTTAGAGTGAAGAAGGACTGGGTCCTAGGGACTGGACCCAAGACTTACTGTTGTGATGTTTTAAGTGATGTGAAAGTATTATCTGGTATAAATAAACCATCTATTTCATGTATTTATTTTCTTAACTTATTTCTAGTTTTGTGTATAGTGCATGTGTGTGGAGGGGTATGTGTACCTATGTGTGGATGGGTATGTATGGCTCTGTGTGTGTGTGTGTGTGTGTGTGTGTGTGCCTGTCTGTGTATGGGTATGTCTGCCTGTGAATGGGTATGTGGCTGTGTGTGGATGGGTGTGTGTGAGTGTGTGTACATGAGTGCCGGTTGTCATGGAAGTCAGAGGCTTCCTCTATCGCTTGCTGCCATATTTCATGAGTTAGGGTCTCTCACTGAACCTAGATCTCACTGATTTGGCAAGATTAGCTCCAGACACCCTCTTATGTCACCTCCCCCCCTCAGCTCTGGGACTACAGGCGCATATCACTGCACTGGCTTTTTACATGAGGATTCAGGCTCAGGTCCTCGTGGTTATATGGCAAGTACTTTACAGACTGAGCCATCTCCCCAGTTCCTTACTGAACTTTTTACTCAGAGTATGATAGTTTGTATCAATAGCATCCTAGGTTCAGTGAAATATGGATAGGGTGAGCAGGGATGGATGATGATGGAGACATGACAATGACATCCTAGGTTTAGTGAAATATGGATGGGCCCAGCAGGAACAGAACGGTGATTAAGATGTGATATACTCTAGGGACTTCCATGCTTTATATGTTAAAAAAGAAAAAAAATGTTGCTTCTTGAAATAGTTGAAACATAATATTTATTGTTCTAACAAGTATCCTTTCTTATACCAACCTCCCATTTCCACACTAAAGCAATCTTTAAAATCACTCTGCTCATAGATTCACATGTCACCACTTAGGTTTGCCACTGAGGTCCCTACATCTCCTTACTTATCCCCAGACCACCAGCTTAGGCCAAGCAAGATGTCTTGTCTCATAAACACCAAGAGAATGAATAAACATCTCCCCCACCTTGTGCCTTTCACAATGTTGTACACTCAGTGGGTCCCAGTGACTGAAGAATGCCCCTCCATTAGCATGGGATTAGTTCTGTGCTAATCAGGGCTTTATTATTGCAGAAACAGAAACTAGTGGGCCATGATGGATCAAGCCCATGACCCCAACATTTAAGAGGTGAGGGCAGGAAGATCTCCAAAGTTCAAGGCCAGTCTGGGCTACCCAAACCCCAAACCAAAAAACCAAACCCCAAACCCCAAACCAAAAAACCCTCTCTCCTATTTAAGCAGAAAATGTAATGAAAGTAATCCCTAGATTTCCCAGTGGGCAAGGAAAGGAAATCAGGTTTGGAGGCTGTATAGCCTCCCCCAGCCCCAAAGGATGCTTAATATGTGACATAGTAAAGAAACCTCCACTGCCACCTCCAGACACAGGCTGGTACTGCTTCTGCACTGTCTGGCATTGGTAGAGAGGCTTTAATGGCTAGAACCCCTGCAGTGGAATTTGGATGCCAGGAGCAGGTCTCAGGTTCAAAGGTCTGTGAAAAAAAGAAACACCTGACACCTTCAGTGTCTGTTGTGGGAAGTGGATCTGTTTCATAATGTAGGAGAGTCTTATGATGGTTAATTTCACATGTCAACTCTACTGGCCCAAGGAATTCCAATTACATTATTTCTGGGTATGTCTGAATGTAGTTTCTGGATAAGATCAGTGTTTGAATCCCTAGACTCAATAAGGCATATTTCTCTTCCCAGTGTGGGTCAAAAGTATTCAATCTACAGTGGGCTTGAATGGAACAAAAGGTGGAGGAAGGAGGAACCAGCCTCTCCCATGGTGGGCTGAAGACTGGTGTCTTCTTGCTCTTGGATAGTCTCCAGTTTGCAGACAACAGATTATGGACTTTTCAGCTGCCACAATCAAAAGAGACCACTTTTTTTTGTAATAAATCTCTTCATGTATACACACAAGTACACACACACACACACACACACACACACACACACACACACACACACTCAGCACGCATGTATGCACAAATGTGTCTATGTCCTGTTGGTTCTGTTTCTCTGTATAACAATGAATACAGTCCCCAATATAGGACAGGAATTTTGAAGGCAATGTTTAAAAAGAGTAACAAATGTCCATTTTAGAGTATAAACACATGTCTCTGAAAGCAGACTACACACCCACTGTCATGCTCAATTATATGTACAACTTAAGACACATGCCTAGTTTTACAGCTGCTAAAAAATAGCATCATCCAGAAAGAACAGTGTCAAAGATGAGCTTAGATAATTAAAGAATATTCTGGAAATAACCCAGTGGTAGTCACAGAATAGATGTGCTTATTTAATTTTTTATTGATTAATTTGTGACTGTTAGTTGCCTAGGCAATAATTAAGTATAAAATAATGAAGTTATATATTCATTTTAAAACAAAGGACAAGCTGGGTAGTGGTGATGCATGCCTTTAATCCCAGTACTCAGGAGGCAGAGGCAGGCAGATCTCTGTGAGTTCAAGGTCAGCCTGGTCTACAAAACTGCACAGAGAAACCCTGTTTCGAAAAACAAAACAAAACAACCCCCCCAAAAGACAAAGATACAATAGTTATTTGTTACATATAGTTTATTAAGTTGAATTAGACAATGGAAGATTTATGTATAAACACCTAGGAACTCAATTTAAAGTCCACAATCAAATTTAGGTGGTAATTTTCAGGTCATCTGAGTCAAAGTTCTACTCAGGGAAATCATTCTTTCTTCTTACACTCCCCACAGGTGGTCCCAGAGTGTCACTTTTTAGATTGTATGTTGTGCATTTTGCTTCTGACCCTCTTTGATTTGGGCTTAGATCATTTATGAATCCAATAAAAAGTTCTTCTGTTCATATTCAAGTGAAAAAGCTGTTTCCATAATCCAACAGTAGAAAAACTGGTACTTTAAAACTCTGGTCTTGGAATTGATTTTAGATCCTAAATGAACCTCATAACCATCCCTTTAAAAACATAATCTTACCCTTGATTTTTTTTTCTGGGCCAAGGGATATCAAATTGAATCTTGACTATTATCCAAATTCTCTATTTTTGAGATGTTCATGGTGACCTATGTAGTTTTGGAATGTTGATAAAGTTGTAAAAATATTATTGCTAGTAAGGAATTCTAAGGTGAACCTGCAAAGCCCACCTTTTATACTGGTTTCCACATTCTTTCAACCTAGTTGGTCTACTTGAGTTGAAATCTCAGATTTCAGTTCTGTTTTGAACTCTCAGGTTATTCAAGGGCTGAACTGATGAGCTGTGCTGCAGAAGGATTCTATATGTATAAGTAGCCTTTATGAATCCATTATAAATAATTCTAGATGAACTATCATTTAAAGGAACAGAGGAGGAAATAGAACTGCAACTAAGATGCCCGTCATTTGTATTGTTAAATCTTGATCTGTATTATTGGGCCACACATTGGGTCATGCACACATTAAACACAGGACAGAGTATGAAGGCATTCTATGTTAGGCATTTTAATAAAGGCTTTTTAAATTATGACTAATGATACGTGTAATATACATCTCAATTAACATAGTTTTAGTGAGTGTTTACCATTTTAAGGGAACCTATGATTAAGCTTCATGACTAAAAGTAATTATTTACATTTTTACAAAGCTAATAAATGGATCTCCAGGCTAAAGGCACTTTAAAACTAAAACCTGAGTGTCTCACTTTAGTTTCAGGATCTAGAGAAATCAATCTGGACTGGCCAACAAATTTCTTTTCTGCCGGGCCAACTTTCAGAGTGCTAGAAGGTGTTACACAAGCCACTGGAAGAGAAAAGACACTAGACCTACCTAGCACTGGATCCTGTATAGTACAAAACCAAGCCGCCAGGCAAGATATGCTGCTGGTACAAAAATGATGTGACTGTCCTGGAGGTAACCAGCTTTCTAATTGGATTTTAGGCCTGCTCACAAGAGGGAATTCATACCTAGTACTGTAAGCCTATCTCTGAGAGGGTCATGGGCCACCGGGGGAGTCCATTATTGTTGTGTTGATAAGTGGTCATGTTGTCAAATTACATTCTAAATATTTATGCTATCTATGCCCATAGATTAATGCTGTACCCAACCTTGGCCAGAGGACCTCCTTTTTTTGTAATGGGCATCAGAGACTCAAAACGGATCCAAATGCTGAGAATATGTGGTTGTGGGTGCCCAGGCCTAATCAGACAGCTATATCAACTGCTCCCCTCCCAGGACTCAGGAAATATCATGGGAAGAGGAGCAGAAAGAATGCAATCACCGGAGGATGGGGAGAGTGTTGTAAAGCGCTGACTTGTGGACATGACATTATCATTGCACTTCTGAACTCACAATAGCTCATGAGCTACACTGGATCAAGACAGTCAAAGTCCCAGGATGAATATGGGCAGGGCTCAGTTGGCCTCATCTCTGGCTAAGGAGCTACTGGAGGTTAATAACTACCCTACCAGAGGAGAAAGAATCACGTGTCTTTTGGGGTATGGCCATGACAGGCTACCCATGCTCCAATGGATGGCCCCTACCCATGGGCAAATGGATAGCACTAATTTGGCTCACCGGGTTATTAAAAAGAAAGAAAGAAACAAAGAAGAAAGAACGAAAGGACTTAGGAGAGGCTGTGTTGGTGGAGTTTGGTAGGAGTTGGAGGAGAGAGGAAAGGTGGGTTATCAAAATCTATTGTATGCTTGTGTGAAGTTCTCAAAGAATAAATAAAAATACTATATTAAAATATAGGGGTCAAAGCTGGGCACAGTGGTGCATGTCTTTAATTCTAGCACTTGGGAAGCAAAGGTAGGAGAAACTCTGGGTTAGAGGCCAGTTTGGTCTACAGAGTGAGTTCCAGGCCAGCCAGAGCTTCATAATAGAGGGACTTTGTCTCAAAAAAACAAAGTAAAACAAACAAAATAAAACAAAAAATAAAGGGTCCACTATACAACTTTTAGAAATTTTTTCTTTCAGATTTTGAATAGAATATCTCTACTTCATTCAAAAGAAAAAGGAAGAAATGTATTTATATAATAAATTCACTCCACTGACTGATTTACATTTCAAATATTTACAATGTCAACTGGTGGAGGGAAAAAAGATGTAGGGAACAGAATTCATGTCATTGATGGTATCCGTTAAACTAAAACAAAAAATCAAAACATCTATGAGATAAGTAAGTGATTAGCTTCATCATTAATAAAACCTTCAAAACATATGGTAGGGGCTAGAGAAATGGCGCAGTGGCCAATGGCACATACAGCAGAGGTCTTGCAGAGGACCATAGATAGTTCTATTCTTAGACCCAGGTCAGGGGTCACACAACAGTCTTTAACTCTAGCTCCTCTGAGGACAATGGCCTTCACAGGCATACACAGACACACATAGTTTTAAGAGTCAGCTTTTCACCACCTAGTTGCACAAGAGGAAATGGGAAGGAGAATTATAGTGACTTAAATAAGCTCTTATGTCAGGCTTTTAATTAATAAGTTCAGCCTAATAATTAAAATGGAAACTTCATTTCAAAAGGATGTGAAGAACTCCGAATCTGCATCATTAGTTTGCTTTTGACTGGTCTTTAAATCACATTTCTTTAGTTTGTGGTGTATGTGTGTGTGTGTGTGTGTGTGTGTGTGTGTGTGTGTGTAACTTGCACAGGCATGCACCATAGTGTATGTGGAGAGCAGAGGACAATCTACTAATTTGCTCCTCATTTCCTCATTTTCCATTATGTGGGGCTCAGGGAAAGTCAGGCCATCATGCTTAAGGGCAAGTGTCTTTACTGTCTGAGCCATCTTGACTGCAGGGACTGATCTTTGTCTTTTTGGTTTTTCTTTGTCTGTTTGAGACTGTTTTTGTTTTTTGTAGGTTTTTTGTTTTAATTTTTTTCTTTTGAGATAGGGTCCCTGACTGGCCAGAAACTCATTATGCACATTAGGCTGGTCTTGAATGAGCCTGACTGGCTTCCCAGATGCTGGGACTAAAGAGGTGAGTAGCATCTCCACCAGCTGAGACTGATCTTTAAAAGCAGCTTAGTAAATTCTACTTAGGCAACAACCAAACTGCTTCGCCTCCAAAATGTAAGAATAAAAAAGAATCCAATCTGTGCATTATTTCAAAAGCATGGGAAACATCATATCGAGTATACTCACTTTCTATACGTTCCTAATTTCTTTAAGAACAAAGCTATTTGCCTATTGAAACCACAGCGAGGCCTCAAGTTTATTTTATAGATACAGACATCAGGGTTGGCATATCATTATTTTAAATTCTCATACCTCCCCTCTTACAGCAGAGAAACTGGAATAAGATGTGATGCTATTTGTCCACAGCTAGCATGAGGGGCCTGGAAGGTTGCCTGCTGGTGGGATGCAAGAGCATTCTGTTTGCAGGATGTTTGGATTCGGGATGTTTACTAAGGACTTATATGGTGGATGAGCATCTGGTATCACCCCCTAGGCTCTCTGGGTGGTAGTCCACATAAGTTGTCACTGGGGACCACTGCAGCAAAGCTTCCTGTAATAAGCTGTGTGAACCTTCCTGAAAACAAGACCTAAGCTCTAACTGCCTTTAATAATTTCAGTATATCTCTTGGCTACAGTTTTTTCCTCTCATATAAACTCAAAATTATAAGACAGGAAGATGTTTGAGGCTGGAGTAAGTTCCTGAATTAGACTGCTTTCTGCTCTATCTTGGAGGATGATCACTTATTTGGTAAGACTATTTCACTAGATACTACAGTATAGGGCCATTCTTAGGATTTTGAGAATTTGTGGTAGAAAATGAGCTAGGCCTCATGGGTCAAGCCTGTTAATCCCAGTTACTCACGAAGCTGAGGCAGGTGGATCACATGTTCAGGACATAATTGACTACAGAGAAAGTTCAAGGCCACACTGAACAACTTAGTGAGACTGTCTTAAAATTAAAAAAAAAAAAGTTTTTCTTTTCTTTCAGGGATGCAGTACAGCTTAGTACTAGAGTGCTTGTCTGGCATCCAGAAACCCTAGGAACACTCCCTAGCACTGTTTTTTTTCTTAAAAAAAGAAACTAAAGTGAAAATTAGTCACATATATGGATAATCAAACATTAGAGGCTCTTCTGAGGAATGATAGCTGAGATAGCTAAGTTTCTTGACAGAAGGTTGATCTAGGTTGGCATTCTGTTACTGGGTATTGCAGTTTTGCCTGTTAGACTCATGAAAAATGGGTGACTGGTCTCTCCACGAACTGCATGGGTTTAACTTTCAACTTGCATGCAACATCCTACACTGACCCCCAGTGCTAGCGCTTTCAGCATCTCTACAGACACAGTTGTGTTTGCAGTGGTATTGTTTTGGAATTAGTTCCCTTCAGAACACTAAGGAGGTACTCTCTGATACTACAAGCATATGGTCATTTTCACACGGCACTATTTCTGTAAAATATACTTTCTTTCCATCACCAGCATCTGCTTCCTTCAAGACAGCTCAACTGAAACAGAAAATGATAGCAATTTAATGTCTTTTCCCACTTGGAGCAACAGATTTGCTAAAGCCTAAACATATGCTTATCTTATTTCAAGAAAGTGTACCAAAAGAAACTGAATATTGATTGACCCCTCAAATGATACATTTAAATATCTACATTTATACCAAAGTAAAAACTTAAAGAAACAATGCATTCCAATACTGTGTAGTAGCTTTTATCTGAAGAGACCAGGGTGGTAGTGGGGTAACGAAAGAGAACCCAATAATGTTAGTCAAAAGCAGGTAGCCTGCTTTATAAAATGCAATGAGAGGGCTGGCGAGATGTCTCACTGGTTAAGAGCACTGGCTGCCCTTCCAGAGGACCCAGGTTCAATTCCTAGCACCTGCATGACAAATCATAACCATCTGTAAACTCCAGTTCCAGAGGATCCATTGCTTTCTTTGGGCCCCAAAAGGCCCCAAGTACATACATGGTGCACAGACATACATGCAGACAAAACACCCACACACATTAAAAAAAATTAAAGATTTTTTTTTAATGCAGATACACCTTTGCCTAACTGCCATTTGCCAGTCTCGACACTTGCCTCATCTTAGCGCTTTCTGCATTCTGGTCAGTAACTGTTTAAAAGTCTTTCTTTGGGGGAAGGAAACAATGCAAAAGCTGGAGGATGGGGAGGAGTGCTTTGGAACACTGTATTTAGGACATGACAGGCTGGTCTGTTTCTCTGAGTCTATCAGCTAGACATTCTGAAATTTCTAGCTTCAGTCTGTCCCCAAGCACTTTCTTTACACCTCTTCTCCCATGGTAAGAATTCATCCTCATATCTGAGGTCAGCTCTGTCAACCCTGCTGGGCAGCCAGCTATCTTATTCCTTGATGGAGATATCTGGCTGAATTCTGTGTCTTCCTCCAGGCTCTTACATTAGCCACCCCTGACAAATACACACCTCACACTTCCAACAAAGCAAATTCTACATTGGTCCATGTAAATCTACCTCCGGCCCCCGCTTCTTCTCATCTTTGGATTCTTGGCAACTCCCACAGCGCCTAACAAGTAGAAGTATTCAGCAGATATGTGCAAAACCGAGAATACTCACTTTCAGGCATGAGTTATTCTCAATAGCTCAAGAGCTGAGCTTGCCCCAGATTGTCTGCAGAGCAGCATATGACTTCTGTTCCACTTGGTTTTTTTCAAGCCATAGGCGACCCAGAAAGGGAGGAGGAAAGAAACGCTTCTATTATGGGGTTGCCAGGGGAAAAAAAGTCTGCCCAGTCCAAACTCAATTTCAGAAAAGCAACTGATAATTTTTGAAGTATAATTTCAAACATCATACATGACATTTAAATTAAATTAAAACAGGATTTGCTGTTTAGTTGAAATTCAAATTTAGGGAGGCAGCCTGAGTTTTTATTTGCTAAATCCTAAAAAGGATTTTTAAAAATTCTTGGAGGACATAAGGCTCTGCTTCCTTGACACACCTGGAAGTTTGTGTCTGAGCTCTGCAAACTTTCCAATTAGCCAGATTTTACATCTGTGAACGCAGCTGGGTTTATTCCTGAGCCATTTGGTGACATGCTTTAGGAATTGTTGCTTGTTACATAATATTTCCCCTATTTTGTTAATTCCATAGAATTCCTTTACAATACCATCAACAGTTTTTAGCACAGAAGATACTCTAATGCTGGCGTCAAAAATATCCTAAAAAGCTAACATTTGTGTATTTTTACTTGAATCCACAAGACACAATAGAGAAAATGAGCAAAGTTTCATTTCCATGTTGCCTTTCTTCATTAATCTAGCACAGCACTCACTGTCCTCAGGCTGGGAGAAGCAACCTGGCAGGCCCGTGATGTAACTGCAGTAGTCTTTGTTGGAAGAGCCTTTCCTAAATGGGAAACATCTGTAAACTGAAACACCTCAGCCTCTTCCGTGTATGTGCGGACTTGTGAGAGAGAATTATCACCTCATTATTCTTCACAGGGAATCTTGAGCTTTTGGTTAACAAAATAATTCCTTATAGATGGGTCAAGATTACCTACCTGTCTCTCACATACCCGGAGGGGGGGGTGAGGAGGGAGGTGGGGGAAGGAACTGACTTTGCAAACCAGTACCATCCTAGAGTACTGACAACTATGCACTATGTCAGTTTATTGGTTAATTGTGATGGTACAATGAGAGCTATAGCTCAAAGTGTAAGTGTGCTACAATCCAGAAAGTTCCCTGCAATAAAACATTATGCTGCTGTTCTCGACAGAGATGTCTTACAGAAAAAGCATTTGTTTTCCCGTCAGACAGAGAGGTCAAGAGGGAGTATCTCCCAGTAGTGAGGGATAACAAGAATGTGTGCCTTTGGCAAAATTTCAACTAGATTGACCTCAAAAGGAAACTTCTAGGGAGAGAATGGCTAAGACCGCTGTTACTCTGTGTTGTCATAAGACAACAAGGAATTATGACGTTTATCCCAATGTAGGCAAGCTACCTGCTTTCCACCATATTGGTAATACCAGTTAAGGACGGTTGTCAAGCGACCAACACAACACACGCGCGATGCGATGCTGAGATGCAGAACAAAGGCTGAATGCCTGCCTAAAATCGGTCTCTCCAAACGACAGCCTCAATTTATGACACCAATCTAAAGCTCGCGGGGATGGGTGACGTCTTTTTTCTCGGTTTGTGGGGAGGAAGAGATGAAATTTGGAAAGCTCCAAGCAGTGGCTGAGGCTTCCATCTGTGTCTGTGCGGGGCAGAAAGGCTCCCACACATATTCATTAAACTTGATCTGAAGCAAGCGAGTCTGTGAGGTCGTTTCTGAAATATTCATAAGGTGTTACCGGACTCGCCACTTAGAGGGTGACCGGACACACCAAGAGGGGGAGTAGTCGGTGCCCACACTTGGAAAAACAGCATGCCTCACTCCACTGTTCTGGCTTTAATAGCTCTCGGGGCTGTTGTTCTCCGCCTGCCTGTTCAGCTGCACCTGCCCAGGAGATGCTCCAAGAGTGGAGTTTCCCACAGTGGGAGGAGGCGCAGAGCGCCAGCCTCGCAGACCTAGCTCGGGGTGGAGGCTCCAAGACCTCCGGTCAACAGCTCTGCCACTCTGCCGCCTGGCACCGCCCTGGGGCCTGACCCGCAGGACGGAAGGCTCCCCGGGGGCCAGGACCCTCCACTCGTCCCAGTCAGGCCGCTCTTTGTCCCCGCTTTGGATCCCTCCCTAGGCACCTGCAGTGGCGTTCAGTCGCTAGGCGACCCGCGCCCCTGGGACGCAAACAGCTTCCAGCGCTGACCCGCAGCGCCGCGGGTGTTAATTTCCCGGCGCAGGATAAGAAAGAGGATTTATAGTCTTGAGTGACCCTGGCGCTCCTGCACCCAGCTAGTGCGCACTTTCATCCACGTCCCTTCACTGTCCCCAACCCCGAGCATTTCTTCTGTTACCCTACACAGCTCAGCAGCCGCCTTGCCTCTCTCTTCTCCAAGGGCATTCGCCCCTCGGCTCCTCTGGGATCGCGACTCACCGGGACGGGGATAGCGGTGGGCTCAGCAGCTCCGGGAGAGCGCCAGTGTGGTCTCCATCTCCGTGTTCGCTCTTGCTAGGCTCTGGCGATCCTGAGCACGCTGGTCCCCGCGCGGAAGCTGGACAGAGGCGGCCGCGGCTGCCGCACTGGCTGCGGGCGCGGGAGGGGCGGGGGAGGGGCGGGAATCTGGGTCGCGTGGAGCCCTGCAAGCCGGGATGCACCCTGGGCGGTCGGCGGCGAGGAGGCGACCAAGAGCAGCTGGGGAGGGCGTGCAGAGGTTTCCCTGGGAGCTAGACGCGGGCGGCTACTGAGCATGCTCAGTTCCGGAACCTCCGGGCGCGGGCGCGGCGGGGAGGAATGAGCGCAGGGCCCGTGCCCGAATCTGGGAGGAAAGGGTTAAAACTGCGGAGTTGCCCGCAGTGGCCCAGTTTAATTGCCCAGGAGTCGACCACCCCCAAAGAAGTCCAGGGCTGTGAACCTGGGGAGACCTGTCAATGGGATTCCTGAAGAATCTAGGGCAAGGCGTGTTCCTCCAACTCCTCCTGGGAGGATTGCCCAAAGTCAAAGTTGGTTTTTAGTTCGTTGTCAGCCTCCCCCCAATACAGATCCCCAACCCTCATTTGCTTTCCTGTGTGCTCTGCTCCCAGGCATCGCCTGCCTCTCCTCGGTTTTTGGACAGGTCAGGTCAAGTTGTGAGAGAACCAGCTCTTTAATTAGGTGTAACCGAGAGCTCATGTCAGTCTTCCCAGGTCCATACCTGCATTTCAATCAGGGCTCCAGAGACAACACCTTATTCCAGGCTTAATTATAATGGGAAGAATTATACACATCCTGGTTGGCAGATACTTGGGAAACACTGCTTAGTGGAATGGCCTAACTCCTAAACACCCACCGTACCCCATCTTCACTCCCTTTCTGTCAGCTGTATTTGCTTTTATGAAGAAGATCTTAATAGACAAAGCTTCTGGACAAAACAGAGAAACAGGATGGCCTTTGAAGTCGACTGTTCTTCATAAGGCTTTGTTTTTGCTCATGGTGTTCTGTTCTTTCTGGTTCCTCTTTCTATTCCACTTCATGAAGACCCATTCACTGTGATCAATGCTACCTTTCCTGAAACTTGCTCCAACACTAGTTAATGCCCCATTGTCGGAAATCACCCCTGCACACCTCTGTAACAGTAATAAACATATTTTGGTTACTGCTGGATAAGAAGGTAAAGGAACTGAGCCAATTATTTTGTATAGGCACTGAAACAATGTGATGAGAAGACAGACAAGGTTTTCATCTTCAGCAAACTCACAATCTGCTGAAAAGAACTGGCAAGCCAGCGTGGTTGTTGCACTTGGGAGGTAGAAGCAGGTAGATTTCTTGAGTTTGAGGTTAGCCTGGCCTATGTAGTGAGTCCAACCACCACAACAAAAACAGGCAACAAATACCTAATATAGAAATCATCACCAAGGAAGAGGCCAAGCTCTTTTTGACTGTATGTTACCCATCAAATGAGTCTACAGAGACTCGATTCCTCCTTTGAAAACAATGGATAAAAGTATTAATAATAACCCAAGGCTGGCCAAACTGTATGGGTCCTTGCTAGTTTGGTTTTGTACCATCAATTTTTGCTGCTTTCATTTGATTCCATCTGCTAAAATTGTTCTAACCTCAAATTACTTGTAGAAAGAACCAGCCATCACCAAGTGATGAGTAAGAGGTGTGTGTTGGGGGAGACGGAGTATTCAGTCTCCACATTATTATATCCATTGTCTAATTTAAGGAACAGTATTTGTCAAATGGCCAAAGTCAACCTAGAGCCCCAGATCTCCTGAGTCCCTCCCACACATCTTCCAGATTCTTGTACCACTCTTAACCCCGAAACCTCTCATCCCCTATGTCTTGTACTTATGTCAATAGTTACTCTACAACATACATTATCTGACTCTTGTATCTTCCTGTTGTCTAGATGACTTAAGTATTTCACCCTGATCCTGTTGTTGTCTGAGCCTGAGAACCAGCATTCCTGAAGCATGAAGGTATCCATGGTGATTAATAACCAATCACTGTATAATGTGGACACGTCTAGGGTAAGGTCTCATTCATCCTTTTATTACAGAATCTGGAAGATGACTGATATGTAGTAGATCTTCAGTGAGTTTACAGATTGTAGGAATGCTGGTCCCTCAGACTGTAGTTCTTTTTAATGTGTCTTCCTACTAACCTTGGGATGAATTCACCATCATGCAACTTAATTTGGACTTTGCCCGGACTATGATTTTCTATTAGTCACACATCTACATGTTTTTTTTTTTTTGGCTTATGAGTTGCTTTTGGATTAAAAAAAAAATGAAGCCAAGGGTGGTGATGCATACCTTTAATCTTAGCACCTCTGAGGCAGAAACAGGAAGATCTTTCCATGAGTTTGAGGACAGCTTGGTCTACATAGGGAGCTACAGGCCAGGTAGGGTTACATTGTTAGACATTGTCACAAAAAAGAAAAAAAAATCTGTTCAGAAGATAAACATGCAATCAATGGCAGAGATATTGAGATCATGTAATTTATCATTTACAAACAATGCATAAAGAATCCAGAGAGGAGGACCTGTACCAGCGTCAGAGCAGGAGAGCTGAAGAGGAAGGGGAACAGCTAGAGGCTGCCAGGCTCCGTCATCCATTCAGGCTCTGCACTGACTCACCCTTAGGGATGCAGAGCTCTGGTCTCTCTGGGATAGTGGATATACTTCCTTGATGCCATTGCTTACAGGACATTCTCTTTAGGAATTTATTTGACTAAGAATGTCCCCACCCAAGGCTTCTTCCTTTAGCAAGATTAGATTGGGCAATTAGCAAGCAGGAATGTCTCATCTGGATCATTGTGTAGGTGTGGTGGATGCCATGGCCCATTTGTTTATTCTCAGTCTATCCTGAGCCTTGAGTATTGTGACTTGGAGAACTAAGAGTTGGGAGAGAATTCTTTGATGAATTTTCTCAGTTTAAAGGAAATCCATGGATTTAAAGGGATTTGGGTCTTGTCTACATTTGCTCAGTTGTGTAAAGTTGAGAACTGAGTAGAAAGTCACTGTGCTTTGTAGTAAAATGGGTTCTGCAGACTGGTGGAGTTCTGGGTACAAAGCTGAAGTGGCAGTTGGACTCAATGGTCCTGTTAATATTTGTAAATATCACCAAGGATAGTCCTGGATCCCCAGATGGTCAGGTTTGAAGGACCCATTGTCTGGGCTCTCCTGTTTACTCCTGTCATTGACTTGGAG
Organism: Cricetulus griseus; assembly: GCF_003668045.3. NCBI lineage: Eukaryota > Metazoa > Chordata > Mammalia > Rodentia > Cricetidae > Cricetulus > Cricetulus griseus. The sequence goes on from NC_048597.1 coordinate 165,697,473, forward strand.
AAGAAAATTAAGCAAGATATGGTCAACATGGCAAGAGATGGTTCTTCCCACTGGGGAAGAATTCTCCACCCTAGAGAAAAGACAGGTCTCATATCTGGGAAGAAAATAGCTATCCATTTGGGAGGAAGGAAAAAGAGGAGTTGTGGAAGAGAGTCAATAATCAGTAATCAATAATGCAAAATACCACAGGTGGTTTTTTTTCCAGAATGGATACCCAAACAGCCTCAATAATTCTGCTATCACATACTATCTTCATGAACATCGATGGTCTTTTTTTCCTTTGCTGTGTTTTCTGTCACAATAAATTTTGTTTGCTTTGGAGAGTAATCTATATGGTCTCACGACATAGATATTATGAAAAATCAAGTCAGCTTTCTTGGGAGAATTCTGATGGACATTTAGTTCAGAACAAAGAAAAATTATAAACAAAAATCATACAAAATTACATATGTGATCATATCAAATATGGGAAGAGCATTCCTGAAGACTTATACATACACATTCCCTTACTGGCAGTTTAATTCCAAACAATGTTATGACTTTTTGGGGGGTTCATTCTAAATATTTTTAAATGTAAGATTAATATTGAGCAAAGACAGGTATTGAGCAAAGACAGGAGGCTAAAATAACTGGTGATGCATTATTGTGTCATTTGCTTTAATGCTGAAGGCCTTCTTTATCTCACAATGAGTGTACAGCCTATAGGCTTATTTGTGTCTGTGGGGACAGAAGTACCGTGTTTTTTTTGTTTGATACAAGATTTAGCCTTGTGGCCCAGCCTGGCCTGGAACTCACTATACAGCACAAGCTAGACTTGAACTCAAAACAATCCTCCTGTCTCAGCAGGATTATAGCGTGAACCACTGCCCCTGGCTTGTTTATTTTTGAAAGTCTTCCTATGCTTCCCAAGTAGGCCTCAGATGCTCCATCATCTTGCCCCTACCTTCCAAGCACCAGGGTCACAGCCTCAAACTTCTAGTCTTAGCCAGAATTAGGAGCTTTTCACTTTTTAAATTTCAAAAATGAGGATTTCTGATTCTTTTGAATGTCTATGCAATTAATTTCCTTTTAGGTGAGGAAACATTGAAGGTCAAGTTTGTTATGGATATTGGGGACTTGAGTTTCTTTTTTCTTGCCATCTTGTGGTAGAAAGACATGAAATGGGAAAAGGAACATACATTCTTTGCCATTGTAGTTGTTTAGGTGGAGAGAAAATTTTGATTTGGGTTTTTGTTCAAAATTTCATAAAGGTTTTAAACTATACCCACAAATGTAATTAAAAGACCACATCTTCTGAGCTACAAAATATTATACTAAGAGCAGAAAGATGCAGTTTTGTCTATATAATTAATTTTTGAAATTTAAACTGCACTTTATGTTGAATAGCAGCAGGGTGTTGAAGTAATCTTCTCTTGCTTAGTTCAGAATTAAATTAGTAGAAAAAAATGCCCCCACATATATAGTAGAGTGTGTGTGTGTGTGTGTGTGTGTGTGTGTGTGTGTGTGTTTACAAAAGTGCCCTGGCCATGGTGCCCATGTAGAAGTCAGAGGGCAACTTGTTTCATGGATTAAACTCACATCTTGAGGCTTCAAAGCAGGTTCTTTACCTGCTGAGCAATCATGCTGGCTCTGATATATATATATATATATATATATATATATATATATGTATATATATGTGTGTGTGTGTGTGTGTGTGTGTGTGTGTTGTATAAATATATACATACATATATACATACATATATTAATTTAAGTGTGTGGACATTTGCTTACATGCATGCATACATGCTGCACATGGACTAGGTAGTACTTGATGAGAAAAGGGTAATTGATCCACTGGAACTGGAGTTAGAGATGGTTGTGAGTCACCATGTGGGTGCTGGGAACCAAATCTGGGTCCTTTGGAAGAGAAGCAAATGCTTTTAATCATTGAATGACTTCCAGCACAACCTTCATTACTTTAATAAGTCAAAGCAACATTTTTTTGTAACTATGTGTTGGTAGCATACATTAAACAAGTATTACATGGATGTAGATGAGCAAGTGAATACACAAAGAGGGAGGAATGAATGAATAACATAGAGAATATATGGATAAGCTGTCATCTCTCTCTCTCTCTCTCTCTCTCTCTCTCTCTCTCTCTCTCTCTCTCACCCTCTCTCTCTAGCCAGGGTCTCAATGTATAGCATTGGCTGGCCTATAACTCTTTATGTAGGCCAGAGGGCCTTGAACCTACAGAGATCCATCTGTCTCTGCCTCCCGAGTACTGGGTTGGATCCCTAGAAATACACACACACACACACACACACACACACACACACACACACACACACTACTATCCATGTGGGTGCATTTTTTTTCTAACTTAATTCTGAAACTAAGCAAGAGAAGATTACTTCAACACCCTGCTGCTATTCAACACTTTAGGGGTGCTATATGCTCGGCTCTGGTGGGTACTAAGAATGTGCAGATGAATACCTGCAACATGCCCTTAAAAGGACATAATCTAATATAAAAAGATAAACAGAAAGAGATCAACTTCAAGCAAAAGAGAAAGCTGTGGGCTGGACATCAGACACTTTTCCTTCGAGGGAATGTCTATGACTTCCACAATGTGCAGGCATTTCCTACACACATGGCAATACTCCACTCAAAAACAGGTCTTTGTGTCTGCCATGGCAGCATCCTGTGCTTCCTACAGTGCCGTTCTGCAGTTCCTGTTAAAGTCGGTGGCTTCCCATCTTATTTAAGTGTATTAATTACCATATTGAATAGCCTGGAGTGATGCGCATTTGGCAGTCTGACCTTTCAGCTCTTGGAATCCCACATAAAAGCTGAGCTTAGAGTACCTGCTCTTTTCTTTTGTCCTGTGGAAAGAGCATTTCTTGTATGAAGCACCTCTGAAGTAGGGCGTTGGGAGCTCAGTGTTAGTGTCCTTTACTTCAGCTCAACAGGCAGTTCTCAAGTGCCTGGTATGAATGAGATTCGTTTCCAGGGGAGATTGCTATTCAGTTCCTGAAACAGTTGGAGCTCATATATATATATATATATATATATATATATATATATATATATATATATATTCAGTCCAGTGTGTGTGTGTTATATAATGTTTATATATTCCTTCCTTTTTTCATTTGATAATCACTTCAGCAATGATTTTTAGAAATAGAAATACATAGAAATGACAGCAGATTGTAGAATCAGCAATAGTTTATTTCTAGCTATGATTATGATTATTATTTGTAGTGCTGGGATTGAGTCCAAGACCTTGCATATACTAGGTAACTACTCTACCACTGAGCTACAATCTCAATCAACACTGTTTAGAGCGAGGCAGGAAAGTGTCCAGTGATGGTACAGGGAGCTTCAGAGGCTTAGAAGCCATCAGCTATGACCTAATATATGGTTTTTGTTTGTTGTTCATAATTTCTATCCTTTTATGGAACTGAAAAGCATGATTTAGGACTGGAGAGATGGCTCAGTGGCTAAGAACACATACTACTCCTCCAGAGGACATGAGTTCAGTTCCCTTCCACATCAGGCAACTGACTGTAACTCCTGCTCCCAGGGATTTGATACCCTCTTCTGCTCTCTGTGGGTACTCAGACACATGAATAAAAATTTAAAAACTAATTCTTTATAAAGAAAAGTATACATATTAAAATCATTATTTATTTAAGTGGATAGAATTCATTTACACTTTCCTGTTCTTTGTTCTACTTTTATCTCCCAATTAAAGTTTTAATAAGCAGGTAGACAACTACCCTAAAATTTAAAAGTTGTGAACAACTATCTAAGAAAACTAGATATTGTAGCAGCAATGCCACCATGTGTTTGTCATCCTGGTGCAGCCTCAGCCTGCAATCAAAGGAGTCAGTCCCAGAAGACAACTCAAAGGTTCCTCTTGCTGCTTTCATTCATACTGCAGAAAATTCACTAGACAATCTGCTCAGTCCTCATGGAGCATTGTCATAGTCACATGGGATATTCAAACAAGAGAGGTTTTTTTTCTGTGAGTAGAGATCTTGAGAAGAAATGTCTCTTAATATTGTACCTACTTATATAAATGTGCCATAAAAACTGTGGATACAGGAATGGTTGGACCAGCAGATCAGAAGCAGAATTATCTGGATAAGTGTCTTCCAAATAATCATGCCAGGACACTACCTAGGCCCCTTGAATTAGAACCCTTGGGTATGGACCCAGGCTGTTTAGTGTGAATACTCCCCCAGGTGATTCTGGGGCATATAGCTAATTAAGAAACACACAGGACCCTAGCCTAGTTCTCTAAAAGTATCAACCAATACTCACTTGCTTCATACTGAAACGAAATTTAGATGTTTCTCCAGGCAGAACCTTCTAAACAGACTTCTCTGAATAGGCTTAATGGCATTGTTTCCTTCAATTGCTAAAGTGAAACCATCAGTTAGCTCGATGGTGACAGTATTTGATATGCACACCATGGAGAGAAGCCATGTGCCAACTGTCCCCAAACGCTTGCCATTAATGTTTATTAGGCTGTGGTAGGCATGGTAAGGCCGCAAGGGACTGAGACAGTTCCCTTTGAGGGACATGATGTAGCTGAAAGAGATGGCAGAAGAGCCTTCAGGCTTTAAAGCGAAGCATTAAAAAAACAGCATCCAACATTTATAGAGCCTTACTTCATGGCAGGCCTTATTCAAAACAGTCTATCCACATTATCTAATTTCATCTTCATAACAACCCTAAAGGTAAGTTTGTTATTGTTCCCATTTTACATCTAAATGAGGAACAGAGGCAGAGAGGAGCCAAGACTCCTAACCCAGTAATGATGTAAGAGATCAGATTCCAGGCTGTCTGATGGATGTATGTGATGCAAACACACTCACACTCACACGCACACGCACATATGACCACACAATGCACATATGACACAATGCACGTGTAAACATAGTTATGTACACATACACATATGAGTGCAAGCATGAGTATATGAACACATACATGTACATGTGAGCATGAACTTCTTCAGGTACATACTAACACACACATGTGCATTCATATATGAACACACACATGCACATATGAACACAGACATTCACATACATATGAACACCAATGCACACACATATGAATATATATTCACATGCACATAAAACACACGCACACACACACACACACACACACACACGAACATATGAAAACAAATATACACAGCAAATACGAACACAGAAATGAATACATAATTACAAACACACATACATGCTGCATTTTTTACTCTTTACTCTTTTACTCCTTGTTCTTTGGGGGATCACCATCCAGCTCTCAAATTAATACACAGACTTGTTCTTTCTTATGAATGCCTGGCCTTAGCTTGGCTTGTTTCTAGCAAGATTTTCTTAAATTATCCCACCTACCTTTTGCCTTTCTCTATTCTGTATGCCTTTCTTTACCTCTTACTCTGTGGCTTGCTGTGTAGCTGGGGTGACTGGCCCCTGATGTCCTCTCTCCTTTTCTTGTTCTCTTCCCAGATTTCTCTTCCTATTTATTCTTTCTGCATGCCAGCCCCACCTATCCTTTCTCCTGCCTAGCTATTGGCCATTCAGCTCCTTATTAGACCAACCAGGTGTTTTAGACAGGCAAAGTAACACAGCTTTACAGAGTTAAGCAAATGCAACATAAAAGAATACAACACATCTTTGCACCATTAAACAAGTGTTCCACAGCAGAAACAAACATAACACATCTTCAACTAATATTCTACAACATATACATATACATAGAAACATGCACATATAAATATACACATGCATAATTTCCCATAGCTACATACATAAAAATACAAAAACATCCACAAGCATGCATGAATATATTCATATATGAACACATGCATATATGATACACATATGAACAAATAAAATATGGTCATGCACAGTCACATATGAATATAGGCATGCAAAAGAATGAACTCATATACATACAAATACACATTTACACAAGCACATATGTATGCATACATACACATGAACATATGTGTACACACTCATACATATCTGAATTTTCAAATAAAGATTAATTGTGTGTGTGTGTGTTTGTGTAAGAGAGACAGAGACAGAGAGACAGAAAGAATGAGACAAGCAGAGACAGAGAGGCAGAGACTTTGGAGCCAGAAGAATGTGTTGGATCTACTGGAGCTGGAATTACAGATAGTGAAGGAGAGAACCAACTGACAGTTTGTCCTCTGACCTCTCCATGCTCACTGTGACATACATGTCATCCACTCTCCACTAAATAATCAATGAGTATGGCACACATGGCTCCCACTCCCAGCTGCGTACAACAAACATTAGAGAAATGCTGCTGGCTTTCTGACACAGGCAGCAGAATCCCAGTGAGAGCCAGACTGGGAAGAGAGGGGAGCAAGAGCGGGTCAAACTCTGTTTCTACAGAATTGAATTTCCACACCACAGTCCACACCACACTATGCCAGGCTGTGGTGCTGACACAAGTGTCTAGACTAAAGGCATCTCCAATCAGGAACAGAAACACAAGGAAGTGTGTTTTGTTTTGTTTTGATTTTTGAGGCAGGCTCTGGGTCACCATAACTGGCCTGGAAGCCAGTATATAAGACAGACTGGCCTTGACCTCACCAATCTCCTGACATGTACCTCCTGAATGCTGAAGTTAAAGTTACATAGTGGAATCAATTTAAAAAAAAAAAAAAAAAAACCCATCTAGAAGAAAATAAAAGGTGGTTGGCATTTTATTTTATAACATACACAATTTCAGAGGATCATAATTTACATGTGTAAAAGCTCAGACTGAAGAATGCATCTGAAAACATTCAGTTGTATGGGGCTGGAGAAATGTCTCAGGGATTAAGGACATTAGCTGCACTTTCAGAGGACATGGGTCAGGCCCTAAATGGGAGCTGACGTGGTCTGTAATTGCAGTTCCAGAGGATCCAATGCCCTCATCTGGCCTCCACAGGAACTGCAAGCATAAACACAGACCATGCACATAAAAGAAAATTAAATTAATCTGAATAAGAGGAACAGGAGGAAAAGGAGGAGGAATGAAGGTGGGGAAATAATGAGTTCACTAAACCCAAGAAAAATGATAAATGGTTGTTTTATTGGGGAACAACTTACACAGATAATAATAGAGAACCCTGATCCGCGACCCGAGAGAGAGAGACAGAGAGAGAGACAGAGAGAGAGACAGAGAGACAGAGACAGAGACAGAGACACAGAGGCAGAGAGAGACAGAGAGAGAGAGAGAGAGACAGAGAGACAGAGACAGAGACAGAGACAGAGACAGAGACAGAGACAGAGACAGAGAGCCTGCATTACACTTCCCTCTTTCTGGTTCCATCTGCACCTGAAGCCACGCCCAAAGGGGGTGTGGCCACTAACACAAATACACTGGCAAGGTTAGATGCCACTACGATTGAGGAGGAGGAGGACAGAGGAGGAGGAGGAGGAGGAGGAGGAGGAGGAGGAGGAGGAGGAGGAGGAGGAGTCTCTTGATAGGTCATCTTTTTAGCTGTACAAAAGCTTTTTCGTTTTATGATGCTCCATCTCTAAATCCTTGACCCATATACCACAGGGCAGATGGAGTCCTCTTTAGAAGGTCCTTTCCCACACCTATACCCTGTGGGTATTGCCTATGCTTCTTCTAGTGGTGTCTCAGTTTTCACATTTATATCTTTGATGCATTTAGAATTAGTTTTATGCCTGATGGTTGATATGAATCCAATTTCATTCTTCTACAGGTGGGCATCCAGTTTCCCCTAGCACCATTGTAGAAAATAATGTCCTTTCTCCAGTGTGTGTTTTTGGCATCTTTATGGAATAGTAGATGGGATATGGTATACTTACACATATTTATGTTGGGGCCTTAGATATGTTTCCACCAGTCTGTTTTTGTGCCAGTAATATATCATTTTAATGACTGATGCTCTGTACCATTACTTGAAATGGTATCAGGGTTGTTTCGGCTAAGTGGGGTCTTTTGTGGTTCCATATAAATTTTAGGTTAGTTTTCTTTCTTCCCATTTTTGTAAAGAATAACATGGGGCTTTTGATCAGCATTGCACTGAATCTAACCATGCCTTCATGTAGGATCATCATATTCATGCTAGTAATTCTACTTATCCAAGAGCAGGGTATGCCTTTCCATTTCCAAGTATCTTTCTCTAGCTCTCTCTTCAGAAACTTTAAGTTTCATTTGTAGAGGTCTGTAGGGAGACACCATAACCATGCCTCCTAAGAGGTGGCTACAGGTGTGCCCGACCATGCCTGGTGTGGTCAAGGTGATATCAGGGTGATGGGGAAAGGCTTTAAAGGGACAGACAAGGCACATGGTTCGCTCTCTTTTGCCTCCCTGCCCTTGCTGCTTTTGGCACGTTCTGGCTTGCTGTTGGCTGGCATTTATCTATTAAAGCTATCCTAACCTTATGGATTCCGTATCAGTTCTTCATCATTTATCTTCTTCAATAGAGGTCTTTCACCTCTTGGGGTAGGTTTAGTCCTAGATATTTAAATTTCTTTCAGGTTATTGCAAAAGTGAGTTTGTTCACGATCTCCTTCTCCATGTTTGTTATTGTGCATAGACAGGTTCTGGAGTTTTGCAGGTTGATTCTATATCCTGACACCTTGATGGCATTGTGTTCTATTTCTAGTTCTCTTGTAGATGCTGTTTCTGTCCTGCCTGGTCCTGCAGCCATTTAAACTCAAATAAACACACTGTGGCTTATATTAATGATAAACTGTTTGGCTGATGGCTTAGGCTTCTTACTGGCCAGCTTTTTCTTAATTTTTAACCCATAACTATTAATCTATGTATTTCCACATGGCCTTATCTTACTAGAGAATGCCCGAGTGTCCTACATTTCCAGTAGCTATATGGTGTCTGCCTGGTGGTTCCTTTCTGAATCATCTCCCCAGAATTCTCCAGAATTCTCCTTGTCTGGTAGCCCTACCTATACTTCCTGCCTGGCTACTGGCCAATCACTGTTTTATTCATCAACCAATAATCTTTTTTGTCTAAATAAAAAGGAAGATTTTAACTTTAACAATAAAATTATATATAATAAAACTGTTATCAAGCAAGAACTATAGTTAACAATATTTAGTCCATTAACATTTGGCAAAATTTGAAGAAAATATCCTATTATCTATCCTATCTTTGTGAGTCTAAAGTTTTATATGTAACTTATCTTTTATCTTAACTAAGGAAAACTGTAACCATAACTATCTGTCTTCAACTCCATCAAAGATCTCAGAACTGACAGAGACATCTCACTGCCTGGACAGTCACCCCAAGTTCCTCTGTAACACTGGGGCATCCATCTTCAGCCTACAGGCCTAGACTGTCTCAGCAAGGCAGGAATTTCAAAACTGTCTCACCTTTATTGGCAGTTTGTCAGTCATTTTCCTGTGTCCTGCAGAATGTCTGGCAGACTCTTCCATGAAGCAGGAATGCTGAAGGACTGTTCCATCTTGTTTAGGCAAGTTTAGGAAGTCACTTTCCTGTAGATCCTGCATGTCCAGTTTGTACAGCATACAGTCAAACAGTCCAGGCAAGAGCAGCTTCTCGCCTAAATGGCCAGTCTCACCATATTGAAAGCAAATTCCATATTGAGTTTCTTTGATGCCCATCTTCCTTTCTGATATAATTGGCGTTGCCAGGAGCAGTTGTGTCTCATTGTCATAAAAAAACCCTAATAAACCATTTTACATGCCATATTCTGTAGGTCTTTGAAAGGTTTTGAAGACTATCTATCCATCTCAAATATATCTATGTATATCTAGAAAACCTAACTAACATCACTATAAGTTTTGACTATTATGGATTACTATCTATAATCTGTATTTTATTATACATTGCATTTTTAAAAGAGCTGTATATATACAATACCTAAACAAGAGTAAAATATACCTATAACAAAATTGATCTTAAATTTATATCAATAAACCAAAGTCCATACCAATGCAAAGTATACATTTCATACCATATTACCTTTTTTCTTTAGAAAGAAATCAACTATGATCATTAACCATTTATAACCAAACTTATTTAAGTGAAAACAAACATATACAATATTTGGGAATTTGTGCATCATTCTCTCCAAACTGCTTCCTGCTGTCTGGGGGCAGTGTCGATCCCATGGAGATCCTGAGAAAACCCAGAAACCTTGCCAAATCCTGGCTGTAGTAGACTGAGGCTGCATTGTCTCAGCTGTTTTGGATGTTGGATGTTGGTTGATCAAACCATATTAGTCTGGAAGGAATCCACAGCTTTCCCCTTCCTTGGAAACAAAAGCAGAACCTCTTTTCCAAAGTAACATGTCTTTATACTTAAATTTTGAAGTCAAGGCATTTTCAAAATAGATAGGTTGGATTACTCTAGCAGCATTTATAATCAAATGTCTGTTAGCAGCTGTTGCTCTTTCCTCAGCACTCAAACAATTCAAAGAAAACACAGTAACATACAGTATCTACTCTCTGTATATTTTTCATATTTATGTGGTGTTTCCCACCCCACTCTGTTTCTTTTACTTTTATCTTTTGGTTTTTTTGAGACAAGGTTTCTCTGTGTATTTTTGGCTGTCGTGGAATTCACTCTGTAAACTTGGCTGGCCTTGAAATCGAAGAGATCTGCTTGCCTCTGCCTCCCAGGTGCTGGGATTAAAGATGTATGCCACCACACCCAGCTACTCTATTTCTTTTTTAAGGACTTTATCCTTTTTCTTTTCTCTCCCAAGCCTACTTATAGTTTTAAATACACCGTAAAACATTTAGAGGTTTTCTTCATCTGAATCTGTCTTTACTGCGTATCTCTTTCTATTTCTGACCACATGAGTATTTAATCTGCATGGCTAAGATTAAATCAGCAGCTGGCCTTGACATATTCCTTGGCTTTCTGAGAGTCAAATCTTCATGGTGGAGTTTCTAAGTTCATGTTACCAGCAAGAAGCATGCTATCAACTGCTTGTAAACATCATTTAATTGTTTGGTAGCAGGGCTTCTTAAAAGAGGCCCCCCTTTTTTTGTCATCGTTCCCCCCTCCTGCTAATGCTGAGTCAGGAAGCTTCTCTTAAAGGAGCTGAGAGCCTCTGCTTGCCTCTAGCAAACACAGCCTACCTGAGAAAATGCTGCTACCAAGAAGATGTGCTTGACTTTGTTCTTTTGGTTTTGGAATCCCCTTTTAAGCTTTTTTTTAAGGTTTTACATGAAAATTCTTGCCCTACGTTGGGGGCACCATTTGTTGACAGAGTTTCTGTTCCACCTGGTCCAAGAGCTGTTTGGCCCCAAATAAACACACAGAGACTTACTTTAATTATCAAGTGTTTGGCTAATGGCTCAAGCTTCTTATTGCCAACTCTCTCTTGATTATTAACCTATCTATTAATCTAAGTATTTCCATGTGGTCTTGGCTTACTAGAGAATGCTCCAGCTTGTTACTCCTTTGGAGACTACATGGCATCTCTCGAGGCTTTTCTCTCTGTCCCCTCCCCAGAATTCTCCTCGTCTGGTAGCCCCACCTATACCTCCTGCCTGGCTACTGACCAACCAGTATTTTAAGGACATCCCCCATCATTCTCTGGAGGAAAATTCAGGGTCTCTTACATATAATATGTCATCTGCAAATAGAGATGCTTGACTTCTTCCTTTTCTATTTGTGTCCCTTTACTTCTTCCCTTGTCTTACTGCTCCCTCTAGTGCTTTGAGCACAAAAGGATCTGGGATAAGCAGACAACCCTGTCTTAAACCTGATTTCAGTAGGATTGCTTCAAGCTTTTCTCTATTTAGGCTGATTTTGGGCTTAGGCTTCTCATCTACAGACTTAATATGCAGAAAATAGTTCCCTCTAGTCCCCCTCACTCTAGGACTTTTATCACAAAGACATAGAGGATTTCATGGGAGCCCTTTTTGTCATGGGGATGATCACTTTTTTTGTTATGTTTTTCTTTTAGATCTTTTGTGTGGTACATTACATTTAGTGATTTGCATGTGATGAACTATCCTTGCATCTCAGCTCAGTCACCATGGAAAATTTATTTGATGCATGCCAGTATCTAGTTTTCAACTGTTTACTGAGCATTTTTAAGAACTATGATCACCAGAAATCACTCACTCACCTTCCCTCCCTCCTTCCCTTCCTTTACCTGGTTTTTTATTAGCCTGAAACTGGCTAATCAAAGCTTCATAGAAGGAGTTTGAAAGCTCTCCTTCATATTCTGTAATTTTTATTAGTTTCTCGACTTGTTCATTGTGCAGTAATGAATGAGTTGTTTAATCTCCAGTTGTAAGGGACCTGATGTCCGCTTAAGTCCAGTGGGGCAAATAGGCACCCATGTTCTTAGACATAAGTGCAGACAAAACACATAGCCCCTAAATTTTTTTTAAAGGAATGAGTCACTATACCTCATTATTATCCTCATTTTATTATTAGTATAATTATCTTTATTTCTAAAAAATAGATATTACTATCTGTGGCTAGGGCACCTACCTACTTCTCCAGCTGGCCTGAGGGTCAGGATGCATTTCGGTGGAGAGTAGCTTGCCTTCTCCTCTCCCCTGACTGGGGCGAGTGTCTGGGTTCTTACTGCATGTATAGAACAGTGGGCGTGCTTGCTGTCACTTCTCTTCCGACCCTTGTCTTTACCAAGTGCCCAGGCTAGGGTAGGAGACTCCCGAAAAGAAAAGTTAGAAATGGAGAGCTGCCAGGATCACATTTTTCAGGGATACTGGAGCCAGCTGGAAGGAAGGGAGTTTTTCATTACTTCAAAGTGTATTTCTCTACCCTGTCATCAAAGTGCCTTATGTCCTCCATAACAGGGTGTCTCCATCTTGTTTGTGGGGGGCATGAGAGAGTGATAGCTATACTCCCTGTTTTCTTTCTTTTTTTCTTTTGTGTTTGGTGTTAGTGCGTGTGTGTCTATTTTTGTCTGTCTGTCTGTCTACTGTCTATCTTCTTGACCAATAAACTCTGGAAAAGTTTCCCTAATCTCTGTGTCTCTCTGCTGTCTCTCTCTGTCTCTGTCTCTCTGTCTCTGTCTCTCTGTCTCTGTCTCTCTGTCTCTGTCTCTCTCTCTGTCTCTCTCTCTGTCTCTCTCTCTCTCTCTCTCTCTCTCTCTCTCTCTCTCTCTCTCTGTCTCTCTCTCTCATGACCCAGGACCTGAAACTACTTAAATTGTGCTGTAGGTCTCTTTAACCCATTGTGGCCTGTCAACTACATGGATACCCATACATAGACAAATGAGTTTTGTGACATGGAATTCTAGTATGTCAGACCTGGTGGCACCTGCCTATGATACCAACAGTTGAGAGGCAAATACAGAAGGGTCAGAAGCTCAAAGGTCAACACCCATTCATAACACCTTGACCCTGTGCCAGAGACCGAAGGAAGAACAATGATGGCAGAGCCACAGCTGGACAGCACTGCTTAGCTATGTACATGGCTTGCCTTCCGGTCAAAAGTGGCCTTGTTGCGGGTGGGGAAGTGGGTAGAGAAGCCTCCATGCTGATATCTATCAAGCAGACTTTTAAAGCTCTTTTAGCTTATTTGACTGTACTTCATTTTTAATTCGATATTATTTAAAGTTATCTGGAGGCCAGTAAGCCCTACTGATTGTCCTGACCCCTTACCCTTGGGACTTCAGACACATTGTCTCACTGCCTGGCCCAGGACTTCCTGAGTGCTGCCATGAAAGCACCCACCTCTCACAATTATTCTAAATTATTATCGTTATCAATTACTAAACAATCAAGTGTCATTTTCTCTTTAACCTTTACGTTATTACTGGGAGTTACTGGGGCAGGGGAGAGAGTCTTGACAGGATCTTGAGACTTCTTCCCAGTGTGATCCTTTTTTAAATTAATCTCCTTGTTCTGGTTTTTAACACCACCTCAGCCTCTTTACTGATTCCCCTCCCACATCTGCATGCCATGATCCTTCTGGTTTTTTTCTTACTTGTTTATTTCTTCATTGAACCAGCAACCAGAAACATAATTTATAGTTATTGTGTGTAATGGACACTAGATGGCACAAGCTCCCTAAACATGGGATGGAGTGCACTGGTGTATATCAAACCCCATTGCTTTCATCAATCTTTCTTTTCTTCCCTCCCTTGTGTTTTGTAGATTCTTCAGATCCTTAATTTTTCTTTATATTGTGACTTTCTGTGATTTTTCAGGCAAGCCTGGTCTACAGAGCATCACTTGGTTTCAGAGAGAGAGAGAGAGAGAGAGAGAGAGAGAGAGTTAAGAATGGAAAAATTTAAACAACACACTAGGTGCCTGGTATTTGGCAATGTTGTTGATCTTAAAGGAAAATGATTTTACTCCATTCTGATGGGTGGGTTTCATCCTGGAAGAGACATTCTAGTGCACCATCCTGTATTCTTTCCCCCTCATACCTGCAAGTATTTATTTATCTGTTGCTTATTTATGCATGCATTCATCAATTTATTTAGAAAAGTGTGTACATGTGTGTATGCACGTGTGCCTTTATCCACAGTCATCTTGCCTGCCCCAAAGTGTTTTTATATAACACCTAGAAAATGACCTAAACATATTGTCTTTGCTTTAATTGACTTCTTTTCAAGAATGTAATGAAAATGTTGTTTTAGTATCTGTAAAATAAGAACATAATAATTTTCATGGCTTCCCAGGTGTCCTTAGTACTGAGGCCTGGGTCTCCATTGCTCTTGTCTGCCCCAGTGCTAGGATCTGCACTGATGGTAATGAGAAAATGCATTTTGTGGAGCTTAATGGCGTTACAGTGTGTGTGATGAGTATTTCATAATAAGTCATGGTTTAGAGACCCATACATGCGTTTATTTGGTTTAATTTAGTTTTTATCTTTGAGACGGGGGTCTCAATGTGTAGAGCAAGCTGGCTGGAGCTCACAGATCTGCCTGCTTGTCTCCCAGGTGCCAGGAATACATAGCACTATACCTGGCAGGCATTAATTCAAGAAAATCATTTAAATTAAAAAGTTAAACTTACACACAAAATAAGAACACACATTCAGGTTGCAGGGAATACAGTTAATTTTGTAGGTAGTGTTCAAGAAAACGGAAGTTGCATGACTTTGTAAGGTAACTCAATATCCTCAATTATGGAGAACACCTGGAAGATTCTCTTGATGACCTGTGTGCTTCTAATTTGTCACAACTAAACTGTCTTTAAAAACTGATACTCAATTATCTTAACTGATTCTCTTGCCTACTGGTCCCATAGCCTCTTCCATCCATGCAAATGTTATGCAAATCCCAGCTCCTGTCATGCAAATTCTATCCATGCAAACGTCACGAAAATCCCAGCTCCTGATAAATCTGTCTTTCATTTACTTCAGCATCTGGTGGGAGGAGGCTGGGTCCTGTCCTTCTGATAACTTTTTAATTTTAAAAACAGGATCTCACTATGTATCCTGGAGGCTGATATGCAAGCCAAACTGTTCTCAGATTCCTTCTAAGATCAAAGAATTGTACAACAGCCGATCTGGTATTAGCTTACTGCTCAGCCCATTTGCCTTACTCAAATGTACAAAATAATTTGTGTTCTATTTACATAGGGTTTTTTAAAATTGTTTTATACAGAATCAAACTATGTAGCCTTGGGAAGCCCCAGAGTTTTCTATGTATGTGAATGATGTCTGTCTCCCCCTGCTGGTTCAACCAAGTTCTGCTGTTCACAGAATCTCAAGCTCACTCATAATGGAGAGTCACACCCTTCCCTTATGGAAAAAAAGTGCACCTGTGTGTGTGTGTACATGTGTGCCTGTGACTTTGGAGGCCAGAAGAATGTGTTGGATCTACTGGAGCTGGAATTACAGATAGTGAAGGAGAGAACCAACTGACAGTTTGTCCTCTGACCTCTCCATGCTCACTGTGACATACATGTCACCCACTCTCCACTAAATAATCAATGAGTATGGCACACATGGCTCCCACTCCTAGCTGCATACAACAAACATTAGAGAAATGCTGCTGACTTTCTGACACAGGCAGCAGAATCCCAGTGAGAGCCAGAGTGGGAAGAGAGGGGAGCAAGAGCGGGTCAAACTCTGTTTCTACAGAATTGAATTTGCATGGTTCCACACCACTGTCCACACCACACTATGCCAGGCTGTGGTGCTGACACAAGTGTCTAGACCAGCGGTTCTCAACCTGTGGGCTGTAACCCTTTGGTGGTGGTAGGGGTGTCAAACAAGCCTTTCATAGGGTTCACATACCATATCCTGTTTATCAGGTATTTGCTTTATGATTCGTAACTTTTAAAATTACAGTCATTAAGTAGCAATGAAAATAATTTTATGCTTGGGGGGGTCACCACAACATGAAGAACTGTATTAAAGTATTGGGAAAGCTGAAAGTCGCTTTTCTAGACTAAGAGAATCTCCAATCAGTAATAGAAATATAGAAAGATTTTTGTTGTTGTTTTGTTTTCAATTTTTGAGTCAGAATCTGTGTAAGGATGTCTTACCTACCTGTTGTTATGTAGACCAGGCTAGCTTTGATCTCACCTGTATCCCTGAATGAGCCTCATGAGCACTGACATTAAAGGCACAGGCCACCACACCCAGTTTAGAGTTTCTTATGTTAAATATTTGAAGTCATTCAATATCCATGTAGAAGCAAATAAAAGGTTGTTGGCATCTTATTATATAAAATACATAGGAACAAATTTCAGAGGGTCAAATACTTTTATATTGAAAAACTCAGGCTGTAGAATGACTTTGAAAAAAATCCAGCTTCATGGGTCTAAAGAGATGGCTCAGGAATTAGGAGTCAGTATTAGCTGCTCTCCCAGAGGACCTGATCTCAGTACCAATCCCTAAGTGGCATCTGATGGCAGTGGGTAACTCCTGGACCAGCATGGACATTAAGGACAAATGTAGCTCCCCTCAACTCTAAAGCTAACTAGAAAACTAACCTTAAAAATAGGACCGATACTCCCCTTAGCCCCAACTGCAACCAAAACTGTACCTTTCATTCTAACAATAGCCTTCGAAATAAAAACATGTTGCTAGCCCTAACACTAATCATAGGCATAGCCATAACCCTGCCGCTAACCCTAATGTAGCCATACCCTGTCTAACACTAGCCTTGACCCTAACCCTTCATTCACCACAATCAGACAATAGCCAACACCCAAAATGTAAACCTAAATCTATCACAAACAATAAAATCAGCTCTAAAACTAACCATAATACAACTTCAAACAGTAATTGAAGCCTTAACCAAATGCTACACTGAGCACTGTTTCTAGTACTCCATCTTTCATCCTACTAAAACCCCAAGATCCCTGCTCCATATTCATGCAGTCTCATTTCAGTGGGGAGCCTGCGCCCCTTGAGCTGCTCAGATTAAAGGAACGATCCTGCTTCTGCAGATGTCTGTCTTTCATTTCCTCATTGCCCCAGCAATCCCTATCTAACACTAAACAAATCCAGGACCACAAAATAAAGCTCTACACCTAACATGAACACTGTATCCAGCACCAGTTTTTTTTGGGGGGGCAGGGGTTTGAGACTGGGTTTCTCTGTGGCTTTGGAGCCTATCCTGGAACTCACTCTGTAGACCAGGCTGGTCTCGAACTCACAGAGATCCGCCTGCCTCTGCTTTCTGAGTGCTGGGATTCAAGGTGTGCGCCACCAACGCCCTGCTTTCCAACACCAGTCATCCTAATTCTAAACCTATCTCAAAACCCCATTCGTAATCTTAGCCCTAATCCCAAACCTAACACAAGTTCTAACCCTAGACTTAACTTGAATACCAAACCCCACCCTAGCTCTCACCTTAAATCTAAACCTATATACTAGACCTAAATGTATTCCATAGACCTAACAGGATGTGGAACCCAATCCCAAACCCTAAATCTATGTCTCAACTAACCTTAACAGTAGTTCTGTCTCCAATAGTATACTGTAGTAGTTCTATCACCAACTGTATAGTACAGTAGTTCTATCACTAACTATATATTAGTTCTATCACTCACCATATACTATATTAGTTATATCAATAACTGTATACTATATAGTACTATCACTTACTTTATACCAAGATCTAACCAACCCGTCAATAATCCAAACCATGATCCTTTTACCAAGTCTGAACCCAAACCTATCTCTATCCATAAATCTAGCATTAACACTAAACCTAAGGAAAACACAAATCCTAACACTAACCCTATGTCTAACTAACCTCAACCTTTAAAAATAACACCAATACCATCCTTAACTGTAACCCTAACCCTAACTCTAATAATAATAATATCCTTCTTCTAACTCTAACAGTAATCTTAGATTTATACCTAAAATTGTCCTTAGTCCTAAAACTATTCCAGGCATAACACTAACCCTAAGCCTAACAACCCCTGATCTGCCACAAATCCTAACCCTAACCCTAAGCTGGAGCTATACCTAACAATAATATTAACAATAACCTTAAAAACAAACTAACTCTAGATTAACCTTAAACCTGCATAAATTCAAACCCTAACCTTAGATATAACATCAATGGTTCTTAAACCTAATCTTAGCCCTACTTCTAACTCTAACATTAATTTTAGAAATATGCCTAAAACTGTCCAAACACTAACCCAAGTACATCAATAATACCAACCTTACCTTTAATTCTAACATTACTCTAGATGTAAATGTAACAACATTTCTATTTCCACTAGTAACCCTGGAACCCCTAACCATAACTATAACCATGTCCATGCACAACACTAATAATAGCATTAGCCTTAAACTAACCTGGTATAGCAACAACCCAAACACACACACACAAAAAAAACCCAAATCAAATTCTAACCATAAACACAGGACTAATTTCAATGTTACTGACAAACCAAGTCCTACTCTGAAACCAGAACGTGCATCTGACTCTAACATTAGATATAATGACAGTGTTTCCTCTCCTTAAGTCCAAAACTAACAGGAACATTAGTATCGGAAACCAACCTAAAATTGTCTCCAGCCTTAATGCTAACCATAGGCATACATTAACCCTGATCTTAACCCTAAGCCTAACCCTGTATCACCCTAATCCTAAACCTAACCCAGTATCACCCTAACCCTAAACCCCAAACTAGCCCTAATCCTTAACCCTAACCCTTAGGCTTAACCCTAACCCATAACCCTAGCCCTAACCCAGTATCACTTTGACCCTAAGCCTAACCCTGAGTATCATCCTAACCCTAACCCTGAGTATTACCCCAACTCTAACCCTAACCCTGACTATCATTCTGACCCTGACCCCAACCCTAACCCACTATCACCCTAACCTTAATCCTGAGTATCACCCTAACACTAACCCTAACTCACACCCTACCCTTCAGTAACTCCAATCAGACCCTATCTAAAACCTTAACACTTCATCTAACCACCACACCAAAACTAGGTCCAAAAACCTAAACAATGTCTTTTTTTTTTTTTTTTTTTTTAGACATGGTTTCTCTGTGGCTTTGGAGACTGTCCTGGAACTAGCTCTTGTAGACCAAGCTGGTCTCAAACTCACAGAGATCTGCCTGCCTCTGCCTCCTGAATGCTGGGATTAAAGGCGTGCGCCACTACCACCCGCCTCAAAAATCATAATCAATTTCTAACACTAACTGTACCCTTTACCTTAATGCTCTCCTATTGTAGAATATTATTTTAAGATGTATTATATTTGTTTATGCTGTGGAATATTTATTTAATGATGCAAAGATGTGTTGCATTTTTTTATGTTGCATTTGTTTAACTCTGTTAAGCTGTATTACTTTGCCTGTCTAAAACATCTAATAAAGAGCTGAACGGCCAATAACAAGGCAGGAGAAATGATAGGTGGGGCTGTCAGGCAGAGAGAATAAATAGAAGTAGAGAAAGAAGAACCAGGAGCAAGAAAAGGATGAGGACATCAGGGGCTAGCCACCCAGCTACATAGCAAGCCATGAAGTAAAAAGTAAAGAAAGGCATACAGAAATAGAGAAAGTTTAAAAGCCCAGAGGCAAAAGGTAGATGGGATAATTTAAGAAAAGCTGGTTAGAAATAAGCTAAGCCACGGCTGGGCATTTATAAGAAAGAATAAGACTTTGTGTATGATTTATTTGGGAGCTGGGTGGTGGGCCCCCAAAACTATCAACACTCTCCCCAACTCTTCCCCCACCCGAGCACTAAGCCTCACCTATGGTCTGTATTAATTCACACAAAGCTCTATTTGTAAGGTCAGGTCTAACATTAATCCTAACCCTAGATCCAACTTACCCTGAGCCAATACTCAACAGAACTGCAAACACTGACACAACCACAACAACTGCAAACCTTAACACTAGCACAAAGCAAAACCCTAAGTATAATGGCCAACATAACCACAACTTAGCCCCAACCCTAGCAGTATTCATAACCTTAACTGTCGTGGAATATTAATTTAAGATTTGTTACATTTGTTTATGCTGTGGAATATTTGTTTAATGATAAAAAAGATGTGTTGCATTCTTTTATGTTGACTCTGAAGCTGTGATACTTTGCCTATCGAAAACACCTGATTGGTCTTATAGAGCTGAACGGCCAAAAGCTAGGCAGGAGAGAGAAATAGGTGGGCCTGCCAGGCAGAGAGAATAAATAGGAGAAATCTAAGCTCAAGAGAAGAAGAGGAAGAGAGAAGAGCTAGGAACAATAAAAGGAGAGGGGGATGCCAGGGGTCAAGGATCAGGGGCCAGCCACAGTCACACAGTCACACAGCCACACAGCCACACAGCCACGCAGCCACACAGCCACATGTCACACAGTCACACAGTCACAGAGTAAGAAGGAAAGAAAGATACAAAAATAAAGAAAGGTAAAAATCTCGGAGGCAAAACATAGTTAAAGCGAAATGGGATAATTTAAGTTAAATTAGAAAAGCTGGCTAGAAACAAGCCAAGCTAAAACAAGACATTCATAAATAAGTCTCTGTATTTATTTAGGAGCTCGGTAGTGGGCCCCCAAAGAGAAAAAAAAACAAACAAAAACAACCCCCCAACTACACTTAAACATAATACTAATTAAAACTATACACCTGACCCATGCATTGGCTCTAACCCTAGACTTAACACTAAACCTAACCCTAAACATAGCCCTAATTCTTACCCTACCTCTAACTTACTTCTAACCATAACCCAACCCTAGCCCTAACCCTAAACCTAACACCACTTCTAACCCTATAACTAACTTTACTATTAACCCAAACCTTAGCTGTCATAGTGAAATCAACCCTAGCTCAAATATTACCTCTAATTATATCCCTAGACCTAATGCAAATTGTACCCATACTTCCAGCTAGAAACCTAAAATTAGGCTTAACCTAAACTTAACCATTGTACTAACATTAACTACAGCTCTTACACTAACTTTGTACCAATCTCTAACTTAGCTTTATCTATAATCCTTACCCTGGCAATGTCACCTACCCAAACCCTAATACTATGGTGGCTTTTTGTTGTAGTTGGGTTGTGTGTGTGTGTGTGTGTGTGTGTGTGTGTGTGTGTGTGTGTGTGTGTATGTGTGTGTGTGTGTGTGTGTGTGTATTTTTTTTTTGAGACAGGGTTTCTCGTGTAGCCCTGGCCAGCCTGTAACTCTGTAGATCAGGTTGGCCTCAAACTCAGAGATTCACCTGCCTCTGCCTCCCAAGTGCTGGGATTAAAGGTGTGAGCCACCACTACCTGGCCCAACCCCAAATACTAAAGCTAGCTCTAACCCTAGGACTAACATTAAAAGTACTCTCATCGTAACCCTAATACTAAGCCTAACCAGACCCTAGTCAGAACCCTAACTCTAACTCCACATCTAGCCTGTACACGAAACTAGTTCTAAAACTCAACCATAAGTTGATCTCTAACACTAACTGTACCCCTACTCTACTGCTACACTGAGCTAATTCCCTAACAGAATTCTGTCTGTCTCACCTATTAGAATTTCTCACTACAATAAACTTGGGCATTTGATTCATGGGGATTCAATCTAGAGGAATGGTAGGCACTTGTTTTTATAAACCAGGACATTATGTTTCATTTCCAAGCCCAACTGGATCTTCCAAAACAATACATTTGTAATCAGCTAGAAGCTCACTTCCCTACAAGAGACATTTTCAATGTGTAATTAGAATTTTGATGCCTCAACTCTGTGCCCCAATGCTAGAATTATTTTTGATGTCTATTGTGAACACTGTTGACTAGACATGCCTTTCTTAAGTGCTTTGTTCTGGAAACCATTTACCACTGATTTGTGTCTGGGTGCAGTTATCCGGATAACCCAGCACAGTAATGAAATGGCCCACTTTGTTCTATGTACGAACTCAGTGATCTCATTCCTGCCATCTTACTTAACTCAGCATCATTAGCAAACTTGTAAGCACCGCTTCCACGTCATCTGTACCCTCAATAACATCCTCACAATAGAAATGTCTTTCATTTTCAGCTGTAGTTTCATCCGTTGCAGATTACAATATAGATTTGTGTGGCGGTGAAATGGCAGAGCTGAGAATAACTAGTTTATAAGCCTTCAGAATGAGTCTCAGAATGAATCTCACAGCAGAGGATTGGACTATTTTATTTTCATATTGAGGTGGCTATAAAAAGTACTTTCTTCAGATCTTCTGCTGCAGGGGGTGTAATCAACAGCCCCAACTGATGCCTCTCTGGATCTACAACACTATTCTAAAGCCCTTTCTGCATCTGCTCAAGAACATCCGTGTTGTGAGCTATTTTATGTTGGTTACAAATGTTTTTCAATGCAGAAGAGGTATAAGAAGTGGCATTGTCTGTCCTGAGGTGCTGTGGATAACCCCATAACATCCATCGGAGCAAAGCAGTGAGCAATGATACATTTTACAGCCTCTCCCATGTGGGCAGAGGCATAAACAAAGTGAGAATAAGTATCAATAGAAACATGTACAAGTTGTGCTCTCCCCAAAGAGGAGACACCAGTAACATCCGCCTGCCAAAGAGCATTAGGAAGCAACCGTCCGGGGTTAATGCCACCATGCATGACAGGCTGAAAAGGAACGCAGTGGGTGCATTGCTTAACTATCTGCCCAGCTTAGAGCATGACTCTCCTGGGCTTTTATCAAGACAGACTGCAGAGCAGCACATACACAGCGTGTCACACATCGGCTTGTGAAGCACCTTCAGCTGATAGCCTGGGGAGACTTGAGTGTGAATTAATATGGCCAACATAGTGAGGACTCTGGCGGCAACATGAGTTCCCGGGTCCTGTGGAAAAGATGGTATAACTCTTGAGGATTCAACTAATAACTGGTTAACTCCAAGGCTTGCATTACTCCTGCCACACAAGAGCTGGCACTGTAAATACTGATGGGAAAAGCAAACATCTCTAAAATCATGTGGACCACAAAGACTTCTGCTTGTTTGCCGGAAGTGTGGAATGCATTGTATTTTAGAACCTGAGGAAGAGTAGTAGGCAGCCATGTCATTGCCAGAGGCGTCCATAGAGACAGTTTAGTCAAAGCCTTGGCAAAAATAAACCTGTGAGTGGATGCTAAATGTAATATCCTGAATGGTGGAAAATGAGGATCAAGCTGAGCAAGGTAATTAGCCAGGGTATTGCCAGGCAGTGGACCATTGCCAGGGCTGATTTGGCTGATCTCCTGAATATGGGATGATAATTATTTCTGTCTCTTTACCTAAAATCTCTATAGTGAATTTGCACCCCTTTGAGATTAATTTTGCCACCAAATCATAGTAAGGGTTTAGAAGCCTGGGGGTGGAATGCCCCAAATGCAACCATGCCAAAATGTACTGCAGTTTCCAGAGTAGCCCAGTGGGGGTCATAGTTACTTCCACTTCAGCTAAAAGCCACCCCAGCCTCAGAAATGTAGGAGAAGAGGGATTGGTATTCCCTTTTACAAGCTGGAAAGGTGTGCCTGGTCTGCAAGAACACTTCCAGGACAGCCTCCAAAGCCCAGAGAAACCCTGTCTCAAAAAGAGAGAGAGAGAGAGAGAGAGAGAGAGAGAGAGAGAGAGAGAGAGAGAGAGAGAGAGAGAGAGAGAGAGAGAAGTTTGCAAAGGTGTACAAAATTTCTGGGTAGTAAGCTTAAGTGAGAGTGTGAGCCAATTATTATCTCCAAGCAGTTTTTAGAATCACCAAGATTTGAGACACTCCTTGCAAATTACTAGTTTTTGATAGCATAGAGAATATGCCTCTATAATTATACCTAGATATTGGACTAGAGATGGTACCTTTTTCTGGAGAAAATTGAAGGCCATGGGCCTAAAAGCTGTTTTTGAGGTGGAGACAGATGGCTGCCAATACAGAAGTCAGGATGGCTGATTAGAATATCATCTATATAGTAGTACTACAACCCTTAGGGTTTTGTCATTCATGGGCTTGATAACCTCAACAGATCCCTGGTGCATAGTAGGGCTGTTTTTCATACCCCAGAGAAGAATCTGCCATTGGAAGCAATGTGCAAGTAGATTAGGTTGAAAAAAAGTTTATGGAGATGAGCCATGAGCACCTTCCCTTGTTTAACATTGAGGTATATCAGTAACTGAGCCATTTTTAATTCATGTATAGTATCAAACTAAGTTTGGGGCAACTGAGTCAGAACTTGAACTTGCCTTGTATAATCTTTATCTATTTCCCCTGGGTGGAGCTGTAGTCCCCATAGGGTCTGGTTTCTTCTTCCTAAAATAAGTTCTACTGTGCCAGTAGGATGGCATGGGGTCCTGTGTTGAGGTTAGTTCATGACAAGGTAGAAATGAGGTACAATCCCTTCACTGTCTGAGGTTGCCTGAGAGAGCTGATCGATGATAGCCTTGGGTGGCTGAGGGTCATCTGTCTGCTTTGGTGGTCCACAGGGCCTCACCAGGAGATAGCCCTTACCATTTGATGGTGCTAGGGCAGACCTCATTCCCAGCCCTGTCAGAGGTTGCCCATGTATATCTGTCTATGAATGGAATTTATTAACCCAATGGATTCTTCTCTAACATCATGGGCATAAACCAAGGGGCCATGCAGGTCATGCAGATGGTACCAGGGCCTGCTTGTTTTCTAATTTTAAATCCTGTGATAATCACAAGCAAAACACCCCATTTCCCACATGTAAAGCATGTGGTCTCCCCCAAAGCACATAACTTCCTTAAGGGCTACTATGACAGCAGCACCTTGAAGGTGGCTAGGACCCATGTCTGCACACAATCTAATCATCTCTTGTAAATGTAAGTGCTTATACAAACCCCTTAGGGCTTCCTCGAATGTCTTCTTAGCCTTTTCAAAAGCACCTTCCCTGCCTCAGGACCATCTGTAAGGTATTCTTGTAAGAGCCAGGTCACACAGTCTGGGTACAATTCTTATGGGCCCTGGTGAATCTCAGTTATCCATGGTGGGCAATTCTCTCCATGCCTTTAACACATCAATATGCTAATGTGGCAGGCTTGCAAAGGTTAGTGTAATTGGTTTCTGGTCACTTCCTAAGGTCCTGTATACAGGAGCAAGTCTTTGGTTATAGCAACTCCACGGGCTAGATTTTGTTGTCCCTGATCCTGATATAATTCTGTAATTCAGTTGTAAATGAAAAGTAATGCCTCAGGTTGTCATGCTTAACCAATCAGAAGAAGGCCATCAATTGTCACTGAGGACTCTCTGAATAGGTCCTTGGGTATATGAAGCCTTAGGTTTTACAAACGTGTTGGGTCTCATTTAAGGACTGAAAGGCACAGTCTCATGATGGCATGCCATCTAGTTTGGATTCTGTGGATTGGGTTGCTC
Organism: Cricetulus griseus; assembly: GCF_003668045.3. NCBI lineage: Eukaryota > Metazoa > Chordata > Mammalia > Rodentia > Cricetidae > Cricetulus > Cricetulus griseus. The sequence continues at coordinate 165,723,222 of NC_048597.1, forward strand.
AAACATGGAAAAGCAATTAAAGCCATTAGCACCTTCCTCCAGGTCTCTTACCTTAGATGGGAGTGAGACCACTTCCCCTGCAGTCTCTCGGTGGCATAGCCCCAATGTGCAGTTGTGACCTGGGTTGGGTGACCTTGTTCTCAGAGTCACTTTTTTCCATATCAACCTCTGAGGCATCAGGCAGGCCAGGGCAAGTATGACCTGTGCATTGCAATCGCCTTTCTATCTCTGCAGGTTGCAGGGGTGCTACTGGGGTTACAGATGTGAACCCCATCCACTGTCACTGTTTGTGTCAGGTACAAGAGGCCAGTTCCTAGTATTCTAAGTGGCAAGGCCTACAAAGCCAGACTCACCCAGGATTTAATTAGGGGGAGTCTTCCCTTTTGTAAGGAAATGGCTGCAAATCTATGGAATCACAAATGTGACTCCATGAACCAAAAGTGAGAATGGAAGTTTGTTGGGGGTCCTTCAACTTAATAGCTACTCCCTAATTCTCTCAAATAGCCAAACTTACTGTCCTTTCTTTGGGAAACCAAGGGCATATCTCCTGAACATAGTCTAAGAATTAACTAATGGAGCTATAATTATTTTAAACTCCTTCTGAGGTTCCTCAGTCTTGGGGTGTTAATATATAACTTCCTGTCTACAAAATCTACCAGCCCCATGTTGTATCCCACACCTAGCGTTGCACTCCCCACTTACCCTTATGTGCTTGTTTCTCACTGGAGCCTCCCTTTGCCTGACCAACTCACGTTCTCCACAGTCAGGTGTCCTTGTTTTGGCTCCATTTGCCTTGCCATGACCATCACAGTTTAGGGATTAACCTAACTGGGACAACAGGGGATGGAGAAACAATAGATACGCATACAGAAAAGCTAGGATCGGGTGGGTCATGTGCTCTGATGGAGACACACCAAAACCAGCATCTTCCTTCCTTCCTTCCTTCCTTCCTTCCTTCCTTCCTTCCTTCCGTCCGTCCTTCCTTCCTTCCTTTCTGTTTTATTTCTACTTATTTATTTATTTATTTTTGGTTTTTCAAGATAAGGTTTCTCTGTGGCTCTGCAGGCTGTCCTGGAACTAGCTTCTGTAGATCAGGCTGGTCTCAAACTCACAGAGATCTGCCTGCCTCGGCCTCCCAAGTGCTGGGATTAAAAGCGTGCGTCACCTACACCTGGCTACCATCAAGTTTCTTATATACAGCTGAGCAAGGTCATGAGGCTGCTGCATACAGCTGAAGGAGGAGGGAGGCTGAACTCATCTTGGTAGGGTTTCTGTAGGGGATCACTTGCACATTGTAAACATCCAGGGGCAGGAAGCTGTGGTTGGCCTCGTCTTCACACACTGTCAATATCCACACAGAAACCAGGGGAAGGCTTTTGCCTTTCCCATGGGTCTAGGGCATTGGAGTCCTTGACGTGTCTGTGATCATGTCAACAACACATATTCACTCAAGGCTTCTGCTCACTACTGTGATGTTGGGTCTTTCCTTTCTTTGCTCCGCCTTTCTTGAGACTGTGCTGTAGTTAGGTACTGTGCAGCCACTCTCCTTCCTGCCCATCTCCTTCCACAGGTGCCATGACTATACCCCAGGCTGCAAGCTCCCCTTCTCCCCTTCATAGCTTCCAACACATTTCTGTCACATCTAATGTTTCCACATCCCCATCTTGAAGGACAAAAGCTAATGGAACTTACAGTTAGAAAGCAATTTCTTAATGTCAATTAAAGCTACGTACTAGTGTTCCTGGGTATAGTGGCTCACATCTGTAATTCCAGCACTCAGGAGGCCAAGGCAGAAGGCTCACTGCAAGCCTCAGGCCAAAATAGGTTATGCAGGGATTTCCAAGAGAGTCTGAGTTGCAGAATGAGATCCCATTCCACAAAAATGTACCGCATACTAGTACACACATGAATTTCCTATGTATTGTTTTGTGAAAATAAAGAAAAATGTAAGAATACTTTTTTAAAAAACCCCTGTATCTGAGGAGTTGGACTTTGGAATCTCAAAGCATTCTTTCCCCCTTAGGGTAAAACACTTGTAACCGAATGTCATCACTAACACACATACCTAATTGTGGTCTTATTTCATACTATACATCATTGACTCCTAGGCAAGAGGTCTTGAGGTTTTTGTTTTGTTTTTACCATTTCTGAAGTAACATATTTTATAAGCATGAATAAGTCATAACTTAAGTGATAGCCTTTTTATTTCTTAATGGTAAATTCACTGACTAAATTACAATAAAGGACATCTAAATTAGATACAAATCTTTATCTTCTCTCTACAAAGTATTTGTATATTTAAGTGTGTGTGTGTGTGTGTGTGTGTGTCTGTGTGTGTGTGTCTGTGTGTCTGTGTCTGTGTTATGTGTGTGTGCATGTGCAGATGTCAGTGGATGTCTGTGGCAGTGAACTAAGTGCTTTTTTTATTTGTGTGATGGGAATGTAGCTAGACTCCTCCATTCTTCATTCTGTTTTGCTATCTTCTTGCAATAATTCTCTCCTGGGTATTTTAAAGAAAAAAATTAAACTTTGTTAATAAATTTGAAAAACTTGAGTCACATAAGGTTTGTTATTCTACTGAGTCTTGAGGCAATTTTATGAATATACTGGAAGCTTTCAACATGCCAGCTGTTTCAAAAGCCAAAATTTATCTACTTTCATTCATTCAAATTCTTATTTGCTTCTAAGAAGCAAAAATTATATTAGAAGTTTTTACAAAAGTACCACCATCATAGATAAAAAGTATAACCCAATCTATTAGTATGTAAATTAAAGACCAAGATTAAAAGGGAGAAATTTTTTAATACTATTTAGCTATTGATAGTATACAGAATAGCTCGGAACACAACATAGGCAGCTCAACTTTTAAGTTTATTTATATTAGGTAATCATTCACATAATATGTAATTTATTAATTGCATTAAGTGACTTTATATACGTAGGTATCTATGTCATTCGTTAGTTCTGAGTTCCAAAGCCATTCTTCAATATTCTGTTGTGTGGCATTGGGGTTGGAACTCCAAAGCCATGTGCCTGCATTGTCAGGTTTCCTGTTGCTCTCTACAGTTAGGGAGTTTGCAGGGCTCGAGGAGGGAGGAGATATTCTGCTTGTGTTGTTTGCTCCAGTATCACCATAGCAACACTTCTTTACTTCGGGAACAGTAGCTGAATCTAGTTTATACTTGTTCTAATATTTGTGGGCCAGCTCCATCATAGACTCTAAGTGTCTCTAGCACTAGGCAGTTGGTATCAATGCCTCTGTTCACAGAATTGCTCATAGTTTCAGTCTCTTTTGGGAAACCAAAGACCCCAGTAGTAGATAAAAGCAAAATCCCTCCCTAAGTGTTCAGTCTTCAAATCCTTGGGGCCTCTCCTAAGGGATTTTTGAAACGACTCTTACCTCAGATCTCTATTTTTGCAGTTGTTACCTGGTGATACCTGGAAGTCTGTGAAGTTTTGGGGCTTATTTAAACCAACATGCAGTAGGTGAACTTTCTTCACAAATTACAGCTAAGCTGAAAATCAAATTAAATCAAAGTTAATGGAATTTTTAAATTTTGTTTAATCCCAGTGTTACTGAAGAATTATGAAGGAAGGATGAAGGAGGAGGCCAAGGAGAAACTCAACGCACTTTCTTTAAAATTAGGAACAAATCATGTATGTTTCTCCCTCTCCTAGTCAACATAGTGCTGGAAGTCTTACCTAGTTCAGTAAGGCAAATGAAGGCAACAAGGAGGATACAAAGAAATCAAAGTATCCTTATTTGCAGATGATTTCATTCTGTACATAAAAGACCCTGAAGAGTCCATGAGAAATACTCCACACCTGATAAACACATTCAGCAAAGTAGCAGGGTTCAAAATAACACTAGAAAAAATACACATCCTTTCTGTGCACAAATGACAATCACACCAAGGAAGAAATCAGGGAAACAAGTCTTCAACAGCCTTAAAATCATGAAATAAATCTAACTAAGGAAGTGAATGACTTGTACAATAAAAAACTTTAAGTCACTGAAAACGGACATTGAACATTCTACCAGGGGATGGGAAGAGCTCCCATGCTTGTGGATTGGCATGACTGGTACTATAAAAACCAGCCAACCGCTGGGCGTTGGTGGCACATGCCTTTAATCCCAGCACTCGGGAGTCAGAGGCAGGCAGATCTCTGTGAGTTCAAGGCCACCTGGTCTCCAGAGGCGAGTGCCAGGATAGGCTCCAGAGAAACCCTGTCTCAAAAAAAAAAAAAAAAAAAAAAACCAACCAAACAAACAAACAAACAAAAAACCCAGCCTACCTACAAAAAGCAATTTAAAGATTTAATGCAATTCCTATCGAAATTTAAATGCAGCTCTTTACAGAAAAAGACCTTAAATGTTATATGAAAATACAGAAGACTCATGCTGGACAGTAAAAGGATGGCTGGAGGCATCACCATCACATATTTCAAGTTACACTCAAGGTACACTCAAAGGACTCTATATTTTACCAGCTTGGTTTGCTTTCTACTGGTGTGATAAAACATCTGACCAAAGCAACTTGGGAAGGAAAGGGTTTATTTCTCCTCACAGATCAAAGTCCTTCATGAAGGTAATTTAGTGTACAAACTCCGAGTAGGATCCTGGAGGCGGGAACTAAAGTAGAGGCCCCAGAGGAGTGCAGCTTACAGGCTTGGTCCCCATGGCTTGCTCAGCCTGATTCCTTGTACAACCTTGGATAACCCACCCATGAATGACACCATTTTCAGTGAGATGGACTCTTCCACATCAGTCACTGATCAAGAAAACTCCCTAGGGATTTGCCTACAATCTGATGTATACATTTTCTCATTAGATATTCCTCTTCTCAGAAAACTCTAGCTTATGTCAAGTTGACAGATACTCAACCAAGACAACAGAACCTTTAACATGCTAAACACTGACATACTAAAATATTACTATTAATCCATAACCTTTCCTTTTTTGTTTGTCCCTAAGATCTCATATTAATATCAATGTTACAATATAAAGCATGGTATAACTTTTAAAGTCCCACAGTTTTTAAAAATTCAGTCTCTTTAAAGAACCTAAAGTTTCACTGAGTGGTGGTGGTGCACACCTTTAATCCCAGCACTCAGGAGACAGAGGCAGATGAATCTCTGCAAGTTCAATGCCAGCCTGGTCTATAATGTGAGTTCCAGGACAGCTAGGGCTACACAGAGAAACCCTGTCTTGAAAAACAAAAACAAAAACAAAACAGAACAAACAAAAAAGTGTCCAAAGTTTCTCTGAAACTCCAAAGTTTGGGCTACTTTAAAATCACAAGCAAGTTACATATTTCTTATTCTAAGAGGTAAGAATCAGGGCACAGCCACAACCAAATCAGAGCAAAATCAAAGTTTAACAGTGGAAATTAAATCCTGTCTCAGGTCTCATATCTGGAACTGACTGAGATCTTGGTCTGGGCAGCCCCACTTCTCTGGGTCTGCCAGCCACGGCATACACAGCTCTAGTCATTTACTCTGATAACGTATTGCTGTTAACACCATCAGAAAGCTCAATAGCAAGTTAAGACACAATCGAAGTTTTAAAAGGGAAAAGGCAAGAATAGAAATTTTCAAAAAGAGGCATACTGATAGCCAAAATATTTGTAAAAATCATTAAAATCATTATTAGGAAAATATACATTAAAATCACAGTGAGATTTTACTTCTCTGAGAATACAATAACATCAAAAAGACAAAGGATGGCATGTGTTGATAGGGATGTGGAGAAAAGATAAAATTGCTGTAGATGCAAAGCAGAACAGCCAGTGCAGAAAACAGAGTGGTTGTTCCCTATGAAGTGAGGGATACATCTACCACCTAAACCAGAAACCACGTTACTGAGTGCAAAGGAAAATGGAGTAGTCATGTTGAAAACAGGTGTGGGAGTCCCACGGTTATCACAGCAATATTTGCAATAGCTAAGACTCAAAGCACCATTGACAGATGAGCAGTGGAAGAAAAAGTGACATTTGAACAGAACAGAGTGTTTTTTATTGTAAGAAAAAATTTTGACATTTGCAGCAATATGGCTGAAATTACAAAACTTTATGTTAAGTGAAACGAGACAGACATTGAACAAACACTGTGTAATCCACAAACATGAAATACTCCAAAAGTTGATATCTAAGAAATAAAAAGTAGAACATCAGTTACTACAGAGTGAGAAGAAAAGAAGTTGATAGTTACTTTTACACAGAACAATTCTATTGTTGGTTTCATTATAGGGTCGTTATAGCTAAAAATAATGTGCTACATTTTACTAAATAGCTAGAGGCAGGGATTCTGAATAATCTTGCCAGAAAAAAATAAATATTTGCGATAGATATGCTAATTACACTGATTTGATAATACAATATATACATCTACTGAAGCTCTACACCACAACGGATACTTAGAAATATTACAGATCAATTATAAATAAATTTTAGTGCAGAAGCCCACACCCCACAAAACAGAATTTATCATCTCATTAGGGAAAGTGAAAACTACCCATTGAAATGGAAAATTCCCTTGTAAGAGGAAATGGAAGGAGGAGACACGAGATGAAGTGAGTAAACGAAGCCTGAGGAGTGGAATGGCTGCTGAAGAGATGTAGCTGGAGATGGAACTGGAGAGTCTGAGTAACCAGAGAGAACCAGGAAATAACAAAAGCATGGCTCTTCCTAAATCGAGAGTCACAGCTGCAGCCCTGGACAAGTGTGCTCAGTCCACACGTGCAGAGGAAGGGAAACAGCATCGCCTTGACTCTCATTTCTCTCAAAGGAGCCAAGGAACTCTTTCTTTTCCTTTTCTTCTATTTCTTTTTCCCATTTTTCTTTTTCATTTCCTCAGAATTTCCTATATAGGCCAGGTTTGTCTCAACCCTACTCTGTGGTTCAGACTATCAAAAAAAAAAAAAAAACATAATTCTTATACCCCAGACACTCTGGTACTGTGATTACTAAATATGCCATGACAACTGACAACAAACACACAAACTATGACTAGTTCTGCCCCATCTATTTATTATATACAATCACTGGTGTCTGTTTCACAAAACCATGGATGTGAGTGGTCCCATTTGGTCCTCACAACAACCCTGTGAGGTAGTCAAGAAGCATCACATCTCTAGAACACAGAAGATAGCGTTCATGGTGGCAGGAATGATACCCAAGCCCAAGTCTTCTGTGTCCTAATGCAGGATGCCTTCCACTTTAAGATGAAGCAAGCTCAAGGGTGATGAGCAAACAGGCTCCCTGCTTAGGACAGCTGACTACTCTCTGGGCTTGCAAACACGGTTCATTTAGACTCGAGAACTCCTGCCTGTGCTCAGGGAGCCAACACACTAGGTCTGGGTTAAAATCGGCATCAGAAGGATGAAGAGGACAGAACAAGAACATCTTGAATGAGGGTTGCTGCTTGATTCTCACTGGACCAAGTCAGAGGTTCTAACTTTGATCAGGAGAAGAGAAGCCATTCAGAGGATCTTCTCATCTAACAATTTATTGATCCCTTCACAAATCCTCTTGAGACTTGACCTGCAGTTTCCATGCGGACCATAGAGAGTGGAAAGGAACTCCACATCAGCAAAGTGGTTGAAGACATGGTTTATGCGCCCATGGGTTCTGGGTGTCAAATGGCGTTGCACCAGCTCATGGACCAGGTCCTTGCACTCATGCAGCAGCTTGGAGAGCACGTTTGTATCAAAGGTGTATTCTACTTCATAGAAACTGACCATGGTCATGGCAGTCTGGTTCAGCTTCTTCCGGAGTTTCTCCACAATCATAACCTCCTCCTGACTGAACTGTTTGTTCCGGTAGAGGATGCCGATTTTGATTGCCACCTTGATCAGATCTTTCATGATCTTGTGGGCCTCCTTCTTGTTATGGGTGTGTTCTTCGGTGACTTTGTACAGCTCATCAAAGATCTCACTGCTGGTGTCATCGATCAGCATGTTGGCTACAGTTTTGCTGGCTATTTTGCTCAGGATCTTCTTCTGGGCTTGAAGGGCAAGACTCTTCGAGCTAAACACACTAGGACCTATGGTAACGAAATAAACAAATGCAGGAATGAGAACTTTTATAGTTTTTGCAAGTGAAACACAGCTAGTTGAACTTACATCTTTAGAACAAAAACTAAAGTCTATACCCACAATCCCCTAAATGAACTCTACCCCAGATTCCCCCAAGTGCTTAGATTATAGGTATGCGTCACCATACCCTGCTCACTAACATTTTTATTAGTTTTAAATTACATTTATTTGTGGTATGTGTGTGAGCACATGTGTGGGCATGTCTGTTGTGGTCACAGGACAGTTTGTGGGTCTCAAGGATTAGACTCAGTTTAACAGGTTTGGTGGCAAGCACCTTTACAACTGAATCCATCTCACCAGCCCTCACCACTGTTCTTGGCAGCACTAGGAAAGACACTTTATGGAGAAACAGACATCAACAATGCCAAACCACCAGCTGCCTGCCCTCTCCACATGGGCCTGTTCCTTCTGAGAATTTCCTAAATGGCACTCATGCTCATCCCTCTGTGGACGTGGCTTCCTCTCTTCCAGACAAGATCTTACCATTTCAGACCTACTCCCTACATAAGACCTCTCTGACTTCACTACTTACCAAAGATTTCCCTACAGCCACTGGCACTATGGAAACTATTCAGTTCTGCAACTTACATAAGAGAAAATTATTGCATGGTGCCCAGAACGTAGTCAATTTCCAGGGACAATATGGACAAGTTGATCATGGACACTGTTTTTTTCCTCTGAGTCTTGGGATCCATGTTTTATTGAATCTAAGATATACTATTTTCACTTTCAAGATCTTGGAAATTGTGGTGTATTCCAGACGCTACGCAGCTGTTGTATGTGGTTATTATTACCTGTATGTACAACTTATACAATAGACGCCAGAAATTTGGGAGAAGTCAAAAGAACTCTGTTAAGAAATGATACCCAACCAATGTTTATTTGCTTGTTATTTATTTAGTTGTTCATTTTTATTTCTGAGATGCGGTCTCACAGGGGTGGGGATTTAGCTTAGTGGGAGGGCACTTCCTTATCAAGTACAAGGCCCTGGGCATGGTTGACAGCAACAGAAAAACAAAAAAAAGACAAAAAAAATCACAAAGACTCAGGGTCTCATTATTGTAACCCAGGTTGGTCTGGAACTTTTGTAGCATACGCTAGATTTGAACTCAAGATCCTCCTGCCTCTGCCTCCTAAGTGTTGGGGTTACAGACATGTGTCTCTATGCCCAGGTCACTAATTCTCAAGGGCACAGAAGGGAAATACAAACATCAACAAATGACAAATCAAACATACCTTGTATAACTAGCACACTGAATGAAACTTAGGAAAACCACAGCCAACTTATTTTGCTTCTTCTCCACTTTGTGAATAAAGGAGAGCACACGTGTTTTTGAACCCTACAACACTATGTCTACACAAGTCTGTTTTGAATTTGTTGAAATACTTTGCAGAGTCTACAACTGATCTATGTAGCCCAAGCTGGCTTTGACCTTGCAATACTCCCACTTCTACCCCTTTGATGCTGGGATTATCAGAATGGGCCAGCATGCTTGGCTCACCCACAGAACTTTAATTTCATATACACTCTTAATGCTTGAAAACACCTGATTAACCCATCATAATTATCTACAACCAAGGTGTATAAGTAAATTGAAATTTACGGAAGCTTCTGGTGACAATAAACCTCCACAGATTGGTATTTTTTTTCTGTCGAGCCACAGTGCTCACACAGGGTTGAATATTTGTTAATCTTTAAAAAATAAAGTTTTATGAGAAATACATCTCTAAATGACATTTGGAAGAGTGGTTTAAGGTAGTTTGATTAAAAGATGCATCATCAATGTGAGTTTTAGATTGGCTCTTTGTCGGTCTGGGAAGGTTCTCCACCCCAGAGCTATAAATTCTTTTAATCTCCCTAGGAGGAAACACCATGATTGACCAATAGAAAGAAGGAAGGAAGATCACCATGCCTTGGCCTCATCTATCATATAGATTGGTAGAATCCTATATCATAGGATTGGTAGAAGTAAAATCAAGACAATGGGGACAACAGAACACTTTTATAGCTCCCAGAGCTCTATGGGGAGGAGATACAAAATGCTACTAATGATTTAAGAGAGTGTGAATCCGAAGGCATAGTCCTATTCAGGTATGTTTTGTACACGGAGATTTTGGCTTTTCTATCCATACTTTTTCTGTATTAGCATTCTATAGAGGAAGCATATTGGTAATATACCAGGAAGAGACACTGTAGGCTAGACAGAAGAACATGGATCAAGTTTTGGGAACCAAAGTCAGGGGTAAAGATGATTAGGAAAGCAAACTTCACTATGGTTAGTGGGAAACACTAAAATATCCAGAATAGGTATTGACACAATTTTGTTTTTCATTCCTATATGCATGCCTTAGGAAAGTGCTTTTGGCCAGGGATAGTTTTCTTCATTATCTCTGAACAAAAGCTTCCATTATCTAGTCATTAAGGATAAGGGGTAATTTATGATGCCTGAGGATTTATGACTGCAGTGTGACAGTGGGAGTGAAGTAGTCTAGAGAGACAGAACACCAAAGATGCTCTCTGTGGACACTTGTGTGGGAAAGACCTGGAGCCACACAGGGTTGCTGCTTTAAAAACAGTGTTCAGCCAGAGCACAAGTTACGCTTCCATATTTCCAGAAACATGAAGCTCTCCCAGATGGTGAAATGGCACACCAATAGTGACAAACAGCAGCAAAGACTCATCAAGCTTGGTGAGTGGGCAGGAAAGAGGGAGAGGAGCATCGTGAGAATAAGGTAATAATCTTTGGGAGAGAGGCAAGGTAAATGAGGGTTCGAAAAGACATCAGACTTTGAGCTGTCACCAGGGCCCAGAAAAGTGTTCTTGAGCGTCACCAGGATGTGGGGGTGGAGGAGCCAGAACAGCTATTCTATCCTCCTCCTCCTCCTCCTCCCCCTCTCCTTCCTCCTCCTCCTCTTCCTCCTCCTCCTCACAGGACTCTAATTCTCTACCTTTGTTACTTTTCTAGAAAGCAAGTGGAAAACTTGAACATAGTACAGAGAGACATATTAACATTATACAATGGAGGCTTGTTTGTAAGAGCAAGCAAATAACATCACTTCATTTCTATTGACAGCTCAAGATGACAGCAGGGGGAAAATTAACTGCAAATGTTAAGTAGAAGTTATAAATGGACATGGCATCCGGATGGAAGCAGAGTGTGTTGTTTAGGGAGACCATCTGTCAAGATGGGGAATCAAGTGGACAAGGATGGGGGGGGGCGGCACAAGACCATGGCCGTGGAGAAGGCAAGAGCCAGGTGGAGAAGCTCAGAGAAGTGAATGTTTCTGGTCACCAGTCACTTTTATGTCAGTCCAGGGGATAGGGAACATGAAGGCATTTTGAGTGGGGCATGCTCATAAAGAACTCTGAGCTTTAACTTCCTTCTGCAGTGAGTTCAGCAAGTGTCTGCCTGCAAGACACAAAACCAAAGACGGAGGGCTATGCTCTTAGCGTGCAAGCACATATGAGCAGAGGACAGAAGGGGCTGATGACTATTCTCCTTGTGGCAAGAGCTCTTCCACAGACACATCTTACAAGTAAAAGCAACGGTTTAACATGATCTGATAAGAAATTAGCCATAAAGCCGGGCATGACGGTTCATTGTAATTGTAGCACTGGGAGGCCATTTTGGAGGGTGGGACTTGATTGGGGCCTCCCCACCCCAATACCTACCATTGGAGGTGAAATGAAGAGGCTTTGGCAGAGACAACTGTCAAAGTTTTCAGCTTATTGTTTAATCTTTTCTTATCCACCCCAGCCAACCACCAACCTATCCTGAGCAACGTATAACTCAACTGGTGAGTCTGTCCTTGAGGCAGAATGCACCATGTTTTGATCATTACAGTCCTGCAAGAGAAGACCTGGCTGCTCCAGCTCATAGAGTAAGAAACAGGCACAGTGGACAGCAGCATTCAGAGACATGTGGTTAGTCAGCGGCAGAGTTCCAGGGCTCAAGTTCACAAAACTCTAGACAAAGCCTGCAGCCTTTGCCTTTGTACTCCAGGGCCCTGCCTATCTGCCTGCCTGTCTGCTTTCCTGTCTGTCTGTCTGCCACTACACTACCTGCTATTGTACTCCTGGGCCCTACCTGCCTGCCTGCCTGCCTGTCACAATGCTACTTGCTATGATGGTTGCACACTTACCTCTGAAACAGTAAGCTAGCCTCCCATTAAATACTTTCTTCTATAGGTTGCTTTGGTCATGGTGTCTCTTCACAGCAACAGAGCAGTGACTACAAAATCTCCTGAATGCTTGTGACTTATTACTTATGTGGCATATTAAATGGATCTCAATTTAAATCTCCATCTATCCGGGAAAGCTAACACTCATCATTTAATACAAAAAGGACAGCATTATGACAGAATAACACATTTACCAGAATTTGAAGATAGATACAGTTTTTGTTTTTTGATAGAATCATGTCTGTCTTAACAAAGTTATGTGTGGATTTTGTTTTTCTTGTTGATTTTATAGCTAGCTCTGAAAAGTAAATGAGAATCTGATCACTTTCCTTTACCAGAACTATCTGAAGCAGGTATTTGTGAAGTTATTAGAAACTGAATCATTTTCAACTTGGTGAGTTAATTCTGACAATCTGAGAGAGATTTTTATACCACAGAAGAGCAGTCATCAGTAAAGCCAGTGTCCACTTACACAATTCCTTTAAACAACGCCTCTCCTTGCAGGGGAGTCTTGCTCACTGAATCCTTTTTGCATATAACTGATCATATTCATGGGGCAATTCTATGATGTACACAACAGCAGCAGCATTTTACACTCAGGGAAGCCAAGGCAAGGGAAAGTAAGGTTACTTTTCTAAATCCACCATGCAGGAGATAACAGAGCTGGGTTCTGTGGTCCTCCCCACTGCCCTGCTCTTCACCCCACACTAAACACACATTTCAGTACATATTAAACTCCCATGCATGAGTGGTAAACCAATTAGTTTAAATGCTTTTTTGAATTACTGCCCACTTTAAAATAAAGATTGATCAGGTTTTATCTCCCTCAGGGGAATTAATTTTTCAAAAACTGCAGCTGGAGAGATGGCTCAGTGGTTAAGAGTGATTGCTGCCCTATCATGAGGACTAGACTTCAGACCCCCATTCCCTCATCAGGTACTCACAAACACCTATAACTCCAACTCCAACAAACCAGACACCCTCTCCTGGCCTCCATGGGCACATGCATGCTCTCACACAGACATGCACATACGTACATATACAAACAGCACAACACATCTTTAAACCCACCAAGCATTACAAATATATATATATATATATATATATATATATATATATATGTGTGTGTGTGTGTGTGTGTGTGTGTGTGTGTGTGTGTGTGTGTGTGTGTGAAGAAAATATAACATTTATACGGCCAATACACAGAAAAAAAAAAACCCAGTTCTTTTTAAATTTTTTGTTTTTTTAATTTAAATTAGAAACAAGTTTCTTTTACATGTCAATCTCAGTTCCCTCTCCCTCCCCTCCTCCCCTGCCCCCCACCAACCCCCCAATCCCAACCCCTTTCTGCTCCCCAGGGATGGTGAGGCCTTCCATGGGGGTTCTTCAAAGTCTGTCATATCATTTGGAGCAGGGCCTAGGCCCTCCCCAGTGTGTCTAGGCTGAGAGAGTATCCCTCTATGAGGAGAGGGTTCCCAATGGTCATTTGTGAACTAGGGGTAAATACTAATCCACTACCAGTGGCCCCACAGATTGTCCAGACCTCCATACTGACTTCCTCCATCAGGGGGGTGTGGAACAGTCCTATGTTGGTTTCCCAGCTATCAGTCTGGGGTCCATGAGCAACCCTTTGTTCAGATCAGCTGTTTCTGTGGGTTTCTCCAGCTTGGTCTTGACCCCTTTGCTCATCACTCCTTCCTCTCTGCAACTGGATTCCGGAGGCCAGGTCAGTGTTTAGCTGTGGGTGTCTGCTTCTGCTTCCATCAGCTACTGGATGACGACATTAGGATGGCATATAAGGTAGTCATCAATCTCATTATCGGAGAAGGGCATTTAAGGTAGCCTCTTGACTATTGTTTAGCTTGTTATTGTTTACATTGTAGATCTCTGGACACTTCCCTATGTTACTATAAATCTTCCTGTCAAAAGCCGCCTGAGCCCCACTGCCACGTGTGAGCTTTACGACAGCAGCCTGCCCGAGTTAGGCCCAAATGAATACACAGAGAGACTTGTATTAGTTACAATGCTGCTTGGCCAATGACTAGGATTCTCATCTGTTAGCTCAGTCTCAATTATCATACATCTATATATTTTATAAGACTTATCTTATCAGACGCCTTATTGGCGTCCCTCCTAGCTGGTGGATCACATCATGCCACTGGAGCAGGAGCCGAGGGGAAAAGAGGGTCCTTCCTGTTTCTCTTTCGCTTAAATATGAGTCTCCTTGCTATGTCACTTCCTGCCTGGATCAGCACTTCTCTACTACATTTCCCAGAATCCTCTTTGACTCTTAGTTCCATCTAACTTGCTGTCTCATTGGCCTAACAGTATTTTATTCAATAATCAGTAAGATAATCATACACAGTAGTACATTCCCCATCATCCCTAGTGCCAGAATTCTCTTTAAACCTATTATGGCTCCCTCTATGATGGTATCCCTTTTCTTGCTCTCCTCCGTTCCCCCCCTGACAAAATCTTCCTGCTCCCTCCTGTCCTCCTTTCCCCTCCCCTTCTCCCCTTCTCTTTCTTCTAACTCCCTCTCCTCTCCCCCCATGATCTCCTTTAGCTTTGTAGATCTTGTCCATTTCCTCTTCTCTGGGGGGTCATGTGTGTCTCTCTTAGGGTCCTCCTTCTTTCCTAGCTTCTCTGGCGTGTGGATTGTAGGCTGCTGCTTCTTTACTGTAGATCTAAAATCCATATATGAGTTCCTTTCACATTTTTAAAGTGTATTGTTATCGAGTATATGTGATGTACGGTTGTGTACATGTGCCAGAGCCTACATATAGAGGTCAGAGGACAATTTTGTGTAGTCTGTTCTCTCCTCCACCTTTATGTAAATTCTGGAGATTTAACTCCGGTCATTGTGAGGCAAGCACTTTGCCTGGCAAGCCATCTGACCAGCCCAAGAAAAGTTCTTAATATTTTGACCTCCAAGACACAGGGATGTCTGAGCCTAGACACATGGGGGGTGGGCCTAGGCCCTATCCCAAAGGATATGACAGACTCTGAAGGCCCTCTATGGAAGGCCTCATCCTCCCTGGGGAGCAGAAAGGGTATGGGGTAGGTAGGGTGTTAGGTAGCGGGGTCAGGGGAGGAGGAGAGGCAGAGGGAACTGAGATTGACAAGTAAAATAATCTTGTTTCTAGTTTAAATAAAAAATGGAGAGAAAGAAAAAAAAGAAGTAAAAACCTTTCAAACCTTGACTTCCACACATGGGCCCCTCCATGCATATTCACAGTAATAAAAAAATAATAAAATTAAATATAATTAACACAAAAAGACAGAGGGATGTGACATTCTTATTGTTTTCAACTTCTCTCCCACTACTCTCCCCTCGAGTCTAATGGACTCTAGAGACTGATCTCTAGTTTTTATAGAAGAGGAATTAATTCTAAACTTTTAATAAAAGGTGTCACATAAACGCCTTAGAAACATTTCATTTAATATCATGCTTTCAAGATTTACCTATTATGAATATGTCTGCATATTGCCAGACCCTCAAATTCATTCCACCTCCTGTACACATACAGCAGTCTGTCATATCCTACATCTAGAAAGTGCCTGGCAAGCCCTGGAGGAAGTGATGCCAACTGCTCTCTCTCCAAGGAGACCACACGAATTTTCACTCCCAGCAGTAGTGAGTTCCTGAGGTTACACTTCCTCACCAATAGTCCACCTTTTAATTTTTTGTCCATGTGAACAGTTCAAAAACTGGTATTTTGTTTTAACACACATCATTCTCAGCCAATGGTATGCAGAAGATTAAATGTTAACATATACCAGCCAATCATTCCCTTGATTTTTTAAATCTGACTTTAAAACTGCCTTACCTGCCAAACCAAGTCTCATACATTTTCTAGAATGTTGATATTCTATTTTTCACATTTAGGTCTTCAACCCACCTGGAGGATATCTGTGCATATCCAATGAGGTTTGGATTATTTGTTTCCACACAATTTATTCTTTTGGTTAAATATATCATCCTTTCTGCTACTGATTTGTCAAAGGTCTCATTTTTTTTCATATCAACTTTCCATATTTAATGGACATATTTCTGAATTTTTAGTGTAGTCTTTCGTTGTTGGTATATTTCAATAACAATACCACACCTTAATTGCTAACACAGTGGATAAGTAACCCAATTTATTCTGCTTAGAAACTGTCTTGATTATTATTTTCCGATATGAAGATTCAAATCATTTCTCAAATTTTATGGGGAAAATTTCTCTATTAGAACTAACAACAGAGTTCAGCAAGCTAAGTCACTTGGAGAAACATACAGAAGAACCCAACCAGTAACAGCCATTTAACTAACTGTAAGAAAGGGCTAGCGAGATGGCTGTGCAAGCTGATGGCCTGAGTTTAGTCTCCAGAAGCCACGTGGAAGGGGAGAAGTAGGAAGTTGTTCTCTGACCTCTGCACATGTGCTGTGATACATACAACCCCCCCATGCACTCACACACATACAATAATAACCAAGAAAGGTACTATAAACTACATCAAAGGCTATTTGGTGAATAAAACTTGCAGACATTTTGTAAGCATGATCAGAGGGCAGAGAAGATCCCACCAAATGGTGAGAGAATGGTGTTTAATGGATATGAGGTTTCCAAATCAAAGATGACTTCACCTCTACTTCTCCCAGTAACTTAGCTTGCTGAGCTCTGCAGTAAATTCTAGTAGATTTTATGCAGCATCTCTTGGATATTGTAATGTAGCCAAAGTTGCCCACACAAATGTGTCATCTTCTCCTTGTGTTTTCTTATTTGTTTTTTATTGCCTTACTATAATGGTGAGAACACCCACCAGTGGGATCTTGGGAAATAAGAATTATTTGTCATTTCTGTCTAATTCCTAACTTCAAAAGGATTACCTCTACATTTTCCCCATAAAATATGTTGTCTGCTGTGGTTTTCATGTAGTTTTTACAGTTTTGCAGAACAAAGAAAGTCATAAATCAAGGCAAGTTTCAAATAGAGACGGGTACAGTGAGATGAAGGGAGCTATTTTATAGGCACAGGATGCTATATGATGGAATTCTCAGCTCTTAGATTGGTGGAAGCTAGTGTTCTTCTAAGTTAACTGATAAAAATGGTAATTCATTATGTAAAAAAAGAGCTCTTAAAGATACATATGAGTTAAATGAGATACTTAAAAAGAAAATTAAAAGTCCTTTTAGAGTTAATATTGAAACAGGATAAATTCTTTCTTTTTTTGATGCAAACAGCATGAGGCTTTATCATAGTTGTTTAACGAGCTAACCCCATGTTAGCTCGGGCCTTCCATCCATCCACCGTGGTGGATGGCTAGGATAGACAGCTTGAAGTGTCTGCATAGAGATCTTATAGGGCAGCGTAAGGGGAGTGTCTAGGGGTACTCACAGGCTCAGGATTGGTGTGCCTTCAGGCTTGGAGGGCTTGCCCTGTGTTGATTGGTCAACTGGTTGTTATGGCCTAGAGGCCCTTCCAGGGTGGTTGCTATGCTCTGTGCATCATTGCTGTGCACTTGTCCGTAAAGCACACCCAGAGCTGTAAAGCATAGCATCACCAGCTAACTTCTGATTGGTTCCTTGCCACGAGGCAGGCATCTGACCAAGGCAAGGTCAGACAAGCACGTGTTCAGCTGTTATGGCTGCTGAAATGGGGAGCTGGTCCCTTCATTCCCCCATTTTTTAAAGTTCCAATCATGGAATTGCTATCTCTCTAGCATCCCCCATGTAAGGGAGTTCCTTTTTACTTAGCATTTTAACCAGGGAAAATGGGCGACGTATTCATTCCCATGCTACTTCCTGCTGACTTTGGGGCGAAGTTGGGGACCCAAGAAGGCTGAAATGCTAGTCAAAAGCAAAAATGGGAATTTAGGCAATGGGGATTCCATCAGGAGCTTCCAGTTGGCAGATTCTGTTGCAGAGACAGGGGGTGTCCATGAAACAGGATAAATTCTAAAGTTACTGTGTATTCATCTTTCTGTGGCATCATTTGTCCCAGAGTTCTCCTTGGGCAGCTTTTTGTACTCACAGCAAAGCATATTTATTACACAAACCAGTCCTGAACTTCCTTCCAGCCTTAAAGCCCCAAATCTCAGCTTGACAGCACAGAGGTCCCTACAGATTAGGGGAACTCTTCAGGCTGTTAAATCAAATGAAGCTATGTCTTCAGACCCTCAACGATATTCCTGGGGATTGATGCTGAGATCCATCTTCAAGTTTCTTGGTGAGTTTCCCTGTGTTATCTGACTGGTTGATCCTGTGAAATGTGGATCCTGTATTCCTTTGCTTCTTCTCTTTTAACAAACCCAGAGAGACATCAGAAAGACAGGTAGAGAGATGGGGAAAGCTTTTCTACGGGCCCAAGATGCTGTCTGATGACAGTTCTGACACAGAGGTGGGCAAGGAATGGCTGTTCTGGAGGGCTAAAACTAGCCCAAGCTCACATAGCTAGCTTTTGGACCTGTGACAGTCCTGTCTCTCCACAGCACTGACATTTTAATCAGCCAATTGGTCTCTACAGACACAGCTTCTCCAGGAGATTTTGTTCACACTTCCCCGTGTTGGACAATGTACTTTGTGTGTGCAAGGGTCACATATTATTTATTAAGGTCCATCATAGCTAGGAAGACTCATTCCCAGGATCTGATGCAAATGAGATTGAGTAGTGGACAAGGCAGCAGTCTTTAGGAAAGAGGAAAGGCCATTAAGAAAGAAACCCTCAGGTCATACAAAAACTATTAGCCACTATGGTTTGGATTGGAATTATTTTTATACCCACTGCATCTGGCAAAGCATTTATATGTGATGGCTTACTATACCTAAAATTAAGTAATCAAGAACACAGTTTGGCCTAATGGAGTCAAGTTTACAGATGAATTAAACATAAAATTTATATATTTTTAATAAGATTGACTATATAGTTCTCCCTATACTTATAGTTACTTGTAATCTATGAACTATCTTACTTATATTTAAATGGCTAGATATGGGACTTTTGAGGAAGTCACTACTATAGAATTATCTTTTTATTAAATACAAATACTGTTTAATTAATTTTTAAGCAAGGCTAATTATATTAAGGTATAAGATGTCTTTTGTATAGTTTGGATAAGAAGAATTAACTGAAACCTTTAGGTATCTCTAGCAGAGTAAATGGAGTTAAAGTTTAACTTAAAACCCAGATATTTTTGCTTTATCCAAATATACTGACTTATATAAACAATGAAAACACTGGAATCTTTCAAACATTAGTTTCAGATAAGGTTTAGAGTAAGCAAACAGTCATAACAAAAGGTATAATCAAAAGGCAGGACATGACATTTTCATTTGTAGCATCATTAAAACCAAGACTAGTATTTTACCAATTAGAAATATACTAGATGGAGTATCAGATATCATAAACAATTTTAAAATCTAATTATAAAGAATATTTAAGAAATATAAAAGGTTGCAGGGCAGTGGTGGCACACGCCTTTAATCCCAGCACTTGGGTGACAGAGGCAGGCAGATCTCTGAGTTCGAGGCCAGCTTGGTCTACAGAGAAGTTCCAGAACAGCCAGAGATGTTACACAGTGAAACTCTGTCTCGGGAAAATAAAAAGAAACATAAAAGCTGAGAAAACTGTTTAGTTACTCAGAGCGCTTGCTATCAGTGGTTAAAGATAAGAACATCCAACATTTTCGAAGTTTACATGAAGGTACTCTCAGATGATGTGGGAAGTTTGCAGCCTCCTAGGAGTGGGTTGGAAGTATCTGGCACAGTCTTCATCTGTAAATCAGAAAGGGGTCTTTGATGTGATGTCTTTTTTTTTTCTTTTAGTTGATATAATCATCTGTTTTTCATACTTAGAAGTCTCTGTAACTAGTTTAAACTTAGTTAACATAACTAAAAGTCTTTTGTACAATACTGTGTGTTATTGGTTTATCTAATAGACCAGATTTTATAAACAGATTTAAACATTTGTCCATTACAGCAAGTTTTACAATCACTATATGACTTAATAGGATTATTCTAAGGAGGCATTGCTCTTTAAGCAGATTTTTTTTTTATCTTAAGGCAATGACTGGCTATTCAAAAAGAAAAAGCTTTTTTGTCCAATAAGAAAACATAATTTAATCACAACTCTTAAATGTCCATTTAGTAAAAGGATGCTAAGAACAATTCAATATTTAAGAAAAGATTACTATAGAAAAGCAAGCATTAATTTTATCTCAGGGCATTAAATTAACCTTCAAAAATTTTATAGCCTTTATATTATTTTTAACTTAGTTACAAGCATATTTATTTTTACATAGCTGTTTATAATATACTTTAATCTTAATATTATTATTACAAAAGTTTATTATTTTTTATTAAAACATTATTACAAAATTTAGAAAACAATTTTAATAAGGTAATTTTAAATGAAGAAGTCACTAGACAGAACAAAACAAAACATATGGTGTCTTAGCTATCCAATAATTATAAACAAAAGTACATATTAGTTCTTATTTCCTTAATCAAACTTAAACTAGTTATTTGTTAAAGATTTAAGGTATAACATATAGCTTGAAATGGATTTTTGTTAGAAAAATTATTTCTTTTTATTGTTTCTGAAGCACCAAAAGTAGGATTAGGCATTCAGAGCAGGATAATATTTGACATTTATTATTATTATACAATAATATAAAAATAGACATGAGTATTTTTTAAATATATATATCACTATGGTGTAACATATTATGATGATCTGTAAACTCTAAGATGTCTGCACAAGCTTCAAAGTAGGTTTTCAAAATGATAATTTAAAAATACTTGGAGTTTGCTCTTGCATAGGCTTGGCTAAAATAAGGGTTTTAAAAATCCCATTCTTTGTTTGTTTTTAAAGAGGCAGTAACGGTCAAAACTATCCTTAAAATCATTAAGATGTGTGTGTATTTATACATATACACACATACAGCATATCTAAACACACAGACATGAGCTAGCCCTCTAACCTGTGGAATAAATAGTCCAGAATCTCAGGGCAGGGCAACTGTCAATAGGAAGAACACAGCCTGCAGAAGGAACAATCACCTCTTCAAGCTAACTTACATCCTCAAGCAATGGGAGGGGCCATGCTGCAGAACAGAAGTGGGATGCCGGCTGAGAAGAGAACATCTTGACCAGAATTATAGGATTATGTGTATCTTGTCACTAAAAGCCGTTTCAAATTTTTTAAATTTAAAAACTCTTGATAATTGTTCCAAGGACAATTAGGACCATCCGTCATCTCTATTTGTTTTAGCTGTATGTCACATTGATTAAATATACTTTTTGTCTTTTATCATATTGATTTATTTCAATTTTCATTTACTATAGCCAAAATGAAGTCAAACCAAGTTAGTTTACATGAGCACTTACTTTCAAATCAATTTTGACAGTACGTACATTATATAAAAATAAAACATAACCTAATACAGACAGTTTATGTTTGTAACAATACATAAGATATATTTCAATAAACCAACATTTTCAACAAAATTGTGTTGGGATTTTATTTTCTATAATCTTCATTATGAAAAGGAGAAGACAGAGATCTTCAGTAAACATACGTCTCTATTAATTTATATGTAGTCCAACCATAATAAAAACTTTAATTTAAGTTTTAGGCTAATTATATTTTAGGGTACTGGAGAAATGGCTCAGCAGTTAAGAGTGCTGGCTGTTCTTCCAGAGGTCCTGAGTTCAATTCCCAGCAACCACACAGTGGCTCACAACCATCTGATATTCTCTTCTGGCATGCAGGCATACATATAGACAGAGCACTTATTAAAAAAGAATATTTTTGAAAAAATCTTATTAATTCATGTACCTGGTATATAAATGAAGATTGATTTTGGACGGAAATCCTTATCAAAATCTCTCTATATATAATAAAGTTTTATGAAACATTTAACATTCCCAAAGATCATTTTAATAGGTTTTGAGACTTTTAGCATACTTAAATATATAAATAGTATGTATTTATCAGGCTTTAATATATGATCATAATATTGAAATTTGAATCTGCATATGCAATTTAGTTGGGCATACCAAAAAATAATTTTAGTACATAATAAAAATTAATTTTAAAAAGAGAACTGAGGTGGCCACAGTGTTTTAAAAAAATCTTTGACAGAAACAATATATGAAAACAACCAAAAATATACAAAACTAGTTATCATAGGTACATGACACAACCACATGATATTAGATCACCCACTTTAGAAACAGAATGTTTATCCTGTTTCTTTAAGTTGTGAGAAAGGCTTAGTTTAGCAACAGAGGGCCAAAAGGTGATGTCTGTCCTACAGACTCAAGATAAGCCATCTCTCTTTCTCTCTAGCTGAGGGGGACAGTGAGTTTGGTCTTTCTTTCTTTCTTTCTTTCTTTCTTTCTTTCTTTCTTTCTTTCTTTCTTTCTTTCTTTCTTGTGTGTGTGTGTGTGTGTGTGTGTGTGTGTGTGTGTGTGTGTGTGTGTGTGTGTGCGCGCGTGCGTGCATGTTCCAGGCTGATTTCTAGCAGGTAACTTGGAGGTCACAACTTGTGTCAAGCACATCTGGCCACCCTTCCACAACAAGCCAATTAGATGAGCCAAATTAAAAGTAGAAAGCAGAAGAAATATTTATGCAAGGTGGTCACGTTGGGAAGGGGTGACAGAGATGGAGCAAACCTCTCAAGCCCACATTTAGGGTCCTGAAGTAAGAAAAAAGTTTAAAAAAGAGGGCCAAAGATACACACATCTGCACATCTGATCAGTCCTGGTCCAGGTCCAGCTACACCCACCATCACCTCATCATTATCTGGTTTTAGTCTCGCCTGTGAAATGGTCTCACCAGCTGCTGGAATTGTTTGCAATCTCTTTCAGAGAGACTACTTGCCCCTTTGGCTGTAGCCCCTTCTTTTTCCCAGAATGCGATCCCCAGGGAACTCCATTATCCTTGGGGCCCATTTTCTCATCAGTCTGAAAGACTTTAGGATCTTTATACACCTGGAAGGAGCAGAGATCAGTTTTACCAAGCTGCTCCCCAGAAAATCCATGCATCACTACATATGACCTGGAGCAGAAGATGGATGTGTCTAGGAAATGTCTATTTTTTGTGTCAGTGGCTCTTCAATATTTAGTGGGCTTGTTAGAAGAGCAGAAGCAAAGGGATGCAGGACCCACATTTCACAGGATCGACCCATCAAGTAACACAAGGAAACTCACCAAGAAGCTTGAAGATGAATGCCCCGGAAAATTGTTGCGGGTCTGCAGACATTTGATTTAACGGCCCAATGAGTTCCCCTAATCTGTAGGGACCTCAGTGGGGCCAAATTGAGATTTGGAGCTTTAAAGCAGGAAAGAATTTCAGAACTGGTTGTGTAATAAAGATGCTGTGCTGTGAACACAAAAAGCTGCCCAAGGAAAACTCTGGGACAAGTGATGTCACAGAAAGAAGCAACAGAAAAAAGGCGAATTATGCATTTGAGAAGGAAAGTCAGGAGACAAAGTCAAACGATAACAAAGCAAAACATTTCAAAGACACTGAAAACCAATACAAACAACACAAACACCAAATGCCTTCAAAGTTCCAAAGTACCATCTTCAGAGATCCAAAAGCAAGCAAATCAGCCAAACAAACAAATCAAACCAAATATTTACACCAAAATGTTTTCAAAGAAAAAAAAAAACTGATTAGATTTCTTAAACCAAATACATTGGAAGTATTGGCTTAAGGTGTCTGTCAAAGTAGAATCCTTGTTAGCCATCTCAGAATAAACAAAATGGACTCTGAGCCAAACCAAGGGAGGCCCTGGGCCCTGGAAAGAAAGCACAACACACTTGGGGAAGTAGCACCAGATGGTCCAGACTCGATGGGTCCACGAAGACACCTGGCTTCCTTCTGTCCAGGAGGTTCCTCCAGTGACAAGTAAATCATTCTCAAGTCACATGTTGTGGCACCATAGTTGTCAACCCAAACAGCACAGCTCTTGTTTTAGAGGGAACATGAGTTTATTCTGGAGGCATTTTGAGTGACCATGGCCCTGGGGACATAGATTTAGTTTACCTCAAATTCCATGTTCCCTGCTGTGGGTTTCTGACGGACAACACCAGGTTAAAAAAATCTTCATTCTTCTCCTTATTCTACCAAGGCTCTTTGCTTTTAACTGCAAATACATACCTGACTTATTAAACACTTTCTTTGTGTCTGTTGAGATTGTTCATATCATAATACATGATTTGAGTGATCATAAATTATGGTGACATTTTGCATAACAAATAAAGCTCTCCTGAAGATCAGAGTGCAGAGCTACACCACTAGTTAGCCACAGAGGCCAGGCAGTGGTGGCACACACCTTTAATCCCAGTACTTGGGAGTCACATGCCTTTAATCCCAGCACTAGGGAGGTGGAGACAGGAGTGATATGACTGGGCAGAGAGAGGAATCTAAGGTGGGAGGAGACAGGAACCCATCATTCAGTCTGAGGATTCCTAGACACAGGAACCTCCATTTGGTCTGAGGGTTTGGTAGAGGTAAGAACTAGTGACTGGCTGCTCTGCTTCTCTGATCTTTCATCATCAATCCCTGTGTCTGATTCTGGGCTTTTATTATTCAGACCAATTAGAATTTGAGCTATAATAAACGTTTTAAACATAAATCACCCTTGTATTTCCCATAATAAGCATTACCTGGTCTGATGTGTGTAGTTAATATGCTGATGAATTCTATCAGTAAATTTAGTATTTGACATTTTCCTGGAACAAACTCCAGAGAAAATAAATTAAAGCCTGAGGAGGTGGGAATTTAAGCTCATAAAACGAAGATCCTGAAAGATTTCATAATCTGATTAATCCAGCAACATGTAAAACCCCAGTTTAATACACACACACACACACACACACACACACACACACACACACACACACCTGAAAATTGAACCAGAGCAGTTGGAACACATGCAGGAGAAGGAGAAGACAGAAGGGAGACAATCTTGTAGACAACCGTGCATCTTATTTAACAATCTAGTTTATTTTTTTTAAGAAAAACATGAATTTAGTTTCATTCAACAACTGAATACGGAACAGCAGGAAAAGGGACACTTGTAACACGCTGCTTATGAGAGAACCCTTGTGTATATGCTGTAGTAAAATTGGAACTGGAGGAAAGCCACATTGGAATAATCACAGTCATCACAGTCAACACCAGACTTAAGGACTGACAGCACTGAGGGGTGTAGTTCACAGATGATCATTCAAGGAGTCTGAGGTTGGGATCCTGGACTTTGTAGACTGGCTCGAAGGCCTGACCCATCCACATCTCTGTGGCGGTAGAAGCTGCCCTTCTAAATGGAATCCTCCTTCTATTTGTTTCTAGGACAATAAGTGGTCCAGAAAAATATTTGCAGACTTTATACAAATATTTATAAAATAGTACCAATGAAAGGATCATGCAGCTGAATTACCAGGTAGTCTTTCAGGGACACCATGGAGTCAAAATGCCAGGGGTGGCCATGGAGTCACTCCTCAAAGATGAGGAACATGGACTGTTGATCCAACTCGGGAATAGAGACAAGCAATAGAAGCGACTTCCTGTCCCCCTGATAAGATCCCACCCCCAATTCTCCTGGGTGACAATCTCTTCATATTCCTGGTTTCTCAGTCTGCTAAACAGGACAGTAAAGCAGTCCAGAGTATTCTGTGCTCTCAGTTTGATAGTGATCCCTTCAGAATCAACCATTGAGTTTTCACCCACAAAGCCTATCACTGGGCACATACCAAATATGAGTGTTCCTGTGGAGTGGGTCAGCAGCTGTCCTTCACTCAAAGGCTGACTGGTCCTGTCCAGACTCCCCCTTCTTCTGTTGTCTTTAGACATGGGGTACTGCCTCCTCCTTTGAAAACCCTGGGACATTTACTTCAGAGCCTACAGCGTTGCTCTTCTATGGCTTCCCTCCAGAGGGCCTTCTTCCATCTTTTCTGGGGCTCTTGACTCCCCCAGCAGACCTCAGTGTATGCCAACCACAGAACAAGCAGCTGGCAGGATCTCTCCTAAAGACTCTTCCTGTGTCAGCCTCAGCACCCACAGACTAAGCCACAGACAGTCAGTTCTGCCAGCCTGACCTGAGTAAGCTGTCCTGGGCTGTCTACTCGGGCTCTGTAGAAACTTCAGCTCTGGTTCCTCCCATTAGACTCCACTATACAGTGAATCCCTTTCTCCCCTATCAAAGTTCATGTTTTCCCCAGACTCACCACAACTGCACTGTGTATCTTCTCCACAGACTCACAAAGGTCCAGCTACCCTTCTTACACTCCCCTGCATAGGGCCTAGTCAGGGAATTCCCATTGGCTTTCATTTATTTGTTCCTTGGCAGTTAGTTCCAAGACGGGTATCCCTGACACATGGCAAACATTTAATAAACTTAAACCTCAAAAATTAAATAATGACCAGTCAGCACAAGAAGATACTCAAAGAGGAGCAGTCTTGTACTTCCCCCATTTTCACTCCAAATTCAACAGTTACGGCTGTTGTCAGAACCATACATGGCCTTTTAAAAATACAATTGTCAAATACAATTTAATTGTTAAAACCAATTGTTTTTCTTTTTTATTAATTGTACATTTGATGGCTGTGCTGATCAAATCCAGCCTTATTTTATCATCCCTGCTTCGAACTTCTAGCACTTGATATTCTAGTAAGGTGGACTTGAAATTCATGTATGAGACACAGCGTGTAGCACTTGCCTTTATGAACCTGGCATATTTCACTTAACACGATGTCTTATAGTTCCATCTATTCTGCTACTAATGACAGAATTCTATTCTTTTTATGGGTGAAAATTACTCCATATACATATATACAAGTGTGTGTGTGTGTGTGTGTGTGTGTGTGTGTGTGTGTGTGTGTGTGTGTGTGTACACATTACATTTTCTCTATCCATTCATCAGTTGATGGTTACCTAGGCTGATTCTTAGGCTACCACTATGAAAACATGAGTATCCAGGTATCTCTGGCATGTTGGCTTCATTTCTATTGGATATATACATAGAAGTTAGATAGTTGGATGAGGCAGTGGATCTATTTTTAGAATTTCTTTTATATGTTTGGGTGTTCTGCCTGCATGCATGTCTGTGCACCAAGTATGTGTAGGGCCTGGATCCCCTGGGATTGGAATTATAGAGTCATCATGTGGGTGCTAAGAATGAACCCAGGTCCTCTGGAAGAGCAGCAAATCTTCCTAACCATAAACCATCTCTCCAGCTCCTATTTTTCAAAATTCTTAAGGAACTTCCATAAACTTTCCCAGTGTCTATAGTGACTTTTGCATTCCTGCCATTAGTGTATGAGAATTCATTCTTTATCACATTCTTGCCAGTATTTTTTATTTTGAACTTTTTTAAACCACCATTCTAATTGTGTGGATGGTTTCTCATTATAGTTTTGATTTGCATTTCTCTAATGGCTAATGATATTGAACACTTCTTTCTTATATTTGTTGGCCAATTGGACAGTCTTTTAATTGTCCATGTGGGGTGTCTGAAGCACAGACACACATTGCTTGTCACAATGTGTGAGCACAGAATGCTACAGGTATTAATGGGCAGGTCTTCTAACTACCACGTAGTCCAGGACAAGAAACTCCAAGAGCTCCCCCAAATAGGTTTTTCAATCTTTGACTGACCTGGCTGCCAGCAGCATGTAACCCTCCTTAGGATTAGGGTCTCTGCTTTCATCACCCCAGCTCTCCAGGTTCTTCACAGATTTATGCAGATTCCCAGGCATGGTTCATCCAGGACTCTGAGCTAGTGGCCTATCTTCTGTTCACTCTGTACATCTCCAAGCTCTTGACCTGGCATCATACTCTCACATATACCATGACCTTTCATACCAGGGTCCCCCCCTCTGACTCTGCTCATTCTGTCCCCTGTGCTAGGGCATCCTATTCCCTTCTCAGCACAATTCCCACTCAACCACAAGGGCTCCACTTGAAGGACCTCAGACTCCTGAGAATTTTTTTCCTGCTATTCTCTGCCGTTAGGCATTGATCATCCACCACCTGGACGAACAACTTTATCCCCCACCAGTCTAAACTCCTGGAGAGCAGAAATCAAGGTTCGTGCACCCGACAGCCACAGCCAGGACTTAAAACAGAGTAAGCTACCATCACGTGAATGGTTGTCTTCCCAGTTCTGATGCATATTAAAATTCACATTACGAACAGTAGTGATAACCTGGAGCTGGCATATACTTGGGATACTGAAGTCTACTTCCTCCTCCAGGGTTCAGAGGTCCCTGAATTGTGCTCCTTATCCAGTGAGGAGGTTGTAGCTGTCACATTGCTCTCTAGGCTGATAAGCTAGGCTTTTTAAAGATTTCAAATAATGCAGGTATATCATTTCAAAGTCAAACCAATCTACAAAACATCTCTTGACCTGTCTCTGATGATGGCTCCTTAGAGACAAACCACTTCAGGCTACTTCAGCTGTTTCCATGACTAATGGCCTCCACTATTTAAATTGCATGCTTATACTTTTAGTTCTTGGTTTTATTTGCTTTTAACCTCAGACTACAGAAGGTGGAAATTTCATTGTCTTTCCTATTCATTTTTCTGTTTACCTTCTAATTCGGTTCCCTGTCAACATTTGGTTAAATCACACTTTGGCAGTTATAGTATTATGATTTAGATAACATTCATAGCTTAGTCAGGATGTTCTATGACTTCTGTGACGACATTTCCTCTCTTACTCATCTTGTTTTCCCAAGGAGTTAACACACTTGTCTATCTTTTGGTTTATTTCCTATCCATCTAGAGCTAAACTCCCCCCCACACACACACACTCAAATTCCTAAGAGATACGAAGTTCTCTGTAAGTCAACAAGTCAACTACTTGGCCACTTCTCCTTTTTTCTTGGATGCCTCTCTGGGAGTCTTGAGCACATTTTCCTCTGTACCTGACATCTTCCTCCCCTTCCACCACTTCTTCTTGGCTCTGTCTTAGTTCTCAGAATCATGGCTTCTCTTTTTTAATTTACTTCCTGCTCTATTTGTTAGTTTTTCATCTCTGTGACAAACTATTGGGGAGAAACAACACAGGGAAGGAAGGGTTTATTTCAGCCCAGAGGATTAGTCCAGAGTTGTGTGGCCCCAGGAACTTGGGAAGAACATCATGGCAGCCAGGGCACGGAGAGGGTAATGAACAGGCCGTTCATCTAAGGGCAGAGAAGAAGCAAAGAGAAAGGAAAGGGCAGAGCAAGACAAACCTAAGGACACGCCCTCGATGATTTATTTCATCTGCCTAGGCCCTACCTCCTAACATTTCCAGAGCCTCCAAAAACAGTGCTACCAGCACAGGACCAAATATCCAACACATGAGGAGATGCAACACTGTAGGAGACATATTATTCCACATAAACCACAATAGGCACTTTGTCCAGAATAGATGACAACAAACACCTTAAGAAGCCAGAGAACAAAGGGTCAAAAGGCAAAATATAAAATTTTATGTAGGTTTTTAAATAAACACAAAAAAAGACACACAAAAAGAGGTAGAAATCACTGTGCCTGAGGAGCCAGTTGGTTGGTTCCTAAACTCTGGAAGCTCCCCCACGAAGCGGGTTGTGGAGAGTTCCTTTGTTTCTGAGAGCTAGTAAGTGTCACGATGACTTTATTTCATCTTCACACTTGATGGATGGTTTAACTGGGTCCAGAGTTCTATGAAAATTCATTTACCCTGAGCTTGCAAAGGATTTACAACCATTGCCACCTAGCACTCAAGTTCATGTTCTTAAAAACTACTGCAGTGCTCCAGTTCTGTTTTTATTCTATGGTGGGTTAAGATTATGATTTCAGAACCAGTCTCTAGAGCTGGTCATTGCACTTGGAGTTTCTACTCCTTCTCCTCTCTTTCTTCTGGAGGGCTTATGGGGTTGTGTAGGAACCCATGGTCAAGAAAATGGGATGGCCAAAGATGCTGTAGGGGAAAAGGAGCCAATACATCTACAGCAATCCAAAGATTTGGAAGTCTGGGGCTGGAGGATCACAAGTTGAAAGCCAGACAGTCTGAAAAACAGAATGAGACCTTTTCTAAAAAAAAAAAAAAAGTCTGGGGACAGGGACACTGACCAGATGGTTCATGTGGTGACAGCATTTGCTGTCAATCCTAATGGCCTGAGTTCAATTCCTGGAACTCATGTGGTGGAAGGAGAGAACCAACAACTGCAAAGTTGTCCTCTCCTCTCCACATATGTGCCATGGCATGTACAAGTACTCAGCTACAATACCACTTACCCTGACTTCCTAACTATAGGATCAGATATTCCTAGTCCTTGTCCAGCCTTGATTTTGCTCACACCTCAGCTACTCCCTCCAGTTTAAGGCAATTAGACAGAGACAGAGGAGGTTTATACACACAAAGCAAGTCTTCTAACAGCTATATTCCCAATCCTTTATGAAGCTTTCTTTCTTATTTATTTATTTGTTTGTGTGTTTTGATAGCTTCTCCCTGTATTGTTCAGGTTGATTTCAAACTCCTAGGCCCCTTATCCTCTTGCCTCAGCCTCCCAAGTGCTGGGACTACAGTTACTCATCACTATAATGACCGTTAAAGATCATTTTTAAATGTGTATATGTATTGTCTGTATGATTGTATGCTACATGTGTGCAGGTGTCCCCAGAGGACATAAGAGGCTGTAAGACCCTCTGGAGCTACAGTTACAGGCAGCTGTAAGCCACATAATCTGGCTGCTGGACATGGAACTCAGGTCTTCTAAAAGAAAAGCAAGTGCTCTTAATGATGTAGCCATCTCTCCAGCACCAAAGAGCATTTTAAATGTTTATTCTTTGAAAATTTCTTGTATTTATACAATGTATCTCCATCACAGCCACAACTCAATTCGCCTCTCTAACTTCCCTACCCCCACATGCCCCCATCACATTTCCCTCCCAATTTCATGCATATATATATATATATATATATATATTATATATAATATATATATATAATCTATATCACTCTGAGCCAGTTAGTTATACCCATATGATATATGATCATGGGCATGAGTTTATCTACTGGGGATTAGGAACCACTGTTACCCCACACACACTGTGGCCACATTCCTAAAAGAAAGTGACTCTTTCAACCCCAGTAGTCATCAACCATCAGTATCTTTTCAGCTAAGGGTGGGGCATCAGGATGCCATCCTCAATCCATGCTCCTACGTTCTCTATGTTCCCTCTTACTCAGTGTTCCCTGGGTCTTGGGGAGGATTGATATAGATGTCTCACTGTCTTAGTTAGGGTTTCTGTTGCTGTGAAGAGACTCCATGACTACAGCAACTCTTATAAAGGAAAACATTTAATTGGAGCTGGCTTACAGTTTCAGAGACCTAGTCCTTCATTGTCATGGCAAGAAGCAAAGCAGCGTGCAGGCAGACATGGTGCTGGAGAAGGAGCCGAGAGTTCTACATCTTGATCCTCAGGCAACTGGAAGCAACTATGACACTGGGTGTAGCTTGAGCATAGGAGACCTCAAAGCCTGTCCCCACAGTGACACACTTCCTCCAACAAGGCCACACGTACTCCAACAAACCATAACCCCTAACAGTGCCATTTACTGTGGTGGCCATTTTCTTTCAAACCACTACACTCACTCATAACTGGACACTCACAGTTGCTTATTTTCAGCTCTTTAGGCAGAAATTCACCCCTAGAGATAATTTTATAGAGAGTTTTTTTCTTCTCTGTTTTCCTCTCTTTTTTATCCCTGGGCCTTGAGCATATCAGGCAATTCTCTACCAGTAAGCTCTATCCTAGAGAGTTCTCTAAGATCTAAGCCTAGGGAGTTTTTCACAGCAGAGAATGGTTGGAAGCTTCTCCTCGCTCACCTGTGAACCTTGGCCCATCCTGCCATCGGGGAGAAGAAAGCCTGGGGTGGGGACATTTGGGAACAGCTGTGAGCGATACACTGTTGGTCTCAGGAGGAGCTTTGTGTTATTCTTAGCCCAACATCTGCTTCTCCAGGAATTCACCTCCATCTCAACCATTCTTTGTAGGCAGAAGTTTCTGTCCAGCCCAGTCCCACCGCCCTTCAGTCCCAATTAAACACGCAAAGGCTAATATTATTTATAAGCTGTTTGGCCTATGGCTCAGGCTTCTTATTGGCTAGCTCTCTCTTAATTATTAAGCCCTTTTTATTAATCTGTGTGTCTCCATGTGGTCTAGGCTTACCGGTGATGCCTGGGTCTCTTTCTTCCTTGGCAGCTACATGGCATCTCCTGAAGACTCACTTCCTGCATTCTTCCCAGCATTCTCCTAGTCTGATAGTCCCACCTATACTTAGCCTGGCTACATGCTGCCTCTCCATTGGCCAAAACAGCTTTGTTCATCAACCAATGAGAGAAATATATAGTCATAGCATACAGAAAGACATTTTCTATCAATTCTTCCCCTTATATTCTCTGCTCTCTTGTTTTAAAAGTCATGTTGGTTATATTTACTTATGAATAATAAGGTAACTGCTTCTGGTTGTTGTGGTTGTTATTGTATGTGTACCTTCACTACTGCTGTGAAGCTGTTTCCTTCAAGACTGAAACATTCCACTCTGCAGAAAAGCTCTTCAGGGCAGAAATTAAACAACTCAAAATAGCTTCAGGAAGCCCCTGAAACTGACCAGACTCACTGGGTTCCTCCCTCCCAGGAATAAAATGGCTGCTGGAAGCCACTCTCAGGCAGTTAAGGTGCAAAGCTTCTGAGGCCAGTGGAGCTGCCTGGGAGGCACCCGGAAAGGATACTCTCCAGTATGTTAAGCTGTAGGCAGGCTGAGCAGTGTGCTACAAGTTCCCAGCTTTGTGAGCTGTTACCTATGCTGGGGTGGTCTTGGTGATGCAGCTGCCTTTGAGTCATTTCTGCCCCTGTAAGTAACCCCTCACCCATACTGCTGTAAGTAGCCCCAACAAAACTCATAGTTCCACCAACTCCAACTTTGGTGGTGTCAGTCGTGGGCTCTTTATCTGGGGTGACTAGGCATGTGTGTTGTGTCTCCTTGAGAAAAGTCTTCTCACCAATGCTAAGCAAATGTTTCTACTCATGGGCCACACCCCGGTCCCTAGATAGCGACTTAATAAGCAGGGGACTGAGTGATGGAGCTGCTTGCTTTGGTTTCTACTTGAAATCTAAATGAGCCTCTTTGCATGGAGGAGGGTTCTCTGTGGAGTCTATTATAAATTTATAATTGAAAATGCATAACATAAACCATTTTCATAACATAAACTGACAAAGCAAGTATAGACAAGAAAGCCTGGCAAATAAAGAATACTAAACCTTAACAGTGATTGAAAGAAATTTAAAACTGCTTTAATGGTGCTGGTAAATATGAGTATTGCTTTTTCCTCCCAGCTTCCTGATAGGCTTCCTCTGTTTGGTAGGCTAGAGTAGGATGAGATGGAGGCAGAGGGACCATAAAGTATATTGAGCCTACAATATGATCTCTTATTTTCAAGTTTCAAGATGCAAAATAACCCCCTCAATTAGATTTCTACCAAACTGTGTCAGAAACAGATACTATTTCTATAAATTTTACTCACTGTCAAACAACTCCTCAATGATGAATTTGTTTAAGAATGATGGATAATGGTGGAAGTGACAAACCTATAAGCTAATGTAATCTTGTGATACCAAATTTAAATATTCTTTTCTCCCCTAATTTTAAATGTAATAAAACACAAAAACAAAACATATAAATAAAAAAATGAAGACGAAAGTCAGTCATAATTAGGATAGAATTCATGGATAGAGAAATGGTCTTGGGCAAATGTGCCCAGAATAGGAAACCCAAGATAAGAAAGGGAGGTGGGGGGTGGTGGTTCATTTTTGTCAACTTGACGCAAATTTAAATACATGCTGGAAGCAGGAGTCACTGTTAAAGAATTCTCCCATCAGATTATCCTGTGGGCAGGTCATTGAGCATTGTCTTGAGTGCTAATTGATGCAGGAGGATTGATCCCACTGTGAGTGGTACCATTTCTGGGTATGTGGGCATGAATTGCATAAGAAAGGTAGCTGAACACAGCCCTGTAAGCAAGCCAGTGAGCGGCATTCCTCCGTGGTTTCCACTTCAAGTTATTGCCTCTAGCTCCTGCCTTGGTGTCCTTCAATGGTGGACTACAACCTACAATCTACAACAAACCCTCTCTTCCACAAGTCAGCCCCATCCTGAGGGAATGGACAGCTTCCCAAAGAGTAAGGGGCCCAGCAAGAATCAGGATGGGAGATCTTACAGGTTCCTTTCTGCCCCCTTCGTGGCTTCCACTGGGTTAGGAGTGGGCTTTTCTGAAAGCCACAGGGATTGTGGTGTTGATCACAGCAACAGAGAGCATACTAGAATATATTTTGGTATCAGGAATGTAGGGCGTTGCACTGAAGGACCCAATAAAGTTGGGGGTGAGGACTGTGGAAATATTTAAAACTTTAGGCTGGAAATTCTCAGGGTGTAGTGAGCTCTTTGGGGAACTTGGAAGAGAAAACAAAGAGCACTGCAGAGAATGGAGGCCTGGCTTGTGATTTTTGAGAGGGAAGCAAACATTATCAGGGCTGTTCCTATGATACTATGAAGTGAGATTCTGTGGTTTCTAGTCAGCTGAGACTGAAGAATCAGATGTGATTGACAGGAGGTCAGCACCACAGAAGTGAAACCTTTGCTTTATTGAGACAATCGATGCTGGTTACCTGGGGCTTAGAATCAGCTGCCATTAAGTCAAAATCTTGGGATTCCGTTCTCAAAACAAGCACACAAGCTGTGGTCCAGTAGGGGACAAGAGATTCATCTCAAGCTAACAACAGAACTTGGCAAATAATGTGTCTCACAGGGTATTGGTTTTGAAAACATGAAGGGTCATAGGGAGCAGCTGAAGTCTGGCAGTTGGCAGGATCATAATCTCTAAAGATAGGCCATTGGTGAAGTGCAGCCTTGGCTGCAGTGGAGACCCCAAGATATTAGAGATGCCAGGGCTGAGAGAAGTCTGTCAAGGAGCTATGGAATACAGCCAACCCGAGCCTAGTTGATAAGTTGTGTGTTGCAGATGTGAGAACTGGAGACATGGAGCTGCCCGAGCCCTTTGGGGCCCAGAAAATCTTGAGTGATCCCCAGATGTCAGACATTGAGCTACATGACTTTGGAGATACATAACTGGACCTTAGATTTGCATAAGTGTATTTGTTTCCATGGACTGGTTCCTCCCTCTTAGAGTAAGAAACTATTTAACTTTTTAAAAATTTCATAGGCTCATACAGTTAAAAGACTTTGAATATTTAATAGAAATACCAAACTTTTAAGCTTCTAGATTTTTTAAGGCCGTGGAACTTTTAGATATAGTATATTTTGTTGTTTTTGTTTAATTGTTTATACAAATTCAACAAATGGAATATCAAATCATGGAAAGTTTAGGAAATGCCACTATACAATGACACTTACAAATTCAGGACTTAAAAACTAGGGAATAGTCAGTTTATCAATCTAGGTGAGAACTCAGCTAACATGTAAAAGAAGGGATAGAAAGGAAGAAAGGCTGAATTTGTGGTATAAATTAACTCCACATGGGATACAAGAGCTTGTGCTTTGAGCAAAACCCTCCTGTGTATAAAGGCTGAAACCTGAGTTGTAAAATTTTAAGGACAAGGTGAACTCCCATTAAGAAAATGTAACAAAACTTTTTCATTAGCTGTATATTCAAATGTATCCATGGCATGCTCTTCTGAGTTCTTAACAGGCAAAGTAGGCTTTCAGCATCCACTTAAACACAGAAAGTTATACTGTGTTTTTTTTAAAGATTTTATTTATTTATTATGTATACAATATTCTGCTTCCATGTATATCTGTACACCAGAAGAGGGCACCAGATCTCATAACAGATGGTTGTGAGCCACCATGTGGTTGCTGGGAATTGAACTCAGGACCTCTGGAAGAACAGTCAGTGCTCTTAACCTCTGAGCCATCTCCCCAGCCACCTATACTGTGTTTTATGATATGATAGTAACACCAGATCTTGGTGACAAACAGGAAAAGAAAGGTTATGGTTTAAAGTGATGTGTCTGTATATTAAAGATGATAAGGAGTATGTTATGCTCGTTAGTTTTTGTCAAATAGACACAAATCTGAGCATAACTTGAGAGAAGGGAATCTCAGATTAAGAATTGCCTCCATCAGACTGGCCTATGGGCATGTCTGCAGGGCATTTTCTTAATTGCTAATTAATGTAGGAGAGCCCAACCCAGTTTGGGTGATACCATCCTTAGGTAGGTGAACCCGAGCTCTGTATAAGAAAGGTTGCTGAGGAAGCAAGGAAAAGGCCAGTAATCCGTGTTCCTCCACAGTCTCTGATTCAGTTAGTGCCTCCAGGCTTCTGCCTTCAGTTCCTGCCTTGGCTCCCCTCGATGGTGAACCTGTAAGCCAAATACATACTTTCTTCCTCCAGGATGCTTTTGGCAAGTGCTTTATCACAGCAACAGAAAGCAAACTAGGACACAGGTTTCTATCCCAGACCCTAGAATAATTATAATCTGTTGTTTAAAAAACACAATTACATATGTTTTTTGAGAAGCACACTGGAGCAAGAGGACCTAGCCTACAATCCCAATCCTCAGCCTGCCTGGCCATGCAACCAGATGAGGTTTGGTGTCTGGTTGTGTTTACATCTGTGGGTAAACACTAAAGAATAGGGACTCTTGTTCTCATATAAAACACACTTTTCAAATAAAGCCATTTTTTGTCTTTTCAGGATTGCCTTGGGATAACCATTTTCTTTGAAAAAAGCATCGTATCTATTCTTCATGTCCTGTCTAATATTCCTCTTTGCTCTGTTCTCACGTGAGGTACCTCGAACTTACATTCCTATGACCCCCGAAAATAATGTTCCTAAAAAGTAGTAAACTAAAGTGCCAGAAACGCAAACCTAGGCTGTAAGCTGAGATAACCCAGTTTTGGGCATTCTGTTACAACAACAGAAAGCAGACCACTGAAACAGCCTTCACCAGCCCACTCTATAGCCCATGTGGGCTGATCCTTGTGTGTTATTACTAATGCAGAGTATGTCTGTAATACACAGCAGGGCCTGTGGAGAAACAATGCCCCAACTAATAGAGAAGGGTTTGGGTACCAAGAGAGCTGAGCAGGATATGCAAAGCAATCTAGTGACACTCATCACTCTAATACATGGTCTGCCTGTACAAGAGAACAGGTTTTGGACTTAGGCTGGCTTCATTTCCACTCACAAGCTACACAATCCTGAGACAGTTTCTTACACTCTGTGCCTCTGTTTCCATGCCTAGAAAATCAGGCTGTTGTAGTATTTAACCCAGAAGGATGGTTAGTTTAAGATTAGATGCCACACCCCTAAGTAACAACATCCCTAAGACATTATAAAGACTTACATAAAATTTAAAAATTAAGCACCATTCTAGGGCTGGACTTGGGGAGGCAGGGAGACAACATCCTCCTGTCTCGCTCTGGTTTCTAAAGTAAGGTCCTAGCGTCTCCTGCCACGGAATCCCTAAAGTTATCCTGTCTCACATGGAAAGTGGATACCTCTACCACACAAAAAATAAGCTTTGGTCTCCCTCAAAGCTGTGTGCTCCCCAAAGCTGCATGCTTCCCCAAAGCTGTGTGCTTCCCTAAAGCTTGTGCTCTCCCAAAGCTGTGTGCTCCTCTAAAGCTGCGTGCTCTTCCAAAGCTGTGTGCCATTACTAAAATCCATCCTTTTCAGGCTAGACCTCTTCCCAGAAAGCATGCTTTACTTCTGAAACAGAATCTAGCAGCCAGTGGCTGTCTCTGTGGTTTCCCTAGTTTAAGTATTATTGGACACCACCAAAGTGTCTCCTTTTCTTCCCAGAGAACTGAATTACAAAATCCTGGTTTCTATTAGGGTGTGTCCAGCACTCTCTGTGCTGCCAAGCTTTCCATTTTTATAGTCTGTACACGGGTAGATTTTCCATGAACAGGCTCAAATTTATTCCCAAGTAATGATGTATAAGAAACCCAGTAAGCATTTAACCAAAAAGAACATTTCTGTTGCAAAACAAAAAGTGGTATATTTTTATGCCTCAGTGTATACAGGACCAGAAGGATATCCATTCATCTTTTATGGATCTTTTCTTGGGAGGGGCTGTTAAACGAAGTTTATTCTTGAAATTCTCTCCTTTTTCTTTCCTTCCCCTCTCTCCCTTTCTTCCTTTTCCTCTTTATGGTGTTGGGAATCCAACCCAAGCACTTATTCATGCCAGGCAAGCACTGTACCATTGAGATACACCCTCAGCCCTATTTTTCTCTACAGATTTACATAGAATACACCCCAAACACCTACCTACACAGAGACTTTATGTAAATTAGAGGCCAAGTAGCCAAGAAACTAAACAAAATTATTTATAGAATACCTTTCTAGAGATTTAAATGCGGATTAAAGTGGAAGCTGTGGAGGAGAATGAACCCCATTAGAGAAAGTGCTAACAGAGAGTAGGGCAAGAACTTCATGCGACTGGCAAATGAAAAAGCAGGTACCACATTTTCTTACAGAGAAAAATAACGTAGGAAGTGGTTTCATATGTACATATTCATATACACTATTTCAGAAACTTCCCATGAGAACAAACTGTGTTGTCCCCATGTTCCAAATCCTACACTACATCCTGCTAGGATTGCCCCAATTTCACAGATTCTTCTACCGGACATGACTGCAAACAGCTTCCTCTCTCCCTTCCCTCACCTCTTCTTCTACAGATACTGATCCAAAAAAAATTCAAAACCCAAACCAAACTAAACCGACTCTCCTCCTGCCAACTTCTACCTCAGTCTGCTTCCCGGAGAACCAACCCACTAACCATGCATGCATACGTGACTCCATCCATCATTCAGCAACCTGCCCCTGGGTTTAGGGCACATAGGTAGTGTGGGGTGGGTGATGCAGATGAAAAAGAGTCAGTTCTAACTCTTAGGGAGCTCACAAATATAATATATCCCCAAATAGGAACAATCATAAAACGTTGAATAGTGTGGCCAGTGCTTAGGAAGAATACAAAAGAGAGTCAGGGATGTAATCCCAGGCAAGAGGGATGTAGTATCTCTAATCTGCTTCCCCCATGCAATGTCAAACCATGGAGGACAGAATAGATTATGCTGTCTCTCTTTACAATTCCTCATAATTTCTACCAGGGTTCAAGACAGTGCAGAAATCGCCAAGCAATGTAAACAAAGCATAAGACAACACAACTGACAGTTCTAACTGTACAAGGAAGGCTTCTGCCACTGGCCCAGCCTTCAGTGTAAAGCTCCCAGGAAGTTCCTTCAGATGCTCATATGTCAATCAAAAAACAAACAAACAAAAAATAAAACAAAACTTCATCCCTAGCATCTGAGACTATGCAGAAATGCAAGACAAGTTCCTGACCATCAAACAGCTACAGCTCATTGTGTGGGCAGGAGAGAAACCAGTTCAAGCTTCAAAAACAGGAACAAGAAAAGGAACTTGGCTAAGAGCCAAATGGTGCAGCGTGACCAGGCCATCCCTGCCTTTAGCTGGCCAGTTCACTCATCATTAATCTGTCAGCAAAGAGTAGCTAACAGCATCCACCATTAACCTAAAACTGGGAACCAGCAGACCCCTGAAACTCATAAGCAAACGCACCTGCAGAGTTTACCTTAG
This sequence comes from Cricetulus griseus, assembly GCF_003668045.3. Taxonomy (NCBI): domain Eukaryota; kingdom Metazoa; phylum Chordata; class Mammalia; order Rodentia; family Cricetidae; genus Cricetulus; species Cricetulus griseus. The sequence goes on from NC_048597.1 coordinate 165,763,155, forward strand.
GTCTAAGGAAGGAAAGACCCTTCAAACAAAGCCCCACTGCCAAGTGCCTGAAGGAACATGATTGTGGAGAACATTGCTGGGGTCCAGTTTTTCTCTGCCTCCAGGGCACTTTCACTCAACTGTTCTGCTCTCATCCCAGCTCAGCACACACCACGGTCTCCCTTCTGCTTTCACTGCTTTGGTGCAATCTGTAAGTAACTTCTGCGACTGTCTCTAAAGTGCCATTTGCATCCTTCTGCTGTCCTGCATTCCTGTCACCAACCTCTCCAGTGTTGGGGTCACACTCTGAACGCAGAGTCTCTGTAATCCCCACACTTCTTCATCTCTGCAAGAAGTGATGTCTGGTGATGGTTTTCTGTTGGCCTTATCTATCTAACAATCCTGGGACACCCCTTCCCAAGTTTTCAAGACCTTCTTCTAGTTAGCCTGCCTTACATTGACTTTATTTCCTGCGATCTCCCAGAATCCCAGCTGCATCCAATTTACCTGTTCCTCTGCTCAAACTGTCTGGCTCCTGGAGTGTCTGTCTCCTCTTGACAATTTACTGCATCTACCAAATGCTTATTACATGGACCAAGCTGGAGATCCAATGAAACGGGAAAGGTAGTCTGGGACTGCCATTTTCCCAGTTCTTTTATTTTTCCTCTAGAAGCTACCATCTCACACTGAGACTCTATCACACGGAAATGCTTTTCTGCAGCACCCCTCAGATACAATCAGCTTGTCTTTCCTGGACCAGGGAGTTGTTGGTTCAAGAAGATCTTTTGCCTTCAGCTGAGTAGACAAACTCTTGGATTTCCAAGCCAGAAATGAAAAAAATTGATATTGCTGATTCTACTCCCCTGTTGCTTCTTAGGAATAGTGCTCATTCCCTTTAGAATTAATTTATCAAGCCCTAGGATTTCCCAGAGATGGATGATAGATTTGCTGAAGGAAAGACTGCCAAGTTAGGCCTCTGGAGTGAATCCAGTGTTCCATAAACTCTGCTGCTTTCCTAATCACAGAAGGAACCACGAAATGACAGAAAAGCAAGAGACATGCAGACAGCAGAGTGACATAGCATTCTGTGCCTCCTGGGGCATGGGGAGATTCTACAAATACCATCCTCAAACCTGTCCTCCCCAACCCTCCTGAGCCCAGGAGGGTTTGTTACTCAATGAAAGTCAACCCTTATAAAATGGGAGGAGCTTTTGAAGAGTCTCATAAAGCAGTAAAAAGCAAGTTGTCTATGGAAACTGCCTCACTCCTTGCCAACAGGTGACCACCACAGGCAAGAGGGACACGAATACTTTCTGCCACCTGGACAGTGTAAGAGTTTTACGGAGTGAGGGCTGCACTGGGAAGAAACTGCCACTCCTTTTCCATTTGGAGTAGCCCAACACATGAGCTCCCATCTCTACATCAGCAGCTGAAGGGCTGAGGTGGCCTCTGCCTTTTAGAGCCAGGGAGGGGATGGTGAAATCAGGAGGTCACAATGTTCCCATCCCGATGAGCTCCAAGGGGAGTGGAGATGAGAAGTAAACTCAAAGTCCCTCCTGCACTCACATGTACGCTGAGAAGACAATTCAACATCCTGTCAGCCAGCTAATCAGTGGAATCAATGTAATTATATGAATATATATATATATATATATATGTGTGTGTGTGTGTGTGTGTGTGTGTGTGTGTGTGTGTGTGTTTTGCAATTTTTACTCTACAAAGCACTAGGATCAGTAATTAGTGGGATTCTTAGAGATCACCCAATTGGGTAAAATGACAGCTGCCACTTACTGAAATGGCCAAGAATAGTTCCCAGGTGTTATTTACTTGTTCCTGGTAGAACTAAGGTTGGAAAGAGAAGTAACTTGCTCCTGAGAGAGACACTGAAGTCTTTTTCATTCTAAAGTTTATTTTTTTTAACCTTCTACAGGACATCCTAAGTGCAGAAGAGGCGGCCGTCCTCACAACCCAACTCCCTCCAAAGCAAACCTGTGTGTGTGCCCAGGAGCACATATTCTGCCATCTCTCTCAGTTACAGACTCTCACCTGGAGGAGGTACATGTCCACGAAGAATGCTGGTTTCTCCTTCTGGCAAAGGTCAGCCTCTGTCATTTCAACTGTACCTGACTCTGCAACAACAGTGTGCCTTTGACAGGATGCAAGCAAAGCAAGATGGAGAAACAGCATCCAATTCTGGAGCTTTGTCACAAAGGGAACACTTACAGACTGAAAATAATGAGTGAGACTAAATGTCATTTAGCATAATGGCTCATGACATTAAAATAAATGTTCAAGTCGTGAGATTCAAGCACACGAGGAAAGAAGAAGTGACTGTAGGAAACAGTGAGGTACAAACGAATGGTGACAGCTTGTGAGAGCCGGCTGCCCTGCTCTCCCAGGCACATCTGACCTGAGTGACAATGTGTGCCGCTGGCTGTGCAGAGGCCCTCTCACACTGTCAGTCACTTGGACAGGCAGGGGCATTCAGAACTGTAGCAGGTTTTGGGGTGGGCACACCAGGATGTATGTTCACTCTCTCCCTTTTCCTCTAACCACCGGGAGCCCTGGAGTCTCCTCCCCCTCTACCCCAGTCCTCTAGCTTCCACCCACAGAATAAGTTGGTGGACCATGGCAAAAATTACAGAGATTGCTAAGGTGTCAGTGACAACACGTCTGGTGTCAGTCTACCCCAAGTTCTGGAAATATACTTAGATACTCACAGATGCCTATTAAATACACCTATTGGATCACATGGTTAGAGAAGATCCCAAAGCCACCTGTGAAGCACAATGTTGGCACCTTAAAGTCACGAAAACACAAATGCATGCAAAAGGATAGCATTTATGAATGACGTTCACACATATTACACCCAGCAGGAGTCCCTTGCACAGCTATTGGAATCCTCACACACAGGCACCCTACCTTTCTGCCTACCTTGCCCCATGAAACCTGCCTACTCTAAGTTGAGGACCACAGCTCCCCTGTGAGGACCAAGCGCAGCTCAGAGAGGTAAATAAATCCCAGGGGCCATGGTGACTAGGAGTCTGGGCAAGCCTTTTAGTAAGCCTCAATCTCTGCAAAAGGGGGATTAAAAAGCCGGGCATTGGTGGTGCATGCCTTTAATGCCAGCACTCAGGAGGCAGAGGCGAGCAGATCTCTGTGAGTTCGAGACGGGCCTGGTCTACAAGGGCTAGTTCCAGGACAGCCTCCAAAGCCACAGAGAAACCCTGTCTCGAACCCCCTCCCCCAACAAAAAAATAAAACCAAACAAGAACAACTCCCTCCCCCAGCTAGATGTCGTCCTACCCTGATTCCTGAACATGCATTTCCTATACCCACACCTGATCTAACAGGCCTTCCACCAATTCGTCCCCACTGTTGGCACTCCTTGGAAAGTGTCAAGACTTGACTGTGTATAGGTCTCTGTGCTGGGAGACTCCAGGCAGGCGGTCATGGCATGTGGAGCAAGCAAACTTTCAGGGCTGTGCTAAGTGCACAGAACTATGATTGCTGATAGAAAGTGAGTGGTCCTGGAATCTGGACCCCAGTTGGGGGCCAGGAGGGGCGGTGCGGGCTGGTGGAAGTGGGCTGAGCCTGGCAGAAAACAGACCCGCAGTTGTGGGCAGCTTCCTCCTGTTGCTCAGTACTGGGGAGAGGCGGAGGAGGATATTCATTTCTCTCCTATAAGCAGCCACCTAGCCTATCATTCCCTAACTATTGATCATGAAAAGCCCATGGTGCCTCTTAAAGGGGAAGACCCGCTCTGCGTGTCACAGTGACTGCTTTAGGACCCCTCATCCAGGGCCCTCTTCAGCCAGCCAAGCCGCAGGGATGGGCTAGCACTTCTGCACCGGCTTGCCCAGCAGTTTGAAAAACCGCAGACACAAGCCGCGCCAATAGCTCTGCCCACGGGTCTTTTCTTCTCACCGACTCTGAAGCATGACCTCATAGCCCCAGGATGGAGGACCCGGCAACACACCGAAAGTTACTTCCAAAGGGTTGCGCCGGTTTCCGCAGAAAACTACAAGACGCAGATTTCTCGAGCCCTCCCCCACCCCACCCGTCAGTGAGCGTCAAGGCAGCCGCTGGAGACCCCGCCACAGTGAGATCCATGGGCAAACGTCCCTCCTGTCCCTCCGACGCACCTAAGTGCAGTGGAGTAGGAGGACGCCCCAAAGCCAGTTTCCAGTCTCGGTCTGGAAGAGCTCGAGCTATTGGGGGACCAGCCTCCTGCCCCGCAGCTCAGAAAAAAATACTCTCGATTTCCTGCGCTGGCCTCCCCTCCTCTAGAACCCCAGCCCTCCCGGCAGGGTTGCCCCTTCTCTACCTGCAGCAGTCACAGGCTCGCCCTCGCTCTGCTCTCCAGAATCTGAATCCATACTGTGGGCTTCCGCCCTCGCATCCACCACCGCCCGCCTGCGGGGCGCTGGAGCCGGCGTCCCGGCTCCGGTGGCCGTGGCACAATCGATACCGCCTGCAAAGAGTCTGGAGCCCAGACGGTGCAGAGTGGGCAGTGTGTGGCCAGACACTAGGGCCAGGGGGTGGCTCCGTAGAGGCCAAGCCAGCTCTTGTGGCCCGCCCGCCGTCCGTCCGCCGGTGCCTGCACGCGAGGGTAGTGGGGGGGGGGGAGCAGGAGGGGGACGGGAGGGGTAGGATGTGAGGGAGGGGAAAGAGGAGTGTCCAGTGCCCCAAGACTCCTGGCTGAGATTAAGTAGCCCGGGTTCCTCTACACCCAGAAACCTGGAATGGAAGCCTGGCAAGGTGGTGCGGGTCCTAGAAGCACGAAGTCCCCTTCTTTGGGTGTGGCAAAGTTTGCAAAATTCTTCAGCGAGAAAGCGCCTCTGACCAATAAAGGGGGAGTTATTAGAATTTAGGGTTGTGAGGGTACATGCGTTTTAGTCAACTTCACCCCTTAGACACTTGAGTGAAATCTCTGTGTGTCTGTTTCCTTGCTTGGGAAGGTGGGCAAATGGTCTTGCAGGAATATTGTGGGATATATAATGCCGGTTTGCTTGTTAGAGAACAAGCAGTGGGCCTTATGCCTAGTGACAGAGTAAACAACTAGTCAGGTAGCAATAACTCCAGCAGTTCTTGCTCTTCTCAGCGTGGGCGTGGCCTGTCGAGCTGGTTCTCAGAGCTGGGTGAGGGCCCAGCCTGAGCTGGCCTGGAAGGCTGGACCCGCCCTTCCAATCATTCTCCTGTGCCAATTTTTGCCTCCACCTCAAGGCAAGAATTGATTTTAAAATGTTTTCTTTTCTGGGGATATAGCTAGTGGGTGTTCAAGCGTGGGGAACTGAATTAAAAAGCCCTGCATGGCCCCCACAGGTGCCTGAAACCCCATGGAGGGTAGCCACAGGAAGATTTCTGGGACTTGCAGCTGTCCACCTAGCTCCAGGTTCAATTAGAGATCCTATCTGAAGGGAGTAAGATGATAGAGAATGACATGATGGACTCCTGGTGTCCTCTGGCCTGGGAGCTGAGGAGAAACCTCTTCTTACTGATGGGATTAAATGCAAAGTGCTAAACTTTCTCAACGGCCCCTTCCACTGTTTTTTAAAAAAATATTATCGAATCAAGAGACTAAGCCATGGAAAAGAAGCACTGAACGGGAAAGCTATTGTTAATTTCTGAGTATATACGTGCTTTCATTGTATTCTTCTACTATGGGCTTTAAAATTCACCTAACTCCAGGCCTGTTTTTCTTGAGTATAAACTGTCCACAGTGATCGTAAACTATTGACATGAGAGAAAAGAAACCAGGAAGAGAATGCCCACTCCGAGGTGCCAGCTTCCCAGTGTGTCTCTGAGCAGTCATTTTGTCCAAACTAAGACCCAGGGATGAATTTAGGTGGAACCATTTGAAATTGCATTTTGGAGATGGGAAACACAGTTGAAATTTGGCTATTGTATAGACTCAATCTATAGTCATCTCCATTTTACAAATGCAGAATCTGGGTCTCTGGTCCAGTAAGTACATGAGGGAGGACTCAAATCAAGGCTGTCTCAAGTGGACAGATGCTACTTATACTGTGGTCCAGTGTTACAGGCAGGCTTTGGCTTCTCACCTAGCTGGTAGCCACCTCATTTAGGGAGAGGTAGACCTCATAGAACATCATTAAAGCTCCACTTTATGTTCTAGGGGAAAGTTTTCTGGAAAACCAAACTCACTGGCCTCAGTGATAAAGTTGGAATTGATGAAATACTTTTTAAAAGCCCCTATATATGAAGTGTACTCTTGGGCAAATGGCCGGCCTCTCTCAGTCTCCTCCTGTATTAACATTTCCTTCACAGTCCCCTGTGACGGAGTAAAAGTGATGAGTATGGAAGCAACATCTAATGTTGGCACAGCATTAATATTTGATAAGGGAAAGAACAGAAATTATTTGGTCTAATGGGTCTCATTTAGAAAAAAATAAAAACAAAACCCTATTTTTTAAATTTATTTATTAGTTCTAGTTAGGGAACAAGCTTGTTTCACATGTAAGTCCCTTCTCCTCTCCCTCCCCTCACCCCCATTCCTCCTCCCCCACCCCCTACCCCCACCCCATCCACCCACCACTCCCCAGGCAGGGTAGGGCCCTCAATGGGGGCTCTGCAAAGTCCACCAAAAAAAGAAAATCAAAGGGGAATGCAAAATTAGGCCCAAGAAACGGCTGGGTCATTATAAAAGTTGCTCGGGGGGGGGGGGGGGAGTGGCTGGAGAGATGGCTCAGTGGTTAAGAGCACTGAATGCTCTTTCAGACCTGGATTCAATTCCTAGCACCCACATGGCAGCTCACAACGGTCTGTAATTCCAGTTCGAGAGGACCTGACTCCCATGGGAAAACACCAATGCATATAAAATAAAAATTAATAAATTTTTAAAAAGTTTGCTCTGCTAAATCTGATAGCTCAAACCCATAATCCCACCACGGGGCTGGGGAGGGAGGGAGGCTGAGACAGGACTGATGGGCACAAGTTCAAGGCCAGCCTGGGATGCAGAGTGAATTACAGGTCAGACTGTCCTGCAGGGTGAGATCCTGCCTCAAAAACATAACGAATAAAGAATTTTTAAAAGTTTGCTTTAGACAGTTCACAGAGGAAAAGTGTAACAATAACCTCACACAACACAGGGCATTGGGCTAAAGGCACTGGGAATGTGGAGCACGTGGCTTAGCGACTGTGCGGAGCATGTCTAAGATTCTGAGTTCAGTCCATGCTCCCCCCACACATAGCATCTCTAAACGCCAAGTCTAAATTCAACAACAGGAATATGAGCCGTTCTCTGTGCCTTTTATTTTGTTTCCCTGCACTTGCTGGGTCTGTTTTTGTTTTTATTTATTTGTTTACATGTGTTTCATGAACAAGTGCTCTATGAGAGTTATGTGGAGACACAATCAATGTCTAAGAGGAAAAATGTAACAGGAACCTTCTTGTGCTGAAAGCAATAGAAAAGCCCGGGAACACATTCCTGATGCGTGCCTATCCATCAGTCATCAGACCGACTCTGAATATCTGCTTGTCTGAGCTCAGAGATGATAAGTGCTTGTGGGTGCATCGAAGGAAGAACGGGTCAAAGTGCCTTGGAAAGTCCAAGAGATGAGTCTTGACATGGCAATCCCTCTTCGGTTAGCCATTCCCAGCCTCATATTTCTGCAGAATGAGACAGATGTAGAATGAAATAGTGTATGTGCAATTAAACAACAGAAGTGAGAGATCCAAGCTAAATAATGCCTTCATTCCAGTTTCCTGAGATATGCAATGTGTTGTCAAGGGATAAGACAAAGGGAACTGATTGCTGGCATTTGAGTTGAAGGAGAAATGTTAACAGAAAACACATTATCTTCGCCCCCAGATGGAAAATCCCGTGCCAGACAAGCCCTCAAAACAATATCTCATGACCATCACATGAACACAGTGAAATCCAAGGTGCGATTTTCACTTTACAAGCCCATCCTGGCATTTTTCTTTTCCTTAAAAAAAAATCTTTGGGAACTGAAAGGGGGAATAGATTTCAGTAGTGCCTCTGTGTAATTTTAGAAGAACGGCATCACTATGCAGGCTTGAGTCTAGAGTCGGAGCGTTACAAACCACCTTCCTCAGTGTTTCCAATACATCTTTGGAGCCTGGCAGCTCTTAAGACACGGCAATGTCTGACTCTCATTGGCCATTTCTTAACTTCAACAAACAGAATTGTTCACTTTTTAGAGAAACTCCCTATCTGCTGGAAAAGGTATATCTATCTGTAAGGTGTCAAGAAATGAAAACAAAGTAGATCCATTTCTGCTAAGGCAATAATACTCTTTTAATCTGAGCCAGGGTTATGACTCATCTGCCTGTCTCCTCTTGTGGGATGGAAAGGGAGTGTCTGCAAACCTCTTGACAGCAGAAGGGAGGGAGGCTTCAAGGAAGGTGGTTTTCAGTGCTCTGACTCCAGATTCAAGTGTGCTTCTCTCTGGGCTGAGGTGGTCTTGACCCAGAAGATGAGGAGTTGTCCAAGACAGCCTTATATTAACAACCTATCTCAAGGTAGACATAAGGCAGCTTCTGCCAGAACCATCATGGCTCCAGAGGAGCTGTTGCTTAAAGGTGTTTTTTTTTTGTTGTTGTTGTTTTTGTTTTGTTTTTTGTTTTTAATCTAGCAGCATAAAAGGGGCTGGAAGACAGCCTTGAAAGAAGGGAGGGGCTTTTCACATTTCTTTCTTTTTAGCAAAAATAGGATTTTACAATTCCCACTCCTTTCAAATGCAGTACATTGTGACTATGGAAAATGGGAAAATATAAATCAGTAAAAAGGAGGAAAATAAAAAAAAATCCTTAATAATTCCACTAGTTGTAGTCACTGCTAATATACTGTGATGGTTGATCAACCTGACACACACGAGAAAAAGGAACCTCAGTTGAATATTTGCCTTCATCCAATTGGTGTGTGGGTGTGCCTGTGGACAGTTTTCTTGATTGCTAATTGTTGCAGGAAGAACAAGCCTACCGTGGCTGTACCATCCTTAGGCAAGTGAGCAAGGGCTGTATAAGAATGGTAGCTATACTTGAGTCTGGGAGAAATCCAGTAAGTAGAATCCCTCCATGGTTTCTGCTTCAAGTCCCCGGCCTGCTGAAGTTCCTGCCATGGCTATACAATGAAGCAAACCCTTTCCTCCCAAGTTGCTTTGTGTCATGGCGCTTCTCACAGCAACAGAAAGCAAACTAGCATGTGTATCGTTTGAAAATTCCCCCTTGTTGGCTGTACAGTATTCTGCTTTTGTTATCTTTTTTCTTTTTCTTTTCTTTTCTTTTCTTTTTTTTTTTTTTTTTTTTTTTTTTGAGCTTGCAGAAGACCAGCAGGGGGCCAGGAAATGGTATCAAGTACATTCTTCCCAGACCTCTATCTCTGAACCTTGGCTTTCTGATGGCAGCTGTGTCTCCTCTGTGACCTCTATCTTCTATCAGGTGATCCTAGTAGCTAGGTTGCTGCCATAGCATCTCCTGTCTTATGTCCTTCCAGCCCAGAGTTACAATGGTTGCCTGCTGCAAAGAATGTTCAGATTGCCTTACTAGCCCCCATTTGACTTCTCCACTCTTACCTGTGCAACCAATCCCCCAAATTACTTTACCTTCCTTGAAAATAAATAAAAATTCTTTCCTAATTGGACTTCATTAGGGCCTAGTCCTAAGAATAATAATTTCTGGATAGTCATGGATAGAGATATTATAGGAAGCTGGAGTTCCAGAACTTTAGGATTCCTTTGGAGTCACACTACTACAGATGTGGAAAATATTCCTATAGCTAGGAATATCACGTTTATTTTCATTAAGACATATTATCTGGGGGTGGAGAGATGGCTTCGTAGCTAAGGGCATGGACTGCTCTTGCAGAGGATCTGAATTTGGCCCCTAGCATGGAAACCAGTTGAAGCACAGGAGAAATTGTATGTCCGAGTTGTGGAAGTGGCAGGTGAGACTGGAACCCAGAACTCCTGAGGTTTTCTAAGCCACAACTCTTCATCTGAAGCCGGATCTCTCCCCCTGGATATGCCTTCAACAACCCAATCCATGGTTGATGTTAATCATCCCCCTGATCTATGGAAAGGAAAACTGAATGCCCTAAATTTTCCCGTTTTAATTTTATTATAATTATATGACAAACTAGTTCAATAATGCCTACTTGCTAATTATTATACAGAACAAATGTTGCTTGCCAAGTGTTGAGTGGAACCTTTTATTCTTCTCTTCAAAAATTTTATCCTTAGGAAAGCTAAATACGTGTTCCAATCTGGAAGGCTTCGTTTATGTAAGTCTCGTAATGCCTACTTTGAATATAGGAGTGGAGGGCGGAAAACGGTGCTCAAGGTCAGTCAGTCTAACCTCATCACTTTAGATAGGAAGAAGCACATCCACCATTAGAGTGCCTCGCCCAGAGTTAAGGGTAGATAGGACTAGAACCCAGGTCATGTTAACCACCCTCCTTTGCAGTCCTTCTACCTGCCAGCATTATTATGGGCTTTCAGTTGGCATCACATATTCTTCCTCTAATACTGATCTTTCCCCTCATTTCACCTCAGCTGCCAGCCTGCTTTTCAAAAGCAGGGGTTAACAAAAAACCTCTTTCCAGTTTCCTTGTCTCTCCCTCCCTCCCTCTCTTCTCTTTCCTGGGTTTTCAGACTGTCTACTCTTCAGTCTAGCCTACATTTCTTTTCCCCAAATCTCTCCTTGGCATTGTCCTTTCACTGATCCCTCCTTTTGATTCAAAGCCAGTCTTTCTGGTGGAAGCCATGAATACTTAACTTCTACTGGAGGAATCTTCTAAGTCCTGGGTCTGAGCTCTGGATGCCATAAACCTTTGACCGTTCTGAAAAAGGCCATAAGTTAATGTCACAACCTTTTAGCAGGACCCCTGGGACTGTCTCTACTATTGCCTGGCTTCTTGGCTGCTGATGTGAACATCTTCACACCTCAAACACAACTGCAGATGTGGGAAATCCTCCTTTAGCCAAAAAATATCACATTTATTTTCATTAAGACGTATTATCTGTGGCTGGAGAGATGGCCTTGTAGTTAAGAGCCTGTGCTGCTCCTGCAGAGCATCTGAATTTGGTTCCCAGCATTCATTATCTTGTGACTCAATCTCCTGTAACTCCAGCTCTGGGGAATGAGATGCTTCTTCTGGCATGCACAGACACCTGTACTCTCTCTCTCTCTCTCTCTCTCTCTCTCTCTCTCTCTCTCTCTCTCTCACACACACACACACACACACACTTTTCAAAATATGTCATCCATGGAAGTTTTCAGTGCTTTAGCAATTTTCTCCTTTGGCTGTTAGTAATAAGCTTAGCTGGGTTTTATATCTACCAAATTTGTATTATGCAGACATTTATGAGAGGTTGGATTTATTAAAGCTTTTTCAAGATCATGACCTTGTTCAAGTGTACTAGCCCTCTCCCAGAGAAGAGCGTATTGACGACACCATAGTTCCAGTTGGCTTGTGTTCTTCTAGCCTTCAAACTTTGTTATTTTCCTCGATTCGGATTTTGTCTCAGGCACATAATTGTTGAGAAGTCAGGAACTCAGTTTATCTTCCACATTCCTGTAATTCATACATTAATTCCTCTTGATACATTTGGTTAAATACAGTGATCAAATATTAAAGTTCCATTCAGAAGACAAGTGTACAGGATTCTTGCTTTCTCCTTTCATATAAGTGATATTTCAAAAAAGTTACCAAGAAGGAGAATTACTGGCAAAGGAAAAGGACAGCTTCATGAACCCAAGAGCACAATCTGTCATGTCTTGCTGTTCTCTTGTGTGAAGTAGGGTCAGTGTGATGTGGGCTTCCAGCTTCAGCTCTGAGCAATCTGTCTTCCTAAAGTCCTCATTGTGACCAAAGGCTTTGAGTGCCCAGACTCATGGTCCTAAGGTTTGCTTTCTTATTTTTGTATTATTTCTACATTGACACCCAAACTCCTATCAGATCCTAACTCCAGTTCTTCCATGAATCTCTTAATTTTACTTTTTCCTTGTCTATCCAGCTCCTCATAGCTCTTGACCATGACTTTTTTCCCTTTCTTTTATATTTTTGAAATAATCTTATTTTGCATATCAATTCCCCATGCCCCCGCCCTCCCATCCTCCTGTGCTCCCCACCGACCCCCCCAACCCACCCTCACCCACTCCCCAAGGATAGTGAGGCCTTCTATGGGGAAATCATCAAAGTCTGTCACATCATTTGGGGGAGGGCCTAGACCCTCTTTCATGGTATCTGGGCTGCAATAGCATCCTTCCATAGGGAATGGGCTCACAAAGTCCATTTGTGCACTAGGGATAAACACTGGCTCCACTGTTAGAGGACCCACAGAGTGCCCAGGCTTCCTAACTGGCACCCACATTCAGAGGGCTTGGTTCAGTCCAATGCTGGTTCCTTAGCTTTACAACTAAGGTCTCTGTGCTCTCACTAGGTCTGCTCAACTGCTTCTGTTGGTTTCTCCAGCACGGTCTTGGCTCCTTTGCTCATCCATCCTCCCTCTCTACAACTGGATTCCAGGAGTTTGGCTCAGTGTTTAGCTGTGGGTAACTGCTTCTGCTTCGATCAGCTACTGGATGAAGGATCTAGGGATGGCAACCAAGGTATGGATTCTTGTGTGTTACCCTAACTGTATCCAAGTGATTCTCCCACCTCAGCCTCTTGCATGGAACCATGCTGTGCCATTACCCTCTTCATTGGCACTACTCTTACCAATCTTGTTCTAGTACAGGGACACTAAACGAAAGCCTATGCTTCTTATCCTAACTTTTCATGAACTGGATGTAGTTCAAGGGCTGCCTGCCTATCTGTCCCGGATCTCTTCAGGTGCCAGTTCTGAGGACCACACTCTCTGTGTGATCCCTGAGTCAGTTCTGATCATGTTCCCTTCCCCTAGACACTGAGGAAGGGGGTAATCTTGTTTGTAACCCAGAATGCTTTATGCCTGGGATCATTATACATCCTCTAATCCAAGATCCCCCTAAGGCTCTGTCAGCAAAGAACTGTGTGCCAGTGTAAGACAGTGAGTTATGTTTTGCCTCAGTTTCACCACTTTCATTTGGTTGTTTCCCTTGAAAACTTGGTCCTGCCTATACCCTGATACCCTGAGATCTGGCCATTCCCAATCACCTGAAATAACAGAAAGAAGTCTGTACAAACATCTGGAGAATTTGCCTAACACAAGCTACCATTGTGCTACTTTCACTTTGTTTAAAACACTAATTTGATTGGCTTTTTTTCTTTTTGGAGTGATCCCCAATGTTTTTTGACAATTAGTTTCCTTGAAAAACTTATTGCAATGATAGCCAAGACCCAGAAGGAAATCAGGAAGAAAGGGTCCCAAGCTACTCGAAAATGTTATTGGCAACATTTTCTCACTCATTGTCTAGTTTTCTTTCTTTACCCCCAAACTCTATGAGGTATGAGAACAAGAGGATGCAGTAGGGCTCTAGAGCTGGTTATTATAATTCCTTCCCATGCCCACATGGTCTGTCACTCATCTTCCTGAAATCTAGGTGGCTTTCTTCTTACTGAAGGGAACTTCCGATCTCTGACAATAGAAATGAAAGAACCCTTAAATAATGGTGGGCAGATGGAGGTAACAAGCTTGTGTTCCTCCTCCGGTGAGGTCCAGCTTTACACAGTCTAATGGAAATCCAGGGCAATGAACTCCAGATGCTCACAAGGCAAGTGGCCTCCAGTTAATCCATCAGCAATGATGGCCTTCCCATTTTCTGTCCCATGACAGCGCCCGCTGGGACATACTGGGATTACCTGCCACGAAGATATGCTATCAGGTCTTTATTTCAGGGTCTGTTTCTGACCGAGCCTATCCTAACATGAGTTACAAGAACAAAGCCAAGGAATGAGAGAAAGGAAAAAGAACTCTTAACAAATAGAGATAGCAATGCAAGTGTAGTAACACTGGGTCCATTACTAGGGCCCATTGAATCACAAGCATATGTAACATACTGAGCTGAAGTAGCGACCATGGTAAAAATATTGTCAAAGAATTCTAGAAGAGGCCTGGGAGTGACTTTCACATTTTTGAAATCCTTTCTACGTACAAGAGTCAAAATAAACCGTGAAGAATTCATTGACTATCTGGAAGCTTGAGTTTCCTGAAAGATCCTTCCCCTGATAGAAATGATTTGCTGGATTTTCATTTGAATGGAAATCATTGCCTTCAAGCTCTGAAACTCCTGGCTCCAGAAGTTTGGATTTTTATGACCCATGTTCTTCATATTAGTTTTTGATCATATCCCTTCTTCGCTTGCATAATAGAGTTCCTTTCCCACAGAAGACCCCTTTGCCCCTTGGCCATTTTAATGGCTCTTCTTAGGCCTCATTATCTCATTCCTGGGCTGTGAAGATTAGCTCTGCATGCAGAATCCCCGGGGCCAGGACACTGAAATCTGTACTTCTGTTTTGTTTTCAATCCAAATTGATTATTTTTTTCAGTTTTCATCCAGATGTTTAATATCATGTAAACACAGCTTGAAAGTGTTCCTGAAGTGCTTGCAGATGTATGCCAGTGAAACACTTTCCAAATTACATATAATGATGCTCTCAGTCTATTTATATCCATACCATAATCTCTGCCTAGAATTTTAGCTGTGGGATTAAGATGGAAAGAAAGTGAAAAACTCACATGTATGAGTGAATTGTCTACTTGATTAAAGACTCCAGATATTTTGGAAGCATTCGGGAATTGACACCATTTTTCACCAAGTGTTGACATGTCTATGATCATTACCCATCCCCACCAAACCTTCCGTTGGTTCTTGGCTATAGTCTTAAAAAGTTTTGCAAGGAAACTAATAGTCTAAAAATATTGGGAATCATTCCAAAAAGGGCATATCAAAATAATACAGACGAAGTGTCTCAAGAGGCCAGAATTCAAAATTAGAGAGCTGGAATCCAGTTTAGTGTGAAGGCCTTCCTTTGTTAGATGGGGTGTTGGAGGGGAGGCAGACCTTGTTTGTCTCTTTTATAAGTGCTTAATCCAGTCACAAGAGGCCCACTCTCACCAGGCACAGCAGTGGGTCCCGTTACTTGGGAAGCCAAGCTAGGAGAATCACTTGAGTCCAGCAGTTTAGACCAGCCGGGCTACAATTAAAGCTGTCTCCTTAAAAGTACCCTCCCCCACCCCACCAAATAAACAAACCAGAACCAGCCTTTCCCCCAGGCCATCTCTATTCCTCTCTGTCACCCACTGAACTTCAGGGAACAGGATCTATCCTCCTCCTGCATGCAACAAATACAGCTTACCATCAAGGATAGCATTGCACAGGGTAAAAGGATGGAGAAATTCTAAGGGCATGAGCCCAAGAAGGAAACAGGTGAAGCCATTTTAATGCCTGATAAAACAGACTTCAACCCAAAACTAATCAGAGAGATAGGGAAGGACTACATACTCATCAAAGGAAAAATTGCAATTCTTAATACTTCTGCACCAAACACAAGGCCACCCAAGTTCATAAGAGACACTACTATAGCTTGTCACATAATGACAGTGGATGACATCAATATCACAGTCTTGCCAATAGACCAGTCATCTACACAAAAACTAAGTAGAAACACTGAAGTGATATCATAAATCAAATAGCAAGTAGCTATAGAATATTTCAGTCAAATACAAAGGAATATGCTTTCTTTTCAGCAACTTGTGGAACTTTCTCCAAAGTTGATGACACACTTGAACATACAGAGAGATATAAGAAAATTGAAACAACACTCTGCATCTTATCTGACCACCATGGATTAAGGCTAAGTATCAACAACACAGAAAGCTTACAAACTCACAAAAACTGAGGAACTCTCTACTGAATGAAAAGCGGGTCAAAGAAGAGATTAAGAAAGAAATTAAAGACTTTCTAGAATTGAATGAAAATAATATACAACATACCTTACCTGTATAATAAAAATTTTAAGACATGGAAGAAATAAACTGAAGAAGATAATAGAAAATGGAAAGATCTCTTATGCTCATGGATTGGTAGGATTCATTAAGTAAAAATGGTCATTCTACTAAAAGCCATCTACAGATTCAATGCAATCCTCATCAAAATTCCAACACAATTCTTCCCAGAAATCACAGGACAGTTTTAAGGTTCACGTGGAAACAGAAGCAAACCAGCAAACAAACAGGATAGCTGGAACAAGCCTGAATAATAAAATAACTTCTGGAGGTATCATCATCCCTGATTTCAAGTTGTACTACGGAGCTACAGAAATGAAAATCTTCTGTAATGCAAAGGACACCATCATTTGGGCAAAGTGGCAGGCTTAGAATGAAAAAAGATCTTTGCCACTTTCACATCTGACAGAGTGTTAGGATCTAAAATATACAAAGAACTAAACTAAACTAGACTTCACAAATCAAATAAAACAATTGAAAAATGGTGTACAAAACTGAACAGAGCATTCTCAAAAGATAAAACACAAAAGACTGAGAAACACTTAAAGAAATGTTTGACATCCTTAACCATCAGGGAAATACATATTAAAGCTATTTTAAAATTTCATCTTGCACCAGTCAGAATAGTCATAATCAATAAAACAAGTGATGTTCATGCTGATGAGGATTGTGGAAAGAACACTTATTCATTGCTGGTGGGAGTGGGAACTTGAGCAGCCACTATAGAGATCAGTGTGTCAGTTCCTCAGGACTCTGGGAATAGATCTACCTCAAGATCAAGCTATACCACTCTTGGGCATTCCCGATGGATACTCCATCCTACCACAGAGACACCTGCTCAGTCATGTTTATTGATGCTCTACTCATAATAGCCAGAAATTGGGAACAGCCTAGATATATACCAATAGGTGAATGGATAATGAAAATATGAAACATTTACACAATAGAATACCACTCAACTGTTAAGAAAAAAATGAAATTATGGAATTCTCAGGAAAGGGATATAGCTAGAAAAAAATCATGCTGAGTGAGGCAATCCAGACCTGCAAAGAAAATATTGCATGTTTTCTTTTATAGATATATATTAGCTTTTAAGCTTCATTATTCATGCTACAATCCATATAACAGTAGAGTCTAGGTACCTAATCAGGGACTAAAGGGTAAAAGAGGCTTTCCCAAGAAAGCAGAAATAGAATATATTGTTATGGAGAGGTAGTTGGGGGGGGGGACCTGGACTGGAAGACTAAATGGGGAGGGAGGGAGAGGGAGAGAACGTGGGTATTGATAACTAACATGGGCTATATGGAAACCTACTACTATAGCAGATTCCTAAAATATACACATATATGAAAACATCTAAATGCAATCACCAAATAATGGGGAGACAATGCCCTAACTAGACCTCTTACCCCACCAACTGAAACCCCAGTGACAGGAATGGATTATATATTGTTGGATTGTTGTCCAAAGGGTCCCATGGAAATATCAATCTTCTCAGGCTGCTGCCAAAGCTATTGGTTACTCTCCACAAACTGATGGTATGTTCCTATTGCTGAAGACAGTGCTTATGTCTCTCTCACTGAACACGGGAAAGTTGAGATGGTGCCCAACTACAGCCTTTACTCCTACTGACTAGAGTTTGTGGTGCTGAGAGGTACTCCACATGCTACCAGAGGAGAAGGGTGACCACCAACCCAGCTACAGACCCTGTGATCTACAACTGTCACCTGCCTGTGAGATGTGCTGACACAACAGTGGTACGATATGGTAGGAGTAACAAGCCATTATCTCATTAGATTTAAGGC
Organism: Cricetulus griseus; assembly: GCF_003668045.3. Taxonomy (NCBI): domain Eukaryota; kingdom Metazoa; phylum Chordata; class Mammalia; order Rodentia; family Cricetidae; genus Cricetulus; species Cricetulus griseus. The sequence goes on from NC_048597.1 coordinate 165,780,853, forward strand.
CCATTCCATGAAATGGACCCCATGCTTGATTCTGGTAGAGTGGCCAAGAACCTGAGACTGGATAGATCATGGGCCTCACAAAAAACTAGATACCATTGTTCTATTAAAAGAACACAACAAAATGATTCCTAATAACATTCTTCTATAACCATAGATCAGTGTCACACTCAACCATCATCAGAGAAAACAGAAGCCCATAGTGTTCAGAGTGAGAGATTTGGAGTGCACACTGTCCTAAGTAGGATGTCTTTATCCTACCCCGCCCCTCAGGGTTCAGAGCTCTAAGCAAAAGAGGAAGTAGAAAGATTTTAGAGCCAGAGGTGATAGACAACTGTCTTTCACACAGCAGGACCGATGCATATATGAACTCAGAGAGACTATGGTAGAATAAACAGGCCTGCAGTGTGTCAGTACTGCAAGGAAGAAGTGGACATAGGGTCCCACCTCTAACCAAGGAGATCTTTCCAGCTGATAGCTGTTGGCAAAGAAAAATTAGTTTTTTCTAATGGAGTCACACCAGGTATATTAACTACTCTTCGGGGTATGCTCCATGCCCAGGAGTAGCAAGCCAACACAAAATGAGCTCAATGGTACTTTTGGAAATGGACTGGGACTCTTGTGATGGGGACATCTCTGCATCATACGTCATTGGAGTATGAGCATCTTACACCAGAAGGGATGGACAGGTGTTGGACCAGATGTTCACTAGGTTTCTTTTCCTCTCCCCAAAATCTCTGCCAATGTCTTTTCTTAAAATTTCTTTTGTTGCTTTGTTGTAAAATAGGTGTCAAGATGCTGAAAATTCAAATATGAGAGGCATCTCAGGGAAATTATGTTACTAAGAAACCAGAAAGCCTTGGCATTTGTTCAGGAGAATTTATTCTACCATATACTGTTCCTGAAGTCCAGCCAAGCCAAATTCTTTATCTGTGGCCAATCTTTGTGAGCTGGTTTCCCTCTCCAAATGGCCAAGGCTCAACACTTCTGAGTACCAAAGCTACTGGTTAGCAATCTTTTTTTATTCCTGTTCTTTTGGGTACTAAAGTATAAGGCAGGATGTAAATGTGCTTATTATTCTAAACAAGAGCATGAATTTATTCTGAATCTCTGGAGCTCTGTTGCCTAAATATATAAAATGTTTAGCCAAAGTTTCTCAACCTTAGCATGATAGCATTGTGAACAGATAGCCCTTTGTTGTGGGGCTGCCCTGTGCACTGTAGGTTATTTTAGAAGCATCTTTGGTTTCTAGCCACTAAACTCCAGGAGTACCTCCCAGCTTTGACAACCAAAAACGTCTAAATAAAAACACTGGGAGCAAATCATCTCGATGTTGTTAACCTAATAACCAGCCAAGTCATGTCAGAAGCCCACCATTTCTGATCTTATCACCTGGATGTAGGAGATGGGGACCTCATGTGATTAATATCAAGAACCAGAAGCCAAATGACCTATGTTCAAATTCTGAGTCCCTTGTCTCCAACTTTAGTTTCACTATCTGTGAAATGGGACAATGATAACACCCTACTGATCAAAAGAATGAAGTGAGATAAAATTTGCTACAGTGCTACTTAAGAGTGCCACCATATGACCTATTACTATTACTAACTCCCCCTGCAACTGAAAATGGTTGTTTATCCTTTAGTGTATAGCTTTACCTGAATGCATTCTGTATTGAACACATAGACTAACTACTGTAACAACTCTGAGGCTTAAGGGCTGAACACGATGTTTTATTCTGGCCCACCTCATGGTCCAGGTGTTTCTAGTGGAGCAACTGTCCTGCAGAGCTCTTCTCCAAGTAGACTCGGGGACCTGGGATCCTGTCTGGTAGTTCTGCCACTCTAGCATCTTTCCTACAGTGCAAATGCTCAATGGTTAAATGAAATTAAGAAGTAAACTACTTTCACACTGCCTTGGGGATTCAAAGTGATGGTTAATCTGTCTTGAGTATCTGTAGTAAAAAACCTGTTGAATTGTTTAATGCCATGTGTTTTGATAAATCGATTTTCAATTTTGATTTTTTTAACCTTATCAGCTATTAAAATTCAGTGGACGAAGCCTGCTGTGGGAAATGTGAGTGTTGGTTTGGGGCAGAAAAATGACATAGTCAAACCATATTTCAGGAAGGCTGTGGTGACAGTCCGAGGGTTAGTTTGTAAAGCTGAACAATTAGACCAAGGAGGAAGAGCTTGCTGTCACACCCTAAGCAAGTGAAGATCTGGATTGGATAGGGACAATTCAGTACATATATGTAATTTTCATTTGTTAATTATATCTCCATATAGTAGGACAAAAAAAATGGGGAATTTAAAGGGGGTGGGATCAGTGGTAGAACACTTTGCTGACATGTGCCAGGTCATGGATTTGATCCCTAAGGCTGCAAAACACAAAACAGAGACAAGAGGCATTAAGGGTCAGGATTATAAATGGCCAGGGAAGTGAAAGTGTTACTCTTGTGGGCTGGTGTGATGGAAGAGGTTAGCTGAGATGCTGAAAGGGGAAGCCTAGAGGTTTGGAGGAAGCTGTGGAGGCTGGTAGGTGAGATCATCCAGGGACCGACTTGAGAAAGGAGAACAGAAAAAGAAGCACAGGGTAGAGTCAAGAGAGCAGCCCACCTGGGAGGGCTTGGAAGAGCATAACTAGAAGGAGGAAGTCCAGATCTGTGACTGAACAGCTTATGGTAAGAGGGACATGGCCACATGGCAGATGCTGCACAAGTCTTGGAGGAGTCCAAAGAAAAAGCTACCAGACATACTGTATCAGTGGTTCTCAGCCTGTGGGTTGTGACCCCTTAGCGGGGTGTTGAATGACCTTCTGCTGGTATTAAAGGGCTGCAGCATTAGGAAGGTTGAGAACTTCTGTACTATCAGATGGGGAGCCACCATCTCGATGCTTAGCAGGCCTGTGAAGGCAGCATGGCAGACATCATTCTGGGAGTTTTAGCTGGATGGACTAGGAAGGACTTGAGAAGAAAAGAGAAGAAAAGCACTCTGCAGGAGAGATAGGGGTCTAGTTGGAGGGAAACCAAGCACCTGATGAGAGAGGCCTGGGAATGGAAGGAGGAGGCCCCATGCATTAGAAGGAGGCCAGAAGACAGTGTAGGGAGCAGGACAGACCAATGGGAGGTGCTCTGAGGAAAAGCAGGAGTGTTTTCTCAGGGTGTAGGTAGTGAAGGAAATGTAGAATGCAGAAGAAAGACTGTGTAGGAAAGGAAGCTCTGAGGGGTTACCATGAAGCTGCCAAGACTCATGCATTTATGTATCGGTATGTATGTATGTGTTTGCATGCGTGTATGTATGTGCCCGTATTTGTGTGAATGCATGTGCACATATGTGTGTATGCATGCGTGTGTTTGTATTGTACGTGTGTGCATGTGTGTGTGTGTGAGTGTGTGTGTGTGTGTGTGTGTGTGTGTGTGTGTGTGTGTGTGTATACATAGTGCTAACATAATGAAAGTCATTTGGTGCCACTTTGTATCAGAGATTCCAGAAACTTCAATGTTTGAAAGGACCATGAAAATCAAGCCTTCGAAACATTGTATTTTGCAATACAGGACAAGAAAATTGTAGAGGTTAGGTCATTTGCCTCAGTTGCAGTTAGCCAGTGGGTAGCAGAGCCAAGGTAATGTAAGTTCCCTTGGTGCTTTGTCTGCTGCTTCTCCTTCTGATAAATTGGAGTGGTTTTCCTTTCTATTATCTTAGCACAAAAAGAAAAGTAGCAGTTTGCCATGCAGATCTGGGAAAGTATTGTCATAAGAGATTTAATCCATGCCTAGGACCCTTTTCTTCACAGTGTCAGAGGAATTATCAAAAGAAAATTATTGGAAAGAGCTAGCCATGTATTATAGCTTCCAAGCCTATAAGCACAGATGTCCACTGGCAAAACTCAAATAAAATTGAAATGAATTAAAACTTGTTTTGTTTTTAGTTCCTGGGAATAAAAATTTCTTGCTACACATGAGTGCTCTGGTTTGGTCTCCTCCCCGTTATTACTAAACAAAAGCAGAGCACAACAAAAATAGAAACGAATGCAGGAGTCTGCTCCCATTTCTTCCTTTGTAGGATAATGCCTTTTTATTTTCATCAAATCACATCATGGCATATCCATCATAGCACTGTCTCCTTAGAGACCTCAAAGAAACTGAAGCATGTGACGGATGGTCATATGAGAGCCCATCTCTTTGGGCTCTTTCAGGGCCAAGTTGGTGATGGAGGGTGTCATTAAGGCCATTATAGAATGAACAAGATGAGAAGGTGTGTGTCATGATGGTTAGGGCTATGGGTAGGAAGCAAGGCATTCTGGGTTCAAATCCCACACCTTTTATCCACTTATAACAGCAGTTTTACTGTTGGAAAGATCTTTAGTTGGTGAAACAAACTAGTGTCAATTAGTCCTGCACTCCAGCGTTATTTTGAAGCTAACCATGAAAGGGTAGTAAATCCAAGTGTGTGGCTTCATTGATGTTAACTGGACCACTATGTCATGTGACAAGGACTCCTTGACCAAACTTCTGGTGAGCTCTTCTGAGCCTCTTTTCAATGGTCTTGACTTTGGACTTCTACATTCATGTCTATATTCATCCTTGCCATGTCTAGAAAGAAGCACAGTTGATAGAGAGAGAGTGGTTCATCCTTGACACGTGATCACCCTGTCCTACCCTCAGCAAGAACCCTTCTGAGTGGGCTTAGCAAGAGTCCACCTACCATTGTCTTTTCGTTTTAATAATTTACCATATCCACCGGTTCCCATCTCAGCTCCTTGGCTGTAAGTTACCACTAGTTCCTGTGTTTAGAGCTGAATGCCACTTCCTTCCCCCTGTCTCCTGTCACAGCCCTGAATAAAATCTTCCTTATTGTTTTAACAAGCATGAATGGAATACTTTCTTCAACAAGAATAGAGGGGAGGAATAGAGGAATATTCTCTCAGTAGGATGAGAATAAAGTAGAAAACTGGTATGAGAAATTGGGGCTGGCTGCTTGCTAGCCCTCACAGAGTATCTGCAACCTGGCTGGGCCCCGAGCAGCCAGTCTTTCACTCTAGCCCTGCAGGTTCAGAAGGTAGATTCATCAGAGCCTCCAGGAGGCAAGCAAATACAAGAGTGTGAGGTCTGGAGCTCATAAAGATTCCCGTTACATATTCTCTCAAATTTCTGGTTATTCTTAGTAGCTTTAGGACCTTGGTCCTATGACTTTTAGCTGGTTTTTATATGGAATTTAGGGATAACAAAGGTTTCCTTTAGACATTCTGGTCTAATATGTGCTGAAAAGCCTAGAATGGCTGAGAGGCCAATAAATGGACACTATTCATCAGGCTTTGGAAATTGAATGGAACCAAACTCACAGAACCCTATCTGTAAAATAAGATGTGAGCTTTTACCTCACAGGAGCGAAAAACTTTACGTGTACCTAAGACCCATGGCTGTCCTCCTGGCCTGGCTACCCCTCCCATTTCCTGAGACAGTACATCAATAATGTGCAAAGGCCTTAAGAGCATAGCCACAAGGGTGGCACTGCCGCTGGCACCCGGCTCCTCTGTGCTCACTGTACACACCTGCACCCTGCCCTCTGCTGGAACCTGCCACCCACAGCCAGGTGCTACAGTCAGTCTTGGCCAGTGGAACACCCTCAGATCATGTGCAGAGAACATGTGGAAATGTCTGGGAGCTGTTACTCCTAGCAACAGCTTCCTAACAGCCAACCGTTAGGTTAGGACAACTCTACGGTCTGTGCTCTGCCATCTCTTAGAGCACTGTAGCAGAATTGAGCTCAGATATCTAGTGGCTCTTACTCCCTGCTTTCCCCTCCCTGTCTCATTCCAGTTCAGGAGTCTTGGATCTTTTTCCAATAATATCCTTGGACCTGGGCCTCAGAGACTCAGTGACCTCACTAACAAAGTCCTCAGCCATGAGGCCACCAAGGACCTGAGCTGGAGATTGTCCAAGCCAAGCTCTTCAATTGACAAATGAAAATGATATCGAGAGGCCACACAGATGTGTTCAGATTCAGGAAGAAGCAGAATTGGCTCAGGAATAAGCTCTCCCGATTTACTAGTCTACCTAATGAATATGTATTTATCATATCCGTGCCAGCTCTACAGTGACCCCTAGATGCTGCAGAAACCAGCTCTGAAGGAATGGCCTGGTTCTACCTTTGCCATGGGAACACAAGACTCCCTTTCTTAACTGCTTTTCCTGATGTCACAGAATTCCCCTGAATTTTTAAATCTATTAGCCAGTAGTGCAGTCAGAAGAGGTCTTAGCACATGGAAGTCGAAGTCCGCTAGGTCTTCCTGGGGATCTGCCCCTTGCTCCTACCAAGAGCTAGTCTCAACCATGTCCATTGTTTGCCTTGGCCAAAGCCTTGGTCTCCCTTCCAGCTGTCTACTTGGTTCTCCTTTCTCAGCCACATTTACATTTCTAGAATTTGTTGTCCACATACGCAGCCTCCATTTTCCTTGCTTTGCCAGCTCACTCCTGGGAGTTTTTGAACCTGACTCCACAGAGGCTTGGGTAGCTCATCCAATGCTACACAGAATTTACATCAGAAGCTCCCTGAGTGAGCAAGGGGTCTATTATTTTCTGAAAACTCATCTGAAATGCTTCATATCCTTGATGCATCCCTGACCTTTTAAATTTTGAACTTTTACAATGAATCCGATTGCTTACTATATTGTTTTTACATGCAGCTCTATGTTTGTATTATTTCTTTTCCAAAAAGACACACTTGATTACCCAGGCTTATTTTCTGTCCATCAGAGAGTCCTAAGTTCCCATTTCAGTCTCATTCCTCAGCAGTGCTGTGGTTTGGGGCAAATTGTGGAACTAGCTAACTCTCACATTTAAATTAACCCATATTTCTTATCTATGCTTTGCCATATAGCTTGGCAACTTTTCTCAGTATGCCATGTCCATCTTGCTTCTCTCCGTGTCTCCCCTGACTCCACCCTTCTTCCTCCCAGCATCCTCAGTTTGGCTTTCCCACCTAACATTATCTTCTTCAACTATTGGCCAGTCAGCTTCTTTATTAAACCATACACAGTGACGTATATTCACACAGTGTAAAGGAATATTCTGAAGCAGGTCCTGAGCCATGTATGTCAGCCTGACCCTGATTCATGCAGGCCCCGAGTTTAGAACTCAGAACCAGAGAGTTCTGGAGAATCAAAAGGAGGAGGTTCCAGTAAGTCAATGAAGAGCAGCTACATGAGCCTGGTAGCCTGAGTACCACCATTCATCAAAAGGTGTCTGCCATCAAAGGAGTCTGGAGCAAGCCAGGAAGACCCAGGGAGGCTTGAAATCCTTTCTGCCTGTCCAGACAGGTACCCAGATTTACTCTAAGTACAGTACACCTCCCCATTCTTCAACTAGATCTTGGATCTTGTGTTCATTTTGTGACATTTGTGAATGAAAAGATAGCTTTGCTCAAGGATGACGAACAAGTCCCCAACAGGCTTCAGCACACCATCTGGAACTAGGAGACTGACATGACCCCATTGCTCAAGTTTGTGAGTAGCGGTAGCTTTGCATCTTGTCATTAGGTGCGTATGTCTCTGTATCCATTTTCTGCTTTGATAGGATCTTGAAGGGGTCCTAGGTGGTAGTGGTGGTGGTAAGCCTTCTATGTTCCTGCATTGTCACAACTCAGGCACTGAGGGCAGCCCTCAGATGCGGCTGCAGGCTAACCACAAAAGGTACCACCGGAGGCATGGTCCTCAGAACCCGGAGATGTGATTCTCCTAGATATGAATCACTCATATTCCTCCTTGTTGTCACAGTGTCTATGGAGTGAACTTAATAAATGTGTATTGGAAACATGAGTTGCAGGTGCCTGTTAAATCTATCATGTTTAGGGGAGGGCATTTAAGGTAGCCTCTCCTCCATTGCTGAGATAGATAGCTGGTGTCATCTTTGTAGATCTCCAGACATTTCCCTAGTGCCTGATTTCTCTTCCAAAGGATACAGAAGACTCTGATGACACCCTATGGAAGGCCTTACCATCCGGGGGAGCAGAAAAGATATGTGACAGATAAGGTTTTAGTTGGGAGGGGTAGGGGAGGAAAGGTGGAAGAAGGGAATTGGGATTGTCATGTAAAACAATCCTGTTTATAATTCAAATTTAAAAAGTTGAAAAAAATCTATCATGTTTACTATAGAAAAAAGAGCAGTTGGCTTTTCCCAGTACATAAGGCTGGACATGGTAACTACAGAAATCTTGTTTCTTCCTGGGACCTGTCAATGCCGGACTTACCCCTTGATCAAGGGGTATAGGCAGTATGTGATTTGTTTTTAATTACCTTCAAGTCCTAAACAAAAGCCCTAGCCTGGAGAGTTCAAACAGAATGATACCCTACGTCTGCTGGTCTCAGTCACCTGGGGCTTCATTACAGATGTCTGTACACCATCCAGAAGTTGCTTCCCAGGTCACTGCTGCTGCTTGTCCTGTGGGAAGCCTCTGAAATGGAGACTGGGGGAGGTGCTGGGGAGTGCCTCCCTCGTAAAAGTGCTTGCTGCTTAGATCCGGAGAGGTGAGTTTGAATTACTAGCATCCACCTAAAATTCTGGACTTGGTTGCATGTGTTCCTATAAGCCAGACTGGGAATGGGGGACAGAAGATTGCTGGATGCTTTCTGACTTCTAGCCTGCTCCAGGTTCACTGCCAGACCTGACTAGGACAGAAAGAAGGGAGTGATAGAGAAGAACACCTGACATCCTACTCTGACCTTCACACATGCAGGCCAGAGCTTCTGCACATATGTGTGCATACACCACACGCACAGTACATACACACCATATATACATAAACACACACCCACAAACACACACATACACACACACACACACACACACACACACATATCACACTACAATACAAACATGCATACATACACACAACACACACACAAACGCACTCACACCCACACATATAAACACACACACAACACACACACACAAACACATACATACAAACACATACCACACTACACACACACACCACATATACAAATACACATACATACACCACTCATTACACCACACACACCACACCACACATACAAATATACACATACTACACACACACACACACACACACACACATTACAAACACAGATAAACACACACCATACTATAACGCACACACACACACTTCAAAAAGGAAAAGAAATGGAGAAGCCTGTGCCACAGGGCTTACAGAGCCGCCAGGAATCTTGAACATCTGTGGATGTCTCCCAGGCAATGTGATACAGCCCTGGGTTGGGGAAAAGTGGTTATTAGGGAATACAAATGCATCCTCAGATGGCTGGGAAGTCATGAAAAGGAAGAAAACTAGTGTGAGCTTGTCCAGCTCTGTTAAGGGAATTTCTTTCTCTCTTAAAATGAGACAAAGGATGAAATCCCATTAACCTCAGAAGGCGCAAGGAAAGTATTGCCATAAAGCTGCACTGTGCAGCATGGAGGGGACGCTTGGCAGATGAGGCCACAGTGAAACTTGGTCCCAAGCCCTGGAACCATCAGACTTTGATGGGGTTCCTAAGGAGCATGCGTTTCAGACTCCTCATTTTAGAAAGTATTGCTTAATTTCTAAATAGTCAGGAAGTTTATTGTTTTAATAAACAGATTATTAAGGTATAATGTATACTGTACAAGTAACCATTTTAAAGCATAAAATTCAATAGTTTGCTGTATTATTTTTAAATTGTAGTTACATGTATATTTCTATTTTAACATTCACATTGTTGTCTGTTCATCACATTGTTGTATATTTTCAAAATTTTCCATCATCCTTAACAGAGACTCTAACTGTAAATAGAAATTCCCCTTTGCTCTTAACTACTGTTGTATCAGCTTATAGTCTACTTTCTGTCTCCATGATTCTGGGATCCTCATATAGATGGAATCATATGATTCTCTGTCTGTTTACATTTGTCATATTTCACTTAGTGCAATGTCTCAGTTTTGAGTGATGCTATAAACAAGCATCACAACTGTTTCTTCATGGTTAAATGATATTTAATTATATAAGAGACTGCAGAGAAGGTTCACTGGCTGCTCTTCCAGAGAACCCAGGTTCGATTCCCAGACCCTACCTGGGGCTCACAACCATTTGCAACTCCAGTCCTAGGAAATACAATGTCCTCTTCTGGCCTCTGTGGGCACCAGGCTCACAAATATTCACAGACATATATGCAGGTAAAACACCCATACATATAAGATGAAATAAATAATAAGATAATAGTAAGTAAATATATTTAATTGTATAATACATGCATGTCACATTTTTCCTCACTCCCTTATCTATTGGACTCAAGTCAGTCCACCTTTTGGATATTGTGGGTTAATGTGAAATGTCTCCCCTAAAGGTTCATGTGTTGAAGGCTTGATCACCAGAGCAATGTTCAGTGGTGGAGGATTTGCAAAGGGACTGGATCATGAATGCTCTCACCTAATTAATGGATTAATCTATTGAGGGTTTGTAATTGAGTGGAATACTTGAAGTGGAAACTGTAGAAAGGGGAGCCTAATTGGAGGAACTGCATCCATGGGATGTGCTTGTGGAGGGTGTATCTTGTCCCTGATCCCTTCCTATGTCTGTCTCCCCCAGTGATCAGTCTGGGCGCCAAGAGCTCCCCCTTGCTCAGGTCAGCTTTTCTGTGGGTTTCACTAGCGTGGTCTTGACAGTTTTGCTCATCACTCCTCCTTCTCTGCAACTGGATTCCAATTCAGTTCAGTTTTCAGCTGTGGGTATCTGCTTCTACTTCCATCAGCTGCTGGATGAAGGCTCTGGGTTGGTATATAAGTTAGTCGTCAATCTTAGTCGTTAGTCGTTATCAGGGGAGGGCATTTACGGTAGCCTTTCTGATGTTGCTTAGATGATTAGTTGGTATCATCCTTGTAGATCTCTGGACTTTTCTCTGGTGCCTGATTTCTCTTTAAACCTATACTGGCTCCCTCTTTGATGATATCACTTATTTTTCTCTCCTCTATTCTTCCCCTACATAGCCTTCCTGCTCCCTTATGTCCTCCTCACCCCTCCTCTTCTCCCCTTCTCGTTCTCCTAGTTCCCTCTCCCCTCCCCCCATGCTCCCAATTTGCTCAGATTTTGTCCCCTTCCCCTTCTTGACCATGCTTGTCTCTTTTAGAGTCTTCCTTGTTGCCTAGCTTCTCTGGTGGTGTGGATTATAGGCTGGTAATCCTTTGCTCTATGTGTAAAATCCATATATAAGTGAGTGCATACCATGTTTTTTTTTTTTTTTTGTGACTCGGTTACCTCGCTCAGAATGGTTTCTTCTAGTTCCATCCATTTGCCTGAGAATTTCAATATTCCATTGTTTTTTTCCACTGAGTAGTACTCCATTGAGTAAATGTACCACATTTTCTCTATCCATTCTTCAGCTGAGGGGCCTCTAGGATGCTTCCAGGTTCTAGCTATTACAAATAATGCTGCTATGAACATAGTTGAACAGATGTCCTTGTTATATGAATGTGGGATATATGACTAAGAGTGGAATTGCTAGAGCTTGTGGTAGGCTGATTCCCATTTTCCTGAGGAGTTGCCATACTGATTTCCAAAGTGGCTGTACAAGTTTGCACTCCCACCAGCAGTGGAGGAGTGTTCCCCTTTCTCCGCATCCTCTCCAACATAAGTTATCATTGTTGTTTTTTATTTTAGCTATTCTGACTGGAGTAAGATGATATCTCAGAGTTGTTTTGATTTGCATTTCCTGATGGGTAAGCATGCTGAGCATTTTCTTATGTGTCTTTCAGTCATTTTAGATTCCTCTGTGAGAATTCTCTATTTAGTTCTGTACCCCACTTTTTAATTGGATTATTTGGTGTTTTGGAGACTAGCTTCTTGAGTTCTTTGTAAATTTTGGAGATCAGCTCTCTGTCAGATATGGGGTTGGTGAATATCTTTTCCCAATCTGTGGGCTGCTGATTTGTCTTGCTGACTGTGTCCTTTGCCTTACAGAAGCTTCTCAGTTTCAGGAGGTCCCATTTATTTGGAAATAGCATTATTTAGGAAATAATGACAAAAAGGCCTTTACATGCTCACGCAGAGACTTTTAAAAAATCTTTCAAATCAGAGATTAGATTAATGCATAGAGGTGGATGGCCTGACTACATGACTGTGTGAGGTGTGAGCTCAGGGTCGGTTTGACTTGCATTTTCTAGTGATAAAAAATGGAGATGCAAAGATGGAAATTTTTCTTTAATGGCATTCAAAAATGCAACACAGTTCTACCAACTGTAATCACCATGGCATACCTAACAGAACAGAACTTGCCTTTTTAAAAAATTGATTCTAGCTCCATTCCACTATGGTCAGAGCATTATTTATTGTGTGATTTAGCCCTTGGACTTGTGTTGAGACTTGTTTTATGTCTTCATGAATTCCAATTTTAGAAAAGAAGAATTTGAAAGGGGGGTAATAATGTGTATTCTAAAGTTGTAGAATGCAATGTTCTCTTGGGTCCACAATTTATAAATTAAGTCAAGTTTATGTATTATTGTATTTAAATTTTGAATATTTCTAGTGTTTTTTGTTTGTTTGTTTACTGCTTCACCTAGGAATTATTGAAGAGATTTGTTAAATCTTTCATGATTCTGGGGCCTGTTCCTCTTTATTCTGTCAAGTTTTGCTTTGCATTTGTGGAATCGTGTTTTTGGTACGGTTAGATTTAGAACTATTATAGCTTCCTGGTGTAGTGAATTTTTATTGAAACAGTGTTTCCCCTTTTCTCTTGCCTCAGAGTCTAACTTGTCTGACATGAGCTCAGCTCCAGCATTTTTCCTGGGTTTGTATTTATAGGTCATGTTATTTTCCTCCTTCACTTGGATGGTATTGAAACTTACTTTAATATGCATGGATTTTGTGATAATTTTGCCTTTTCTATTGATATATTAGGGCCATTTAATTACAATAACTTACAATAAAATTACTGATACATTTAGTTTAATTCTACTCTTCTGTTTTTTCCACCTACTCTATTTTCCTTTTTTAAAGCTACATTTACTAGTCACATAAATATTTTGAGAACAAATATTTATCTCCTTTTCTGAATCCTCAGCATAATTTATCATAGGCTTTTAATAAACTACTACAAATAACTAAGAGGAAGATGAATTTTAAAAACATAAAAAAGGTAAGTAACCAGATGTAGACCACTGTCAGGGTGACTTCTTTTTAAAGATTGGGCCACTGATTTGCAACTTTTATTAAAATAAATTTCACCTATAAATATCAGATAATTTGTAATGCTATCCTGATTTGTTTGGATAACAGTTGAATTTTTTACATTAAAAAATTGCAAAGCTTCAACTAAGGAACAAATAAAGCATTCAGACTTGAGTTTACACTTTAAAAATTCTACCAACATTAACAAAGAAGCAATGATGTCATATTCATTTATGTCAGTGCCATGGTCCAAAATACACTTTCCATTATGCTTTTCCATCATGCTTCTAACCCTGCTGCTGCACAGCAGGGCCTTCCAGTGGGAGTTATCATCCAGTCTGTTCTTGATGAAGACAACACCAGACAGATGTTGCCTGATGTCTGGGTAATGCTGAATGTGATTAAACCAGTGAGACACATTAAGATACTTCTCCTTTTCTTGAACTGTCAGGTCAACTATAAAGTGATGGAGCCCATGGTACAGTTGGATATCTGCCCAGGTAAAGTTATATGCTGCAATGTAGACTTTGTCTTCAAGATAGGAATTAAGATCCTTTAGCAGAGTGTGGGTCTATTCTAGTGACCCTGTACTCTAAGCACTCTGAACTGTCACCTTTTCTTCTGTGTGGCTCCCCAGCAAGGGTCCTTTATTGGTTTTGCTTGACTGGACAGGTCACCATGGTAATCAATACCATTAGACTTGGACCATTGTTTGTTTGTAGACCTGGAATCTGTAGCTTGCTCTGGGTGCTGTACCTGTTCTCAGTCTCAGAGACTTTCCAGCTGTCTCAGCTACATGGCCACTGCCATCTCCCCCTTTCTCTTCTTGCTTGCTTTTAGATAACTCTAATATTAATTTTTGTATTTTAATTTTCAATGAAGTAAAACTTATATGACACAAACTGAGCCATTTAAAAATGAATAACTCAATAGCTTTTGGTACCTTCTCTATGTTGTATGACCAATACCTCTGTCTAGTTTCAAGTCATTTTCATCAACCCACAAGAAGATCTCATACCCAGCCCTTATTTGTGTAGTAAAAGTGGAACAAAGGGCCTTTCACAGACTCACTATGCACTCTACTGCCGAGCTACATCCCCAGCCCTTTGTGTTTTAAGATAAAGCTTTACTATGTAACCCAGGCTGGCCTCACACTCAGCCTTCCTGTCTCAGTCTTTGGAATGCTGGTATCACATACACACAGAGGCCACCATACCCCACTTCCCTTTGAGAAGTTGCTTCCCCTTCTCCTCTTCCCTGCCCCTGGTAACCACTAATCTATATTGTGTCTATGGATTATGGAGAAATCAAGTGGTTGTTTTTTTTTTTTCATTCCTTCTCTGCCAGCTGGTTAATTATACATTATTTTACTTTTCTTTCAGTGATTATCTCAAATGTTACCAATGCACATCTCTAGCTTCATAGATTTTACATCAGATAATTCTTTTATTGCTTCCAGGACTAGGGTAATACTTAAGAACACACGCCTAGTATTCTTTCCTTCAATGCCTGTACAGTTGCCCAAAGCCAAGGTCAGCTGCTGGACCATTGATTCCATGCTCTCCTTGGCTTTCAGTCTACCCAGATTAGCGACTATATTGTGGGGAAGCTGCCCAAAGAATACCCAGCATGCTCCCTTCTCTCTGACACTTCATCTGCTCAGTGCTGTCTACATTGCACCCCTCCGCTGCCTTTTAACTTAATGTTTTTGATGGCTTTGTAATCTTGTCTATTCTTTTCAGGTGTCTGTGAGGTTGGTCTTCAATAAACTACTCTGCCATCATTGAGGGCAAAGTCTTCTGCCTTCATTTTGCCACAAGGACACAGTGGTCTAGAGGGAGAAGTCGGTAGTCTAATTTTACTGCTAATTAAGGCAGGCTGGATTTAGAACTCAGGCCTCCTGGTGCCCATTTTCCATCCACACTGACTACCACAGCAGGCTGAGCATCAAAGTGGTCCTACTCCATCAAACTTCAGACAAGCCATTGTTTGCTCATTTAAGAAATACTTCTTTTGAGGTTGCTCTATTTCCAAGCACAGGGCAAATGAGTAAGACTTTCTTTGCCATCAAGATATTCTCTTTGGGTTTTCAGCGCTTTTATGTGATTTGATAAATGTTGTTTTCTTTGAATTTATCATATTTTCACCCAAGAGATTATTTTTTTATTAGTTCAAATTAGAAACAAGGCTGCTTCACATGGCAATCCCTTCTCCCTCTCCCTCTCCTCTCCCCAATACCCCACCAACATCTCACCTCATTCCCCCTCTGCTCCCCAGGGAGGGTAAGACCCTCCATGGGGGTTCCCCAAAGTTGGTATCATCCCGGGCAGGGCCTAGGCCCTACCCCATGTGTCCAGGCTGAGAGAGCATCCCTCCATGTGGGATGGGTTCCCAAAGTCCATTCTTACACCAGGGATAAATACTGATTCACTACCACGGGCCCCATAGAGTGCCAGGGCCTCCTCATTGACATCTATGTTGAGGGGTCTGGATCAGTCCCGTGCTGGCCTCCCAGACTTCAGTCTGGGTTCCATGTGTTTCCCCTTGTTCAGGTCAGCTGTTTCTGTGGGTTTCACCAGCCTGGTCCTGACCTCTTTGATCATATATTTTCATGACTCTAAACCAGTGGTTCTCAGCCTGTGGGTTGCAGCCCCCATAAGGGTCACATATCAGATATCCCACATATTTACATATTATGACTCATAACTGCAGCAAAGTTACACTTATGAAGTAGCAACAAAAATAATTTAATGGGCGGGTGGGTCACCACAAATGGGAAATTGTTAAAGGGTCACAGCATTAGGAAGGTTGAGAATCCCTAATAAGCTTTGAGGGCTTTTGATAGTTTTGCGATATTGTATCGCAAAACTATCAAAGAACATGACTCTTGTTCTTCATCTTATCATTCAGAGACTCTACTAGCATGTGTAACCCCTTCAGGAATTATGCAGACTTGAAGTGTGGATCAGAGGGAGGCCAGCACATAGTTTAAGAAATAGGTATACTTGTGTGTACAGAGACACAGAACAAGAGTAGTCTAAGTCAAACCTCTTGTTATCTTTACTTAAGCAAGAAAGAGGCACCCAGGCTTGCTGCAGCAGCCTTTCCTCTCTGGGTACCAGCCTACTTCATCTGCCTGAATCTACATGGCTTACTGCTGTAACTCTGCTCAGGTCAGCAGGATGAACAGGGGAGAGCTGCTCATAACCCTCTCTTCAAGTTCTTCCCCAGCCATCTATGTCCCATTGGATAGATTTGCTCACGTGACCTCAGCAATGTAAGGGTGACTAGGAATTGTATTCTTTATTCTTAGATACCACTCCTTGGGCTGACATTTAGAGACGCTATTGTTGTCGGGGAGGGGGGGGGCAAGGACAGTAAGTACTAAGGGACAATTAGCAGTCTCTTCCCTACAAAGTAGTTATTATAAAAAGGAAATACGTTATAAGCTGAGGCCTCAGAAAAAGAAGTTGGGAAAGAAAGTCGCAAAAATTGGGCATTGAAGGGCAAATAGGAGTTCAGTCAAAGAGCCTTCGGGGTCAAATGCTCGTGCCAGGCTTCTTGGCTGGAATGCTCTTTGACTACACTCACCTCTGCCTGTCATCTGGTTGGTTACACCGTAGATGTTGATTAATAGACTGATTTCTAGGGCAGGGACATGAGGATTTTACGCTGGAGAATGGAGGCCAAGGGATGGGAAGATGTGCTGTTTCGCTGTGTGGGAGGAAAAGAATGTATACCACTGTGGATAAACTAGGACTTCGGGTAGAAGTGGGTGTGCCAAGTTAAACCACTCCCCAGGTAGCTGGGAGAAAGCACAGATGGATGTGAGAAGTGGAGATGGGGTTTGGGGTTTGCCTTTGGGCTGTGACAGGTAAAACTGTCAGAAAAGGTTCTTGCCTCAAGAAGACATCTGTAGAGACTGGGTAAGGACTGGCGTTGGCAGTGGAGGAAAACAGCAAGCTGATAGGACATCTGTGCAGGGCCAGCAGTCCTCAAAGGGCTTGCCCTTGCTTCCCAGCCTTGTCTCCTCCATCCCTGGCCATGCCACCTTTCTGTGGCTTGCTCTTCTCTTAACTCTTGTTAGCCCTTCTTTAATTTCCTGCTCACCAAACTTTCACTAGCCAGATTGCTGCACTTTGTAAAAAGTACCCAAGGCAATATTCAACTTACTTTTATTATATAAGCAATACACAATCACATTTTTAAATATTAGAAAACAGTCAAACAAAAAGAACCTTGGATATGATATATAATTCCTTCACCTGGAGTAATGTTTTGGTCAAGATGTGTGCAAACCTTTACCTATGTGTCTCCTCCTCTGATAATATTCATGAGCTCACTGTATGCCAATCACTGTTCTAAGTCTCACACCTGCATTTTATTAATCCTTACAGTAATGTGTAAGGTAAGAATTACCATCCCAGATGAAGCAGAGCAGAGAGAAGCTTAGAAACTTACTCCATCACTCAGGTACTGAGAGCCTAATCTTATATATGCTTGTTTTCTTTTTTAGCTTTTGATTATAAAAATTTTAATTTTTTAAGAGAAGAAATCCTAGTAAGAGCCCACATACACAGTCTTAGAGTTCTGGGGGTCATCAGCTCACAGTCAGCCTTGTCTTATTTGTTCTGCTAGCCAGCCTGAACCCTGACTGTTCTAAAGCAAATCTCAAACTCCACTCCATCTCACTCACAGCGTATAAGTCTCCAATTAAGACTTGCTTAAAGCATACACCATCCAAATGAACAACTCCTACATGATACACTTTGTACAGTGCTTCAGCCTCAGCTAAATGTTTGTGCATGGGTTATTTAACTCAGGACTGCAATGCTCCCCGGGAACAAGAATTCACAGTAAGACTGATCTCCCCATCAATCTGTACTCTTTGCAAACATTCAACCTACCTTATGGGCTGAAGAACCTCCCTGACATATATATATATATATATATATAATATATATATATATATATATATTTGTTAATAACATTTTATAGATTTGAGGGATTGACTTAAGCTGGCAAACTAAGATATTAATTTGTAATTTTTCTTCACTAAGGAACCATTAAAAGGCACTAGCATGCTCTATCCTTTCTGGCATAAATTTCTCTTCTTATGACCTGCAGGGCTTTTTGATTGCTAATGAGTTTCCATTCTATTTCTGTTTCACACTTAGCTGAGATCATAAGTGGATCCTTATAATGCTTTTTAATACATTTACATGTTCACCCAACAAATTAACTGAGTACCAATTATTTGACAGCGTGTGACTGGGAGATATGGTCCTTACTTCTATAGAATTATGGTCTATAAAAAAGAAAGAAAACATGTAGGCATACAAATAATTAGGACAACTTCAAGTCATGATAAGTAGCATATAAAAGGAAATAAGGAACAAAACCATAAAATTATGGTAGAAACTGCTTTCACAAATATTTAGAAACAATTTGCTTTTACTTGTTTCAAGTTTCTTTTAAAAGCAGCCTCTGTCACTGGTGTTTAGTAGTGATTGTACCTTTCAATATGATTTTGGTAACTAGTTACTGCTAGCTACTTACTATGTCCTGGATGGCTTTTTCTTTACTTATTTGAGACCCTGCAGTCTTCCTTTAACATTTCTGTAACTTGAACACTCCTGTCAGACTTCTCAGATGGTGGTACCGTGGCCTCTATACTAGGTTCTCTTAATGGAAAGAGTGACCTCCCTGAAAACAAATCACCCATTGGGCAGTAACATGGTTGCCATAAGGCTTGTTTAGTCATGCTTTTAGATGATGGTTGGTTAAGCTTTGATTTTTTAAAACTTGAGTTAGAACAAGGTCATTGAAAAAAGACAAGAAAAAAACTCAAAAAGTACTTCTACTCCCTAGTCCTCAAGCATGATCCCTCCAAGGGCACTTTGGGGTTCACATGTTCACCCAACGAATTAATTGAGCACTTAGTATTTGCCAAAGATTATGATTGACAGATGTGGTCCCTACTCATGTGAACTTGTAGTCTATGAACAAGATAGGTAATTGGAGAGAGAGAGAGTGTGTTCAGTGGCTCTCTAATGGCAGGTGTGTGGGATGGAACTGTCTGGAAGCCAGGCTGGTGACAATGACACTGTTGAGAGCATCTGAGTCTCTGGGGCACTGTGAAAATCACTGGTACTGGCTTTTTCTGTTAATGTTCTTTGAAATTTGCGTTTTGAGCTGGATGCAGCTTAGCACATTGCCACTTGGCAATTTGGGGGGATAAAAATATCACTAAGTGTAGTTATAACCATTTTGTCACTGTGGGGCTCCCGTTTTTCCAAATTGAAGCAAACCACCAAAAGAGAGGATCTTATGCCATCAAAGTCATCAAGTCTGACACAGCAGGCTGTTTAAATGAAGGTTTGAGAGGGATGTGCATGTAATGTCCCAGCAGGTCTTGCAGTGCCGGGATAGTGCAAACACGCAGGCATAGCCACTCTGATGAAAATTAACTGTGTAACTGATGATTATGAAATCAAGCGTATTTAGCTCAAAATGCTTTAATCTCATTCTGGAAAAATAAACCAAATATGAATTTATGAATAATATTCTGCAGCATGCTGTTTTCACCCACAATACCCGCATTCCACAGAGCCATATGTCACCCGTTGATGGAGAGTGCAGTGTTCTGTGGTTTGAGTACTCAGAACTGTATCTAATAAATCCCCAACTGCTAGATACTGAGGTGCCTCTAAACATACACAAGAATTAATAACTTTGCAGCAAATATTTCTGTATGAAGTTCCTAAATATGTGTGTTTCCCATAGGCTAAACTCTTAGAAGTGAATCTCTGGGTCAAAGGATATACACATTCGAAGTGTTTAATAGACTGGATTGTTTCCCGATGCCGTTTTAACACAGCACCAAGTATAAAAGTGGTCCTCTTTTTTTTTTTTTTTTTTTACTTTTTTGAGGTGGGGTCTTATGTAGCCTAAGCTGGTCTGGAACTCATAAGTGGTTGAGGATGGCCTTGAAATCCTGACAGTCCTCCCGGCTGCCACACCCAGCTCCAACTTCCCTTTTCTTTAAATTCTTCCAGACTGGATATCCTTGGCCTGTAATTAAAGAGTTCCTTGCCTCCTTTGAGAGAAATGAGAGTCACAGTGACATTGTTCCCTTTACTCTGCACGTGGACTGAGCACACTTGTCCAGGGCTGCAGCCGTGACTGTCGGTTTAGGAAGAGCCATGCTTTTGTTATCTCCTGGTTCTCTCTGGTTTCTCAGACTCTCCAGTTCCATGTCTAGCTACATCTCTTCAGCAGCCATTCCACTCCTCAGGCCGCGTTTATTCACTTCCTCACGTGTCTCCTCCTCCCATTTCCTCTTACACCAGAATTTTTCCGTTTCAATGAAAAGTTTTCAACAGACGGGCCAAAATGGAAAGGGCGGACACCCAGGTGTCCTCAACCCTTCACGAAGAACTATGGGTAACTAAAGAATCCTGAGAGTGGGAGAAATAGTTTCCCCTAGGAAAGAGCACACCAAGAGGTCAGCCCTGAAGACATATGCATACAAGGAACTTTATACCGACGGAGTAGGTTATATTTAGGAATCTGTATGTATATACACATATGCATGCAACAGCAATCTTAACACAAAGAAGGAATGATGCGTTGCCATTTTGTTTTGTTTTAAGGGCAATGCAGGCTACACCCTGAGTGGCAGTGTGAAACCGAGGAGCAGTTCAAAGTCACTCCTGCTTCACCTCTGAGGTTCTTCCCTGCTCTCCTCTCTGTCTTCTTGCTTGTGTTAACAGGGCTCATCCAGTTGTTACAAGCCAAAGGGGATTTTCAATACTGCTGTAAGAGCAACTCAAAACCAGTTTGTAGAATGTTCTGTCTGATTTCATTATAGTGAGGGAAGGCAGGTTGATGTATGTGGCCCTACATTTTTTTTTTTTTTTTGAGAAAGAGTCTCACTGTGTGGCCCATGCTGACCTCAGACTCGCAAAGATCCACCTGCCTCTACCTGACAAGTGCTGGGTTTAAATATGTGTTTCATCAGGCTTGCTACTCATAGATGAATCTCATTGTGAGGTTGTGATTAACACAAGAAAATGAACAAACCTTCTTCCTCTCAGTAAGTGAATGAACCTATAAATCCACTTAAGTAAGCACAAGCAACGACAAGGTAGATTTGTAATGATGAAACAGATGAAATATCCTCCAAATAACCCGTGTCTGCCAAAAGAAAATGTGTCAACTTTCTCAGGGTGACCAGAGATATCATTTTCCTACTTTACATTTTATCATGTCAGCACACAAGAAAATGAAGAGGGGCAGTAATACATTTCCACGTTTTTATAAAACTAATTATTCTAAAAATTGTGCCCATGTTGAATTATTGGAAAAATAATGTCCATGAAATAAATGGGGTGCTAATGTAGGACAGACAAAGAATCGACGGTCAAGGAAGACAAGACCTAGATGACTGGACAAGCAAAAACAACAGCTTATAGGAGTAGCTAACAGATAGCTCCCTTAGGAGTGGGAGGGACCCCAGAGCTGGGGGTCTGCTAAATAGACTCTAGGTTGGGTGTTTTATCCAGCCTCTGGCTCCTCCTCCTTTCCTTATTGGTCACATTCAGACACCAACCCCCCTGTGCATTTGTGATATCGCTCCTCATGACAACTTCTGGGAACAAAAGTTGCCATCTTAGGGAGCCTGCTTTCTCTTTTCTCCTTTATCTTCTAAATCTCTCAGGGTTGCCTCTTAGAGACCAGAGCAAGATGGGGCAGTGCTTGGTTCATGTGAGAAAATTTTAAATGCTGTATTAATTACTTCTGTTTCGTGACAAAGTACCAGAACAAAGCAATTTAAGGATGGAATAGTTTATTTGGGCTTACGATTCAAAGCGGAAGTCCGTCATGGTGAGAAAGGCGCTAACAGAGCCACGAGACAGCCAGCTTTGCTGCATCTACAATCAGGAAGCAGAGAGCAGTGAATGCTCATGTTTGCCTAGCTTCCTGTCTTTTATGCAATCGGGGACCTGGTCCAGGGAATGATGTCTGACACATTAGGCTGAGTCTTCCCATCTCACTTAACGTAAAATATAAAGTCCCTCACAAACATGCCCAAAGATTTGTCTCAAAGGTGATTTTAGATACTTTCAAGTGGGCAATCAGTATCAAACATCATAGATGGTATTTTAAACTACGCAAAAGAAGGGGACATTAAGAAAAAAACTTAAAAATAAAAAGAGCTCCTGTGTCTGAGTTTCCAAGCTGGTGAAAATTCAACATCATCAAAATGCCATGTCTCTCTAAGTTAATCCAGATGTCTTTTTTTTTTAATTGTCTGTATTTTAGAAATAGTCTTGCTGTATTATTTTGACTGGCCTGGAACTTCATATGTAAATCAGGTTGTCCTCAAACTTGCAGATAGCCTATGCTATCCAAATGCTTAGGTTACAGGTGTGTACTAACACGCCCACTGACCCAGCAGTAAACATTTAAAGTGGATCTACAGTTCACATGGAAAAACAAGCAATTCTATTCTTGGAAAGAAAATTGTTAAGTAAGACAACAGCAACAAAAGAGTAATGGGGAGGGGCTATTTATACCAGATATTGAAACATTAGTAATTAAAACATGGTGGTAAAACTCAAACTAGATTTGTATTTGGATACTAAATCAATAGTATTATTGATACTAGATCACTGAGATTGAAACAGCTGGATCAAGTGTCATTTCAATTATATATGTAAATATAAATTTTGAAATAACAAAATAGCATGTAAAATAAAGGCTTATTAGCATCAGAGTGGGGGAACTCTTCTAAGAAACTACAACGGATAAGTTCTACTACGTGATAGTAGATGTATATTATGATGGTTTGAGTGAGAATGGCTTTCAGGCTCATGTATTTAAATGTTTGCTTCCTAGTTGATAGAACTCTTTGAGAAGGGTTAGGAGGTATGGCCATGTTGGGGGAGGTGTGTCACCAGGGGTGGGCTTTTAGGTCTCCCTAGCCCCTTCTGCCTGCAGCTTGCAGGTTAGATGTGAGCTCTGGGCTACTGCTCCAGCACCATGCCTGTTTGCCTGCTGCCATGCTCGCCACCACGAGGGAAATGAACTAATCTTTTGAAGTTGTAAGCAAGCACACAAATAAATGTTTTTCTTTGTAAGTTGCCTTGGTCATGATGTCTCTTCACAGCAATAGAACAGTAGCTAGGGTACGTATACATAAATTAATACTCAAAATTTTTACACGATGGGGAGCAAACACAAATCTGGGAAAGATATTGAAGCTTGTGTAATTGATAAAGAACTGTCTTCCTTAATGTGTCTTAGTTGGACTTTGATTGCTGTGAATAAACACTGTGACCCAAAGTGGCTCGGGGAAGACAGGATTTATTTGCTTTCATGATACAGGGCATCACTGAGGAAACTCAGGGCAGAATCAGGATGAGAACCTGGAGGCAGGAGCTGATGCAGAGGCCATGGAGGAAGCTGCTTTCTGGCTTGCTCAGCCTGCTTTCTTATGGAACCCAGGACCACCAGACCAGGGACGGTACCACCCACAAAGGGCTGGGCCCCTTCACATCAATCATTAATGCCATATAGGTTTGCCTCTAACCTATCTTGGAGGCAATTTCTCAAGTGAGGTTCCCTTCTCTCAGATGAGTCTAGCTTGTGTCAAGTTGACATAAAAACTAGAAAGAATATCTTTCTTTGCTGTGTAATCTTTTTCCTTACTACATTAACTGTGCTACAAGAAAATATGAAATGGAAAAGTGTTTTTAAAAATGTCACCAAAAATATTAGCTGTAAAATAAAGGCTTACTATGCTAAAAAAAAAAAAAAAACATAGACCCAGAGAGACTATGTGACAAGGAGAGTTCATGGGGGAGACATGCAGATGTCCCTGGGGAGGAGGGGAAACAGAAGAGACTTCATGAGTGAACTGAGGACAGGTGGGGATGGGAACATGAGCGAACAGGTTGCATGGACACAGAGGGGGCTGCTGGGAGCACATTTCAGTGTGTGTGTGGGGGAACCGGGTTGCAGGAGAATCTCCCAGAAGTCTATGGGGAGGACCCAGCTTAGGCTTCTAGCAATAGAAGGATAAATAGCCTGAAGTGACCATCTCCTATGACCAGATTGATGCCTGGCCCAATTGTCATCAGAGAGGCTTCATCCAGCAACTGATGGAAACAGATGCAGACCCACAGCCAAACATTGGGAGGAGTTCGGGAACCCTGCCAAAGAGGAGAAAAGAGCGTGGGAGCTGGAGGTTAAAGACACTGTGAGAAGGCTCACATGGTCAACTCTCCTGGGCTCATGGGAGTTCAAGGACTGGACCGACAACCAGGGAGCCTGCGTGGTATTGACCTGGGCATTCTGCATATATGTTACAGTTGTGTAGCTTGGTCCTCTTGTGGGACTCCTAACAGCTGGAACAGGGGCTGTCTCTGGCTCTTCTGATGACTTGTGGGACCCTACTTCTCATGCTGGGTTTCCTTGCCCAGCCTTAATACATGTAGAGATGTTTTGTCTTCCTGCAACTTGATATGCGTTTTGTTGATACTCACAGGAGACCTTCCCATTCCTGGATGGAGACTGAAGAAGAGGGCATTGGGGATGGGGTGGGGGAATAGGGAAAGGTACTGGGAGGGGAGGATGGGGGTGGGAGCTACAGCCAGGATGTAAAATTAATAGATGAATTAAAAAGTCACCAAAGAAGGAAATATGACTGATTGAAACATGAAAAGATGCTGAGGCTCAGTGATGAGCCTGCAACTGAACACACAAGGGTTTGAGGACGTAGCTCAATGGTATAATGCTTGTCTAGTGCATATGAGGCCCTGAGCTTGATCTCTATTGCTGCTGCTTCTGCTGCTGATGATGATAAAGATGACGATGATGATGATGATGAAGATGATAATGATAAGGTATAGTACATTGTTTTAAAACCTATCTTAATAGCCAAGATTATCAATCTGGAAAGGGGGTTTCAGTGACCAAGGCTCATGGGCCAAACCAATGTTTCTGAGCTTCCAGGAGCTAATCCATGCTGGCATAGTTTTATAATCCCAGTACTTGGGAGGCTAAAGCAAGGAACTGAGGGTTAAAAGCCAGCCTAGGATACATGATGCTGTTTCAAAAATAAAAAAGAAGGGAGGGAGGCAGGAAGAAAAGGATTTGTTAAGAGT
Organism: Cricetulus griseus; assembly: GCF_003668045.3. Lineage (NCBI taxonomy): Eukaryota > Metazoa > Chordata > Mammalia > Rodentia > Cricetidae > Cricetulus > Cricetulus griseus. The sequence goes on from NC_048597.1 coordinate 165,806,198, forward strand.
TTGGACTCTGAAGAGAAAAGTAAACTGCAAAATTAACTGACCTTCTAGAAAGAGTTTGCAACAACACCATAGCAATATTTGTCACAGGCAAAAATTGCCATCGAGTGCTGAAATTAGTGTATTAAACAGTAGCTGACTAGTTTATCCACTTTGTTTCCATTTTCCCATGTGTAACTAATAAGTAATCTGTGAGGAAATGATCTGAGACTAAATATTCTCTCATCGAATTTTTACCACCTTCACGCTAGATTCAGTGTTCACTGGTGCTTCTGGCTAATGCCATCAGCCCTTCTATATTTGCTGGTTGGGTTCTCTGTAAGGAAGAACTGTCTGTATGTATGCACATGTGTTTGTGGTTATAACTGTGAGTGCACAGAGTCTTACTTTACACAGAGAAATAAAATGAATCATTATCAGCAATTCTCCAGTTGCCCAGATTTGACCAGGAGACTTGCTTTGAGCTGACTCAGGGACCTTTGGATGCCTGTCCCCCTTTCCAGTCATCTATTTCAGTACTCTCCCCCTCCATCCAACCCCCAGCCAGTTCTCTCATGGTACCATCCCCACCTGCCCCCAGTCTACCCTCAAGATCTCTTCTATTCCCCTTCCCGGGGAGATCCATGCTTCCCCACTTTGGCCCTAAGGAGACATTTTCTTAATTGAAGTTCTCTTCTCTCAGATGACTTTAGCTTGTGTCAAATTAACTTATGTTAACTTATCCAGCACAAAATGTATCATTAATATTTCTGTCACAGCTTTTGACTCGAACCAGGGGAAGAGGGACTCTCAGCTGAGGATTTGCCTCCATCAGACTGGGCACATTTGTGGGCGTTTTCTTGATTAACTAAATGATGGAAGAGGCTTCAGCATGTTCGATGGTATCATCCCTGGGCGGTGGGCCAGTGCTGCATAAGAAAGGAAACAGAATGTGGGCCTGAGAGAAAGCCAGTCCAGTGAGCAGTAGTTCTCCGTGAACTCTGTTTCAGTTCCTGCCTCCAGTTTCCTGCCTTGGCTTCCCTTATGGATAGATTGTGACCTGGGAGCTGTAAGATGAAATAATACACACCACCATTGTTTTCGGTTAGCGTTTTATCATAGCAACAAAAACCCAACTAGGACAAACCCTGTGCTATCATTTTTGTGGGTGTGCATTCTTATTCCTCTTGGGTATAAGGCCTGGGTCTTTGGGCAGGTGTGTATTCAAGTTTTTTTGTTGTTTCATTTTTTTAGACTAGTATTTACAAATTATTGTATAATTTCATATTCCCACCAGCAGTGGATAGGAGCGCAAACTGCTTCCCATCTTACAAATATTTGTTCTCAGTCTTTTTAATTTTAGCCATTCTAGTAGTTTCAGTTTCTATTTCTTTGATAACTAATGGCCCTGAGTGTTCTTCCCTCACTTTTAAGACACGAGCATTCCCCAGTCTTGGTTTTGGCTTATTTTCTGCTGTTTTTCTGAAGCGAGAATAGTGTGGTTCCTGAGGATTTTTGGAATTAAACTCAAAAGAATAGATCACAAAGTTCAAGGATGCTCTATACATTCCTAATTCAGATTAACATAAGTCTTTGTTAATAAGACAAAAAATTGTAATTAATCACATGCATATAATTTACTTGCATTTGTTCTGTTTTGTAAAGCTGATTTCAATTATAGATATTTATAAAGAAAATGAGTATCTGGCATTGTTTACAAGCTAACACTTCCAGAGTTTTTATGAAAATTATATGAGTTAAAAGATGAATTTTCATAAATTTTTCTTAGCAGTCTTTTTTATTTTTAGAAAGTAATACAAACTGTTCAAGGCTAGCATCAACATATTGCTAGACTGGCAAGTGTGCTGGTGCTCCATACTTCTCTGGTTTTATGTGTTCCTTCAGTATGCCTGACATATCCCTGAGCGCTGTTATCTGTATTTTACAGGTGTCGCCAGAATAGCCTCAGAGAAGTAAAGTGATTTGTCTAAGGTGTTGAAGTTGGTTCTAGATCATGAATTAAGACAAACAGGCTTGTGTCATGGTCCACACTGATTTTAACAGGACTCATCTGGACCCCCCGGAGCCCAATGTGTTATCCAGTCTTTTTATGAAAGACTATGAAAACAGCTAATTTGTTTGCTTCATTTAAGGAGCACCATGCTCTAGCCCAGGGGTCCAGATCCAGCCAAGGACAGGGAAGTTCTACATTTAGTTAGGACAATGAACTAGAGACATATGTTTCTTTTGGTTTTCTGTAGAGACGGATGGATGCTTCTTCCATGGAGAATCAGTTGGGGGCAGTAATGTGGATGGAGCCTCTCTGGCCTCTTTGAGGAAACACTGACTTGTGGCAGGAATCTCTGTCAGGATGTAGGCTCAGCCCATCCTTTCCTATCAGGTGTAGTATTAACAGTGTCTCGACTTTCTCCTTTGCTGACTGACAGATAAGTTAGCTCATTTTTAGGCAACTTCACCCACATTCTAAGCACTTACTCTGGATCCACGTGGTGGAGGTAACATACCTACCCAGCTTCCTCAGGCCTTGCTCCTGGTTTAAAACATTGTGACCATGAGGGAAATCCTCAGCTGCAGTCTACATAGCCTTTCCTGAAAGAAAAGACTCACTGCAGCAGTGAAGATGACCCAGCATGGGAGAGCTGGTCCCAATGGCATAGGCCTTGAAGAGCTGGCTCTGTGCCTCACCTGAGGGGTTTGGTTCCAGTGGTCCAGACTGACCATCTGAGCTACCACCCAGACCCACATCCTGGTCCTTGGGTTGCCCCCCCAACATCTACCACATCTATGATCTGCCAGAGTGCATGAAGGGACTGGTCCTGTGGAACAATAACCACAGGCTCTTCATGACTCGGGCCAGCAGCAGCATAACAAGAGGAGTTTCAGTGAATGTCCAGTGATGATGGTGTGCCAGAGGCCTTGAACCAGACCAATCCCACGACTCATTGCAATGAGCATTTTGTGGGTGGGGATGACTGGACAAAGGGGTATACCGACTTCATGGCACACGGTGGCCCCCAGTGCCACTGGGATGAAGAGGTGTTGGAAAGATGAAGTGAGGTGTTTTTATTTGTTTCATTTTTGTTTTTAATTAATTTCCTGGGGGATTCCTTTGGGGGGCGTGCTGCAGGAGTGAGGGGAGGATTTGGAAGGACTGTGAAGTGAGCAGGATTGGGGTGCATGGTGTGAAATTCCCCCAAAAATAATCAATAAAGAATTATGTTAAAACAAAGCAAAACAAAATTGTAGCCATAAGCTGAACTTAAAAAATATGAATAAACCCAGAACCTTTTCTCATGCTCTCCCACTCCAAATATCAACATGCCCACGTCCTAGGTGCCTGTGACACTTTCCCCAACTTCTCAACACCTCTTACCCCCTCTTGTGGGGTCTCCTATCTAGTTCCATGTTCTCATTACAAACACTTAAACACAGACAGATGTTAAAAGTTAGAATCTGCTTATGAGAGGGGGCACAAGATACTTTTTCCGAAACTGGGTCACTTCATTTAATAGAATACTTTCTAGTCCATTTTGTCTCTCCATAGAAGAGTGGACGATGAAAATGTGAGAAGGAGACATAATGGGATCTTACTAAACTGTTAGTAAAAATGAAGTCTGTAGTTTTCTCCTGTGTGAATGGTTCTCTCCACAGAGAATCCAATAGGGAAGTAGCCAGGTGCTCATCCCAAACTTACCGCAGACTCTGCAGTTGACGCTTTATCAGGACACATCTTAAGAGAGTTGACCAACGTAATTTGTCAGTCTCTTCTGTAAGCTTCTCAGGCCTGAAAAAAGTACAGCTCTTTTATTTCTCTTTTGCATCTACATGAGCTCCAATGTCCCTGTAATAATCTATTGTTTTTTATTTACCAGGTCACTTTGCTCCTCACTACTCCCCTGCCACATACACATACTGTGCCAGAATCTAATTTGATCTGTGTTTTACATCATTCTCCATGGCTTACTTAACTCTCTCTTTACCCTCTTCATTAGTAGGACTGTTTCCAGGGCAAACTGCTTGCTTTCCCTGGGAGAAGGGTACGCTCATGTGCTCACTGGACCGTGTGTAGAATTGCATGTCAGTTATTGTCTTAGTTATTTCTATATCACCGTGACAAAACATCATAACCAAGGCAGCTTTTAAAAGGAAGAGTTTGTTCGGAGATTACAGCTTCAGAAAATGAGTTAGAGGCCATGACTATCATGATGAGGAAGGAACATGGCAGCAGACAGGCAGCTATGGTCCTGCAGCAGTACATCTGATCCTCATCATGAGGCAGAAACCCCAAAGCCTTCCTCTAGTGACACACCTCCTCCAACAAAGCCACACCTCCCAATCCTTCCCAAACAGGTCTGTCACCTGGGGACTAAGTATTCAAACATTCTTCATTCAAACTGGGGCCATTCTCATTCAAATCACTACACATATACAAACCTAAAAGAAAGTAAATAATTTTCACCTAGTTATAATATGAATATTTCTTTAGTAACTTCTAAAGTAATGGTTTGACTACTTACTCGGTATAGCAGTATATAGTTGGTTTTATAATTAAGTTAGCAACTGCTCCTTTGTTCCCTTTATATCACTGACCAACTATCGATCATTTTCTTGTGTCATCCTTGAAGCCAGGCTTTTTCATTCTGCCTTCCCTCATTAATGAATTATGTAAATCTTTTGACACATGATATATATATATATATATATATATATATATATATATAATATTTTTAGAATTTTGAAGATTATGCTTTGACACCCCCAAATGCAACCGAAGTTGGATTTCTCACCACTCTGGAGAGCTGTCAAAGCTCAATTTGGTTGAGTGTGATAAAAATGAAGTAATATGAAATCCTTGCTCTTGTTTAAGAACCAGCATAAGTTCTTAAGGTATAGTAAATTAGAAGAAACCTCAACTCTTTCCTGAGGTCAGTACTTATAGATTAAGAATATGAAATTCATTGATTAGAATAATGTTCCACTCTGCAATGTATATTATATATTCATTTATTCAAGCAGCCATTTTCTCACCTAGAACATGTTTGTTGATCATCTTCATTGTGCTAGGTGCTCTTGTAGAAGAGAGTTAGGAATATAGATGTGATTTAGACTTGTAGAAGTTCTCAAGGTGTTGTGGGTGGACACATACAGGGCCACTGATACACTAGTGATTGGTATTACACAGTGTGGTATAAGAGCAGCAGAGAGTAGGGGTGAGTGTAGCATTACGGGAACACTCAGACGTTGCTGCTGACATCCTGAGTGGTTGTTAAAACTGAGTCTTAATGTCTGAGTAGGACTTAATCAGATCTGAAATAAGAAAAGACCATTCTGAGGAGAAAATAATGAAAAAAGGCAAGGGAGGGAAGATAGCCTGACATGTGTAGAGAGGCTGTGGTATGAGGCAAGGAGTGACAGTCACTCCGTGAACAAGGTTTTAATCTATGTGATGGTTAATTTTATGTCTTGGCTTGATATGAGCCATGATGACCACATAACTGATTAAACACCACTAGGGGAAGTGGTTTTGTATGAGACTATTTCTAGATGATATTAGAACTGGTGTCCTGAACGAAGAAAATCAACTTCCCCAATGTAAGTGTGTATTATCCAACCTCGAGGATAGAGCAGGGGGAGAATAGAAGTTGAATTCTGTCGGTTGGTTGACAGTTGAGGCATTGATCTTGTCCTGCCCTGGAACTTACTCCATTCGAGCTGCTTGTTCTCAGGGCTCTATCTCATACTGAAATAGAAACACTGGCTTTCCCAAGTCCCCAGCACTCCTATAGCAGATAAAAGGACTTCTCAGTCTCCAGAATCATGTGGGCCAGGTCCTTAAAATCATTAAGACATCTATCTGCCAATTATCTGTCTCCTGTTGGTCAGATTTCTTTGAAGAACCCTGACACTCATCTGATGACCTGAGCTCTCCATGCCTCCCTTTGCCTGGATGTGATTGGTCCCTTAACGTGAAGTCCCAGATGGGTATCTATCCGCCATCACTGTTTAGAGACTATAGTTACAACGCTGTTAACAGCCTCGGGAAGCAGCTGTTATCACCAGGTCCTCACCATGGTATTAAAAAGCTGCCGTCACATCCCCACAGTGGTTATAGCACTGCTGTTTATAGAGCTGATGGTGTGCCAGGACCTGTCAATTTGTATTCTGTTGTGTATTCTCAGGGTAATACTGTGAGTCAGGAACTGCTATTTAGAACTGGAGAGATCCAGCTCACAGGAGTAAGATGAATCACTGAATATCACAGAATGGCCAAGAGTCGGGGTGTATTGTCTGAATATAGGGTTTGATATTCTCCCATGGGTGTCATCAGCAACCTGTGTTTTTCTAAGCATATTATATCCAGACCCGTTGTGTATAGGAGTCTGGGGTCTGATGCAGATCAGTCTAGGGAAAAGTAACATTAAGAGTCCTCACCTGAGCACCTTTTTGTGCCTCTGTCTTCTCTGTGTGTGTACATTAGCCCTTTGGAGAACAAATGTCAGAAAGAAAGGGAGAAAGAAAGAGAGAAAGAAAGAAAGAAAGAAAGAAAGAAAGAAAGAAAGAAAGAAAGAAAGAAAGTCTGAACTTACTTGTAAATGAAAGTTGCTCTGCTGACACCTGTGGCTTATTGATTGTTTCTTCCCCTCATTTGGACAAAATAATATATTTGATGTAAGAGTGGTGGGGAGCAGTTTGGTTTTCTTGATTTCCTGTAGAGCAGGGCAGTCATCTTTTTCTTGCCATCATCCTGGCTTTGCTGCTGCTAGTAGCTAAGAGTGTTGATTGGAGTCTTGAGAACTAGGCCTGCCCAACACCAACTTGAAGGTGTTGTTCTAAGACAAAGTTGCCCATGCTTTGCAATTCAATACCTCTGGTAGTGCTAGGAACTGCTGTTACCAGGGACAGGTTTGTCAAAATCTCTCAAAGCGCACTGTAGCACAGAATTCCACGGCCTGTGTTCATTCTCTTCTGGAAAATTCTAGGCTGTCAAAGCAGACAGCATTTCTATCTAACACAGCTGCACAATCCACAGTGGCAGGACAATAATTCTGTTACCCTGCCTAGATTGCTTGGGGAGTTTATCTGTGTATGTGTGTTTCTTATTCTATTTTTCCATCTGGTGACTTTTGTTTTCTTCTAAATGATGCTGTTTAAATGCTTTCCACAAATGGAATCTTGAAAAATAAACACATTGAATGGATAAGAACAAAAGAGGATCCGGTCTCAATGTTGGTCACTGCTGGAAGGTTTTTTTCAGCTGCAGAGAGATGGGAGTAAGCAGATGAGGAGGCCGTCCATGTGAAACGCCCCCAAGTGGATGGACGGTTGCTATTCAGTCTGACCAGAATGCCACGAAGAACAGGTAGCCTCAAACAGTGCGCACTTGTCAGCAACCAGAGCCCTTGAAAATTTAGGAGACTCATCTCATAGTTGGCCCTGGCTTCATGCCTTTTAGAACCTAATGGAAGAGGGAAGACTTATAGCTAAATCATTGTTTCATCTTTCAGAGAATTCCTTGTCAACTGTCAACAGCCCCCATGTTCCCTGCATACCCCTCTATGACTATTGTCTTCATTTGACCCAGGCTCTCAGACTTAACAGAGCAGAAGGCAAGGCATTCCCACACAGCCCTTGGTGGATTGAAATGTACCCAGAGGCTCACACAGCTGACTGAGCACATTGTCCTCAGGTGGTGGTGCTGTTTGGGTAGGTTATGGAGCCTTTAGAAGGTGGAGCTTTGTTGGAGGAAGTGTATCATTGGAGGCATGTTTATAGCCTTACCTCACTTCCTGATCTCTCTCTCTGCTTCCTGTGTGTGGATGAAAAAAGGCTGGCCAGCTTCCTGTTCCTGCTGCCATGCCTGCCTGTTGCTATGCCTTCTGGGCCGTGATGGATTCTTATTCTTCTAGCGCTGTAAGCCAAGATAAACCCTCTCTTCCTTAAGTTGCCTCTCGTCATGATATTTTATCACAGCAACAAAAGGTAACTAATATAGTGCCTAACTGCACTGTGGACCTGCAGCATCTGATTTGAGGAAACTGGATTTTTCCATGTACTTATTTAAATTTTTTATCATTTTGATCATACCCAACCACCATTCCCCCATCCAATCCTCCTGTCTCCCTGTGCCCTGATGGTCCCCTTCCAAGCTTCATGCACTCTTCTTCATTTTTTTTTTCATTTTTTATAGATCATTGAGCTCAGCTTGTGCTCCCCTTGTGCTCATCCTCTGCTTTAACCTCTGCCCATTTCAAAAAGAAGCGTCTCTGTCCAGTTGAGGGCAGCACAGATCTACGGGTAGAAGTGTACATTTTGAAAAGGCAACTTGACAACACAGTCGTTTAACAAAACAATAGTATGCTTGGTGATAGTTTTTCTTGCAACAATAGAAATGGAAATGTTGATTCTAATAGCATTTTTTCCTATCCAGAGAAAAATGTAAAGAAAAGCAGTGGAGTTCATGGTACTCAATAGAGTTCTCCTTGCTCTCCACAACTAAGAGGTGGGCTCAGACTTCTCTCGTGGAAAGGAAAATCTGCCGTACTACCTTCTAGGCTCACATATTAAATTTGAATGTTTTGTCATTAGGGAGTGGCACTACTTGAGAAGGATTAGGATGTATATCCTTGTTGGAGAAAGTGTGTCAGTGAGGGTGGGTTTGGGGGTTTCAGAAGCTGAAGCCAGGCCCAGTGGCTCTCTCTCTTCCTACTGCCTGTGGATCCAGATGTAGAACTCTCAGCTCCTCCATGCTTCCTGCCATGCTGATAAAAGACTGAACCTCTGAAACTATATTAAATGCCTTCCTCGGTGAGAGTTGCTATGGTCATGGTGTCTCATCACAAGAATTGAACCCTGACTAAGTCACTAGGATTGGAGGCCATGTTGGACCACTTTCTAAAGGTAGACTGAGTAGCTTCTAAGAACTACCACATTTGTTGTCTTTCCCCTCAAAATATGTATAGAACCCAGTCCCATTTTGAAGCATCCAGTTACCCCTCTGTTCACCCTGCCATCATCTCTTGCCCAATTACTACAGTTGACCACCAAGTGATCTCCCATATTCTCCACTCCATTTAACCATATATAAGGTGGCCAGGGTGTTTCTTTTGCATATATCTGATTATGTTCTGCTTAGAACTTCTCCATTCCACTTAGCTTTGATGGGCTTTCTTGTGTATAACACCTACCACTCCAGCTGTTTTTTTGGGGGGTGTTTTTTCTGCCAGAATGCCAAGGACCCTCTCATCTTAGGGCCTCTGTGTTGCTCTGTGGATCTAGATTGTTCTTCCTCAGGGTGCTGTATGACTCATTATCCCATCTCCTTCAGGTTTTCCACAACTAGCCCTAAGTGAAGTGGGGCTTTCCTAAGCACATAGGTATGCCTCGGTCCTCTGCCTACCCCTGGCCCTCTGCATGCCTTTTCTCTATGAATACTATCCCTAACTAACACGCTATATATTTCACTTATTAGTTTTAGCATCTATCTGTCCCACTAGAATTTTAGCCCTGTGAAAGCAAGATTTTACTTTTTCCTGACATACAGCCTTTCATAAATTTTTGTGGAATATATAAAATATTTATCTTCCTGTTATTGTCATACTATTGTTTGTAGTGATATATTATTTACTAAGGATTCAGAAAGCAAAGTCAGCCACAAGCCATAGAAGTGGGCACACACCTTTAATCCTAGGACTCAGGATTAAGAGGTAGATGGATCTCTGTGAGTTCAAGTCTACCCAGTTCTACACAAGATTGATCCGGTCCTAAAGAGAAACAGCTCACACAAAGATAATCTCAGCAGCTGGGATCACACGCCTTTAATCCCAGCATCAGGGAGGTATATAAGACGGGAGCAAGGTCTCAGTATCAGGCATTCAGGGTATGAACTTCCAGGAACAGAGAGCAAGTACTCAACAAGTGGTAGCTATCACTATGGCTGTTCTTAGTCACTCATGGTTTTCTTTTTAAAATGCCCTTTGATTGCATTTTCTTGGTGCAGTTAGGAATCAAAACATATGTACTTCTTGCTTGGAGAGATTAATGAGAGTGTGACTTATCTTTTGCTTGGGCTGTGTTTCACTTGGGAAGGGTTATGATTCTTCTTTTATGCTTGGAAAATAATAAAAATAAACAGTGCTCTGCTGATCCCCACCCCTCAAAAATAATCTCAAGTGTCTCCACAGCAGCATTTACTTACTGCATCCTTATTTTCACACTTCTTTCTTCCCCATTTGATTGTGGTAGCTCTGAAATTTTAAAGAGGAAGAAATGAAATTGGGAGAACTTATTAAGCGTCTTCTCATTCCCATGGCAATGCGTGAGGTAACCAGTCCACGAGTGATCGGACTGTTGCTGCTTTGGGCTGTGGCAGGGCAGCACGTCATGGTGGGAGGGGTAGTACAGTGAAGCAAGACTTCTTATGTCATACCCAAGGAGCAAGTGAGAATAAAAGGGCCCCATGGTTTCCTTCCATGGCATGGCCCTTGGCCACCTGCAGACCTCGAAGAACCCCACTTCTTAAAGGATCTGCCATTCCCATCAGTGCTGTGCTGATGGCTGAGCCTTTAAACTCACAGAGTGGTGGTGGACAGTGGGTACCTCAGCTTCAAACTCTGTTAGAGAATTTGAATAATTTGCCAAGACCACAGAACTAGGAAATGAGCAGAGAAAGTACCTAAATCTAACTCCAAAATCCACTATTTATAACTTCCCAATATCCCCCCACACCCTTTAATTTTTTTTCACTATCAGCTGTTTCACTATCTACTGTTAAGTGCCTGCAGGCTGCACAGAGTTCCTCCCAAAGTCCAACTGCCCTGCCACTGTCCCCATCAACCCTGACCAGGAAGCAAACAAAGGGCCAAAGATGGGCCTTGGGCTAGTGCCTGCTCTGTAAAATCCCCTGAGATCTAACAGCAGAGTAGGCCTTCCTCAGGAAACCCAGGGTCCACAGACTAAGTCTGACCTCTCTCCCCATGTGTTAGAGGATAATATTTCTATAAAGCAAAAATCATGAATTGTAAAATGAACACATAGTAAAGATCTAACTCCTTAACTGAATTGAGGGGGTAGTGTTAGATGTTATAGTTCATTCAAAATGACCAGTTAATGTTTAACAAAAGAATGTTGACATGATTTTTTTATATGGGCTCAGAGCTTGCTTTATTACTTGGGGAAGAGCAGAATTATTTACAGGTCTATAGACATGAATTACTTACATTTCTGTGATAATTTACAGTGCTATAAAACTGCTCAAAGGCAGTAAAAGTCAGAGCTCCTGTAGAATCAGATAATCTGGGAGGACTCCAACATCCCATTAAAAGTCTATTTGGTGACTACCTTTACTTCTCCCAAACTCTTAAACTCTTCCTTGCAAATGAGTGACTCCCCATGGGATCTTTCTGCTGGTTTCTCCTTCCCAGGAATGAGTTTTCATTTATGCTTAGGAAGTCTTAGATTGTAGGCTTTCAACGTAGACAAACCTTGAGTTCAAAATTTCCATTTAGCATTGCTAACTTGTGGCTTCATGCAGATCACCTGGCTAAATCCCCCTCTTAATAGAGCTGTTGGGACTGAAGTATCTGGAACATGGTACCAACAGAACTACACACTTCGATTTTTTTATTCTGTGCGAGTCACAATTCCTGATGAAATCTATTAAACACATCGCCATCTCTATTTTACATGTGTAGAAATTGAGATCCCTGGAAGTTCTGCACTGGACCAATGCCGTGCTCTTTGGAGCTGGGATATAATGTGTGGCACTTACTGTTGCTGTGCTCAGTGCTGCCTGCCTTTGCAGCACGAACTGGCTCGGCTGTCCATTCTAAGGCACCAGCTATGAAACTGGTCATCTCTCATCACCTGACTGCTGTATCCAGTTGGCACTGGATTGTGACACAGGTCTTCCTAGGTCTTGCTGGGTCAAGACTGCAGGGTCTATTTCTTTGTTTTTCATGTTCTTGTTGTCTATTTGTAATTTTTATTGAAATATACTTACAGAAAAATGTACAGCTCAGTGAATTTCCACAAAGTGAAAACAAATACACACTAGAGCACTCAGATCAAGAAACAGAATATTGGTAGCACCCCAAGACCACCTCACATGGAACCAGTTCTCACTCCTAGGGTAAACATTCCCCAGGCCTCTAATAGCATAGTGTATATTGATATAAAGGCAATCATAGTCTACAGTGAGTGAGTGTGTGTGTGTGTGTGTGTGTGTGTGTGTGTGTGTGTGTGTGTGTATGTTTGTCCATCAATGTTCTGTTGGTGAGATTTATCCACATTGTTAAATGTAGTTGGTTTGCTACTATTGATATATAGACACAATTAATTTATCTTTTATATAAATGGGCAGACATTTGAGAAGGTTCCACTTTGTGGTTCCAGTACCTATTGGCCCACAGTGTCTCATATTTTTGTAGAATAGCTTTTTTTTTATTTTTTTAAGTTATTGAGTTATTTAGCAAGACATTTCTTGATTCAGCCTTAACAGATGGGTCTGCCTCATTTCTCTTTTGCCAAAGTCAGCAACTTTTCTTTTGTACCCTTCCTTTGTTAGGGTCAAATATGCCATACCATTTGCAGCCCCCTAATATGTGCCGAGCAAGGGCCAAACCTGACCTGTTTGCAAAGGCTCTAATGTTTGCAAAGACCAGCTCTTTATATCCACATCCAGGCTGCAGAGTGTAGATTCAGCTTCCTGGGGCAGGCTCACACAGTCTCTGGGGAACTCGGGACTCAGCAGTTGACCCTGTAACTCATTTCCCTTCACACCCAGTTGCTGGTTTTCCCACTGTGGAGATGAAGCTTTCTGTATTCTTCTTGTCTCCCAATTGAAAAGCATTTCTGTTCGGCTTCCCTCCTGCTTTGTTCTGCTCCTAAGATGGATAAAAGTGGTTTCTCTCCTAGCCTGTGCTTCTCTTTTCACCTCACAGTCTCTTCCTTTTCTCCTTTGGCTACACGGGAGCTGGATTTGGTCCAAGTCTACTTCTGTTGCTTGTCCTGTGCTGTGGATTCCACCTATATCTCCCTGAGATGTTTTGATCATTGGTGTTTCTGTTTCCTTTCCCTTCCCCTCAGACCCCCTTAGTCATTTCCTTACCTGAAATCTCTTTTTCCAGATTGGCAGCCCTCCTGCTCCCAGAGTGACTGGCTCTGACTTTCCATCAGGAGGGGAAAAGCACAGTTCTCTGGGTGAAGCGGGGCAGGTCAAGGTTTATACACTGACTTGGTATAGCATGAGGCAGAAATAAAAACTAGCTGGTTCTAGTTGTGAGAGCCAACTACAAAGAAGAATAGAAGTCAGGTGGCTACAGGAATGAAAACAGCAGGAAGCACTGGCCTTCAGATTTGGGGCTGAGCTTCCTTGTAACAAAATAAATGAAAGAAAGTATAGATTATAGTGTTGCTGTTATCAGAACAATAGACTAAAACTTAAAAATCGTGTTTATAATAGATTTGAGAGAATGTCTTAGTCATTGTTATTTCTCCTAAACAACCAGCATACTGTGGTCTATAAATATTTTAAGGCTAAATTAATAAGTTACTATTATCCCTGAGCCATCTGTAATGAATATTCACTAGATAGCAGGTAGTTTCTAGGGTGTCACAACTCCAGCAGTGGACACACTGGTTCCCCTATGTTCAAATGCAGAAAGCAAATCTCAGACAGTTGCTTTCAGGAAGTCATAGCTCTCCTTGGACAGTTCCGGATTTAAACTCAGGTGAACTAATAGAGCCAACCTCTAAGGAATCTGAGATGACAAAATACATGGGTATTAAGGGGCATTTCCATTTGCCAGACAATAATGCCAACATGTGGGGAGAGACCACCAGAAGCTTGGGCAGGCTACACTCCCCTCTGCAGACATGGGTTCCAGTCCCAACAGGGCCACTTTTTCAAGTGAGAGATCTGGTTTAAATTTAAGAGTTTTTACTAGCAGAATCTGGAGTGTGTGATGGGTTATGTGTGAGTAGAAGAGGGAAACTCTGGTCAGTGGGAAACGAACAATGAAATAGAGATGTGAAGGGGGTGCTGCATGAAATAGAGATAATAACTTCCTAAATTACATTGATCGTCTACTAAAAGTATCTCATATTCCAATTCATTACCAAGTTCAGTTTAGTAAAAGGTCAGCCCCAGAACTGATACAAGAGACAAAAAAAGAGTCCAGTTAGCATAATTTCAGGATGTCAGTGCCACATACTCACATGGTAAAAAGTGATAATTAGAAATACAGAATGACAATTTCCAATGGTCATTTCCCAATCTGAGACATTCTGAACCTGATTGTTTTCCACTTGGAAAGAGAAACATGCCATCTCAATGAAAGCCTAGTGTAAGGGGGTGACCAACACACTTGAGAGAAGAAAAGTTATGGTTGTTCTCACAACTTGACAGTGATAAAACTCATACACACATACTTTACTGGTAACACACATTCTAGTTCTTTGAAAACTGACAACAGTAGAATCTCTGGTACATTCGAGAGTAACAAGCATTTAACAATATACAAGATTTTGAGGAGATAATAGGATTTTCAAATGTGTGTTCATCGGTCTACTGGGAAACTAGTGCACAGACTCCTCAGTACAACCCTGTGGGAACACATGGTGTTTGTCTAAAGAGGCCAAGATCAAGAGTTAACCAGATCTTTGATTCTGAGAGAGTTTTCCTCCATCCACCTAGCACTCCTCCTGTCTGTCTTTTCTATGTTCCTACCCTTGACTCCTGTTTGTTTACCCCAACATATTTCGTCTACATTATCTAGATATATCTCTTTCAACTTTCTATTTCACTATAAAAATAGACTCGAATGCTTGTTTACATGTGAAATAAAAGCAGATATTCCAGGAGAATTAGGTGAGTGAAGAATACTGGTAAAAAGTCTTTTTGACCACACAGCTCCAGAGACAGCAATAATTATCAGTGGACTCTCATAACTGTTATAATCAGAACAATATATTATCCTGTTATAATTAGAATAGTCTGATACAATTTGCAATAGAATTACCAAGTGAACTAGCTTGATATGCTGACCTTAACCTTGATCACGAGAGTCAAAATTACTGGGATGATTGTCTAGACCTGTAAACAGACAGATTTGGGTGGAGAGTTACACACTTTCTCTTTCACCATATAACTTCAAGCTCAAACATGTCCTTCCTAACAATGTTCGTGCTTGAGTTTTTTTAGGATATCTATGAACAAATGTGTCTCTGTTGAGTTGCTCTTGACAGTGAGTAAGGAAAGTCAGATTAGGAATGGGGAAAGGATAGGGGTGGACAACAAAGGACAGCTCATGCTTTCAAGGCACCTATACATATTTTACACTCATATGCAGCCATGTTGCTAAACAGTAAGACAAAAAGAACGTTCATGCAGGGCATGGTAGCTGTCAACTCAATGGAAACATGTCATGTTTTTAAGTGAGTTTTAACTTTCAGTGTTAAGTTACTGAATACTGACTATTGCCAACATTTATAGTGACTTTAGAACACAGAGTGATGGATAGAAAATCAATCATTTATTTGACTCCTTCTAGGGAGCTAATTCCACAGTGTACATTTGATCCATGGCTATAGTGATTCAAGGAACCAGTTATTTATTAAATCTCTATTAAAACTGAGGTAGGATGAAAAAATGATTGTCGAGAGTTTGATCTTTGTTCTTTGAAAGAATGGGATAATGGAGGGGAGGTAAGAAGATGTGTAAAATCAAGAGATAGCTTTAGAAGTCAGGGCCCACTGGGATGCTGTATTAGCTGTAGACACAGTGGGCTTTCCTTTCCCCAAACTAAACTAAAGGAACTAAGCAATAATGCAAATATTTAAAAAAAAAGATTTATTTGAATTGCACCATGTGATTTTCCCCCTACATCACATATAGAGTCCTAACTCTATTTTACTCAGGTCAGTACTGGTTAGGTCTGTTTTATCTGAATCTATACCTACTTAACAGTCAAACTACATGTTTGGGAACATGAATTGAGGGTAGGAAAGGATACCCTCATGTTTAACTTTTGCCCCAAACAGCTTACATGTGGGTTCATCAGAAGTAACAGGACTTAACTTGTGGGAACAGTCTAGATTGTTCTTCCTACCCACTGTCAACACACACACACAGTGTGTGTGTGTGTGTGTGTGTGTGTGTGTGTGTGTGTGTGTGTGTGTGTGAAAACTCCTTTATTCCTTTATGCTCAGTAGCAGGTATGCTTGGCCTTTCTACTAACATGAGGACTTCTGCAAGAGGCATGAGATATGCTGACAACATCAGACAACAGCAGCAATGGAACTCTGGCAGGAGACCCGTCAGATTTAACTGATGGCCTGTCTTTTCCAAAGTATATTCCAAAGTATATTTTGTAGGCTCTGTCCTTTAAGGCTTCAGTCTCTTTTTTCTTTGCATCCTGGCTCTGTGGTGGATGCCCATCTTGCTGACAAACCATAGGAGCTATGATTGTAAAATGCTTCAGGACATCACATGTTCATTGTGAGGTTGATGCCACCTACCCGCTAAAATGGATGGTTTCCGTGTCACTACTGACACACTAACACTCCAGAGTATATACTGACTACACTTCTTTACTGCTTGAGGTACTTGTCTGAATTCCTCGGTGTGAAAATTATTTCCACAAGGTGTCTGTCCTCGTTTGGGTGCAAGGACAAGTCATTTTTTTTCGGTATGTTTTCAATACATCTTTTTTGCAATGTCTTCACATGGAATCGCTTCAAAAGTGTAACCAGAATGACTTTCATCATCACCATGGCGATGTACTTCCCAGCACAGCTGCGGGGCCCGAAGCCAAAAGGCTGAAAATACCTGTAGGGAACCTATGGAAATGATCACATGATTAGGCAGGGTCATGCAACCATCTTTCTCTGATTTGCTCTCAAAACACTTGTCAGTCAGAATGCCTTGGCTTGACTTCAGCCATACTCTTCCTCCCTGAGATAAACAGCCGTGGCTAAAGAAGCACCCTTCTCACCCACTGTGCCTCTCTTGTGACACAGATAGTCCCTGCTTTTGCTTCACATGTCAATGAGCTGGGGCAAGGCAGGGCAAATCACCATCTGGGCAGTGCTAGCTATTCAGAAATTCTGCACAACAATTTTAGCTTTCCTAGTGCTGTGAGAGTTGCTAAGACAAAGTTTGTTTTTTGTGTTACTTCATATAATGGATAAAAAGAAGATGAAAGATGTGGATTTCCAGACTGTTAGTCAAGCTTCTTGTGCGTGTGAGAGAGGAGGGATCTCCGTGGCCTGGGCTGGCTCCAGAGTCCTGGTGATCTTGCCTCTACCTCAGAGTGCTAGGATTCCGGGAACATGTCACTACACCAGGTTTTCTAACTACTTTTAGTTACTGTAAAAATTAATGTGAAACATGTCTGTCTGTCTGTCTTATCCAATATGGATTTGCATGACTTCAATATACAAGAATTAAAAAAATACATAAAAGTTATTGACTAGTTGAGAAGACATTATCTGGATTGCCTGTCTAGAAGCACTAATTAGAGTGTTGGATCAACCTTGGGTCCCTGTGCTACGTGCACATAGGGAAAGAGGAGATAAAGGGGACTATTTGGAAAATCTTATCTTAATAAAATTGTTTTGATGTAATGGAAGCAAAATTCTCTCCTATATACCAGTTATATAAAGAAAAAGGCTGATTCTTTTAATCATTGAGTTTTATTTGGAGGAAGATCCACTGCTTGAGGCCATTTGGTAGAATAAAGGCAGTGATACAACCAAATCTTATTTGATTTCTCTCTAAAGCAGAAATGGCTTTACTTTGCTTAGTTGCTGGAACACTGGAATCTAGATGATGCTAAAGTGGTGCATTTATTGTTTTTTTCCTTTACTATATTATAGAAAAAGTGATAAATTCAGGGCCAGAGAGATGGCTCAGTGGTTCAGAGCACTGATTGCTTTTCCAGAGGACCCAGGTTCAGTTCCCAGTACCCACATGGTGATTCACAAACATCCATAACTCCAGTTCCAGGAGATGTGACTCCCTCTTCTGAATTCTGTGTGTACCAGGCACACACATGGTATACTTACATACAAGCAGGCCAAACATTCATACACATAAAAAGTTTAAAAAAAAATGATAAGTTTGAATGGAAGAGATCGGTGGCCTTAAATAAATCTTTGCCAAATTAAGGATTTTTCATATTTTGCTTTCCTGGGTAACAACTTTACAAACATTTTACACACAGAGAGAGCCGATAGCTTTGGTTGGGGATGAAAGTGTTCTAAGCTATAAGACACAGGTGCTCCCATGAAGTAGTAGAAGGGTGGGTCAAGAAAGCTAAGTACATCTGGAGCAAGCAAAGGACTGGAGCGGGTCTGACTGTGCCACCAGAGACAACATGATCAGGTGTAAGGAGGAGCTCTTACGTTCTTCTCAAAGTTTTCCAGGGTAAATTCATTAGGCTTGGGGAAATACTCCAGTCTGTGCATTCTTCCAATATTCAGAATGATGTTCGTTCCCTTTTTGACTGGGTAGCCATCAATCACATCATCATCCAGGGCTCTACGCATAACCAAGTCCACAACAGGCTGGTACCGCATGCTTTCATTGATGAAGTTTTCTACCACTTTTAAATTTTGGATATCGTCAATCTGTATGTCTCTGTCACCTGTGGGATAGATTTAAAAGGACAAAGAGAGCAATGTCAGTTAGTGACAAGCACTAAAGCTCTTTTTTTTTTTTTCCATAGGAAAACAAATGTTTGCAATTCTAGTGCATACAGATGTTCTGGAAACAAATGTGCTATATCCGGTCTGCAAAGGGCTTTATCAAAGTTCAGATGTGGAACGAAAAAGATTTCTTGAAAGCATCTGAGAATTTGCTCATGCTGGACCCTCATCCCCACCTGCAGACAATGGGCAGAAGAATGGGGGATGGGCAGCCACCTCTCCACAGGGGACATGCATTCTCCAGTTGCACAACAGCCAGACCTACTCAGCATCTCATACCCCTCTTATCTGCAGGTCTTTGAGTTTTCCATCTACTCCATGTTCTAGGGACTACTTAATTTGTCTCTTAATACGTGAATCAACTAGCACAATAACCATCCCAAACAAGGGTGCACAGGCTGCTGCAGAGTCAGAAAGACCATGGACCGAGTCTGTTTTATAATACTCACTTCTTAGTCATTTGTACTAAGTCATTTGTACTTAGTCACATGTGTCACTGACAGGCCCTCCACATCTGACCACAAACAAATTGTTCCCGGAAAATGGCTTATTACTCCCCATCATGAAAAGTCAGCATCCCACCTAGCCCTGGGTGTGGCTGAGGATAACGGGTGCTGCCACTGTCTCAGGCTGGCCTGACATTGGTCAAAGTGGCTTAGATTTGCCCCAGATATGGCAAGGTTTCCAAGTCCCCTCAAATGAGCCACCACTTTTACAGAATCAAAGCATCCTTGGGTCCCGAGGTATCCCTGTCTCCTGTAAATCCAAGCCATGTAGGAAGGTCTAGTTCAGTCAGAAAAGTATAGGAAGAGAGCCTGTGTCTTAGGTACTGTGCTCTGTAACTGAGAACCCAACTAGAGAGTAGAGGCAGAGGGAAGATGACAGAGGTTTCTGAAAATAGTTGCTGGGAATTCTGTGTGTGGACCACAAGAGGGAGCATGGATGTTGCGACATGCTCTGCCGCTTCTCCCTCTTTGCAGAGTCTGATGGAGAGACAGGGAGACACTAAGAGGCACAAACACATCTCACGCTCAAGGAACTTGTGTTAGACGTCTGATAAAGGTGCACTCTCAAAACATCAGTTTCCCCTCCTGCATCATCCTCCAGTGCCCTCTCTCTCCAGTCCATTACAACTTTCTCTTTCTCCCACCAGCCTACAAGTCAAGCCAATCCAGTAATGTTGTGACCTTGCCCTCTGCACAGACCTTGAAGACCTCTCGGGGTAACATTGAGAAAGCATTCTGGAATCTGGGGCAATGTTATCCTGTCTCCTTGTTCTCCCCGTTTCCCATGCATTTACAGAACCCTTCTGTCATACATTTAAACTAATTACAGCTTTTCCTTAGTATCAACTGTTTCAAACAGCCCTAAAATCGCCTTTTCAAGGTGGTGCAGTTCCACGACCAATAACTTCTTTCACCAGCACTGTGGAAAGCCAGAAAAGTCCTCCTTGTACTATGTCTTCTCCTATCTGTAAGTAATGTGTTCGTAAACAGATCACCCAGGTGAAGGCAATTCCTGGTAAGTCTTTGCCTTCTCCCAGAAAACAGTTCTGATTTTGTGTTTCTAAAGCACAGTGGGGACAGGATGGTGCTGAGACAGAGCCCTGAAAATGGGGTTGGAAGAACTGAATGTGGCCCAGGGGGCTTCTCTGCAGAGGGGGTGAGTGGGGAGAAAAGGGCCACCATCGCCGGATTGAAGTGGAGAAGGAAGCCCATCGCTTAGCCTCTGCTACCACCCTGTCCTCCTCCTGCCACCAAGTGAAACCCACAGACACTACTTCTGTAAGCAATAGATAGTCATTTTTCCTAGCTGAAGTCACTAAAAAAAAGATTTATGTAACCCACGAGGTGGGTAGATCATATACTCAAGTTCTCCAGCTGTGGATTCAAATAACAGCATTAAATATATTTTATTGTGTTTGTGTTGAACACGCGCATCCTTTATTTTGTAGTCACTCTCCAGATAATACAATATCATAACTATTTATATAGCATTATATTGCATTAGGTATTATAAACAATGGAGAGGTGACTTTGTGGGAGGTTGTAAGTAGGTTATATGCAAGTACTATATAGTATGATTTTCCTAAGATGGACAAACTTGACCATGTGTCTGTGTGTACATGGAATAAGGTCTCAAGCTGGAGAGATGGCTAAACAGGCAAATGTTTGTCACCAAGTCTTTGATCCCCAGAACTCAGATGGGAGAAGGAGAGAACTGACTCCCACAAGTTGTCCTCTGACTTCCACATTCAAGTGTGCGCACACACGCTCTCTTCCCCCCACCACCACCACACACACACACATGCACACACGCACAATAAAAAGTTCTTGAGGAAAAGTAGAAGAGGGGGGTGAGGATGAGGCTCTAAATGAAAAGAATTAGGACATTGGCTTTCTGCTTTATGTATTGCTCTGGTGCTTGAATTTTTCAATAAGCACACATTGCTCTATGATTTATACAACATATAAATAGAAGGCACTGTCATTTTTACCTACTCAGCATAGCCAAGATGTGGCAGAATTACTTTATTTTACTTTTATTTTACGTTTGCTATCAGATTCTTAAGATGTAAGATGCTACCGGCATTCACATTCAGAAGGGAATTTTTAAAACACTACTATTTAGCCGGGCATTGGTGGTGCACGCCTTTAATCCCAGCACTCGGGAGGCAGAGGAAGGCAGATCTCTGAGTTCGAGGCCAGCCTGGTCTCCAGAGCGAGTGCCAGGATAGGCTCCAAAGCTACACAGAGAAACCCTGTCTCAAAAAACAAAAACAAAAACAAACAAAAAAACCACTACTATTTATTTGATCATTGCTCACCAACAACAGTGTGGATTTCCTTCACTATTGCCTTTTCAACCTCAGGGTACTCTGCAATGAGAAGTAACATGAAGTACAGAGTGACAGACATGGTGTCAGGTGCTGCGATCAGCATTTCCAATATACACTGGTTCACGTTCTCTTTTGTCAGGTCTCCACGCCTCTGAAGAGTTGAAAAGAGGAGAAAATGTTGGAAGATGGAATCGAAGTTTCAGAAAATGAGAGGAGGTGACACTCAAGCATCAACAATCTTAAGAAAATGAAACTGCAGGTCTCTTTAATTAGTGCCAACATTTTACATATTGACATTCTTCTTAAAGATACACAAATAGCCTAATTACCTGTGTGCCATTGACCCTCCGTATACTTGAGTTCCACATTCAAGGGTTAACTAACTGGGCATCACATATATTTTGTTGTGTTTTTATTACATGGATACAGACTTTTTTGTAGTTATTCTATAAATAATACAACATCATAACTATTAGTACAATGTTATACTGTATTAGGTATTATAAACAATCCAGAGGTGAGTGAACCCCCGTGGAAGGACTTAAGTATATGCAAGCACTGTGACATTACAGAGATAAGGTTTAAACATTCCTGTATTTTGGTATCTGGGAAGAGTTCTGGAGTAAAAATTCCAGATATTGAGGGATGCTTTTATTTAGTGTCTTAGGTCTCCCTCTTCCTGGTTTCATATATTGTATTATAATACAGGAATTTGACTGATAAATGTCATAAAATGGAGGGTGTTTAGGCTATTTGGTGGACTATCATAAGACTGCTTGCTAGAGAGACTTTAAAAAATCATGCTACAGTTCTAAAAAGGATTCTTTAAATTATGGTATGCCGTATCATAATATATATCAGATGAGGAATTGTGGTTCATTCAGGTCAAATACCTCAGCAAAAATCAAATCAGTTGCAAAATCCATACAGTCTTCCAGTTTCTCTGCTGTGGAAATCTTGTGTCTTTTTTCTTCTACCAAAGCAGCTATCTCATCTTTCAAGTCCTTGCTGGGGGGAAAACGTCAAAAATTTCTCAGTTTAGACATCCTGCAAAACAGATTCTGCTCACTTTAAAGCCATTGGCACTCGTGAGTAAATGCATTTCTGTTTTATTTCTTCACAAATATACGTAAAGTTACACGAAGCATTCATCTGACGGTACCAGAGTTAACTGAGATTTCTAAACACTGGTAATCATCTCAAAACTGTGACTTTAATTCTCTGTTTCCTCTTATCTAGATATGTAGAAAGCTCTGGCAAGTGTCCATGCTAGGGTTCCCCAGGCTTTTCTGTCAACTCAAAATATACCACAGTGCCCTTGTTCCAGAGAGCCCTGGGCAGAGCATCCTCTTGGCCAAAGCCTTTCTTTACTCTTTAGTCTGTGCCAGGGCAGCCAAACTGTTATGGATGCTTCACAAGTCGCTTGACCAACATGTCCCTCTGCACTCTGGGGAGCATCACACATACCCAAGTGGCTAACAGCAGCCATGAACAGTGCAGTGTGACTGTGTCTGTAAACCCCCCAAACTTGGGCTACTTACGCAGATCTTTCATACTTTCTGTACAGCCAAGAAATCTTAAAGAAGATGTTTGGTTTGATGAGGAGAGCTTGCCATGCATTAAAATAACCCTGGATTTTTTTCACAATGGAACTTTCTGTGAAACAAAAACAAGAACAAATTCACGGAGAGAAATATGAGCCTGTGAGCAATACGCTGGACAAATTCTTTTGCCAGTCTCTGGCCACTGGTGGATGATCTAGTTATATAATGCTACAAGGCAAATTTGTTATTAAGTTATCTACTTGGCATCTAAATTGCCTGAGTTAACCATAGAATTGCCAGTTTCCAAGTTTGTGCTTGAGACTATGGTCTAGGCTCTCAAATCCCCTTTCAGTTGGGCTTTCCCACTAGCTCTGACTTTTCTGGACAAGGGAGTAGTCATTAGAGTTATTGCATCCCTGCTCCTGGAACGTGGAAGGGTGTTGTTTGGACAAGTGAGATGGCTTGGGGGTGAAGGTTTCTAATTCAATTCTTGGAACCCACATAAGGGTGGGAGGAGAAAAACAGCTCCAGAGTTGTCCCCTGACCTCCACAGGTGCACAGTAGTAGCACGTGTGCCACCCCCTCTGGCATTAATGATAACAGTGACATTAATTTTAAAAACCCAAGCCTGTTGTGCCACTAACACAGTCCAGCTGATTTTGGAGTTAGCTGACACATTAAGTGAACCACGCACATATTTGGATTATCCACCTAATTAACAGTTCCTCACTTCTCAGTGCTAAGTTCATTTTATAGCACTCTTCACATGGCCTTCATACTTATCTATATTTGTCTCAAAGTGCTGAGTTCATTTCAGTTTCTCCAGTGCATTGTCCTGAGCCTCGTGCATTGTTAATTACAGATATACGATAACGAGTTAAATTGAATACTAAAGAAAAAGAAAGTCCTTGCTTATTTTTTTTTCATATTACACCAGACCTATATACAAATGGGAAAAGAATCAACATTTGTTTTCAATGGCCAAAATGCCGATCACTTCTAGGTTGGCTTTACAGAGCTTTTGAACTTAATCCTTATAGTCTTGCCAGGGGAGTGGCAGATTAGCCTTTGTTTTACAAATAAAGAAGTACAAAGCATGGAAATTAAGGATGCAACCCATATGACTCGCAGGACAGCGTGGGAGTTTAACTAGCACCCAGTGTAAAGGGAAACAAAGGTAACCCACTTGGGCTTGCTGGTTGTTGTGGCACAGTCTGGACCCCGTCGTTGATTAATGGAGAGATCTACAATTCCCTTGGCACAACCCTTTCCTAACAATCCAGGCCTGGGGGAACCCAAGGAACGGGGTGGGATCAGCAAGTCTCTAGCTAACTTCAGCAGAAATGAATACAGAAAGGCTGGAGCAGATCAGGTGAGAGGTGACACAAAAACTTCCCAAAGTAAATGCATAGTTAGATGAAGTCTCTATAGCCCTCGTGAAGAGCAGTGGACTAGAGAAGATAATCTGGGAGGAGAAAGACAGGGCTCAGAGCTGATCTTGTTCAGAGGTAGTAAGTCAGGTAACACGTGGATGCCTCAGAAGGGTTTCCATAAAACCTAGAGCATAGGCATCATTGCCCCAATTGTTTTTCTTTCAGCTTTGCACATGGCTGTGACATCACCTTGTTCAGGCCGTGTTTAAATGTCCTCTGTGAAGAGATCTTTCCTTACCACTCAGCTCCATAATGACCATGACCACACTGCTACCCATCTCAATCCCTTTTACTCTGATTTGGTTTTTGTCTCAAGGCACTTATTATTGCCTAATATGTAACCTGACATTTAATTGTTTTCCTATCCTATACCCCCACTGCAATATAAGCTCCTCAAGGGAGAAAAATGTACTCATCATTCTGGCTCTCCTCCAAGGACCTAGAATAAAGAATTGCAATCAATATATATATATATATATATATATATATATATATATATTATATATTATTGAGTGAATGGACGAACCAATGAACATGGCTATAAATTAATTTAGAAAAGTCCCATACTAATGTCAACAGCAGAAAGGGATTTATCCTAATAACTGTTTGCTTTGGGGTAGTGGTAGTTATGTGTACCTTTTAAAATATTCATCTTTTCTAGCTTAGTGGAGAAGGTGAGATGTCAGGTTGGTATAGATATTAGATGGTGGACATGTACTTAAAGAATCTTTCATATTGTTTGGTATATACATGCTAAATTACTAGCAGCTGTTATCATCATTGCTGTCACTATCAGCACCGTTGTTACCTCATGTTGTCAAGTACAGCCAAGTTCTCATATAGAGTAGCCTTGAGAGGAGTATGTACACATATAAATAAATAGGTGTGTGTGTGTGTGTGTGTGTGTGTGTATGTGTGTGTGTGTGCGATGCCCAAAAGAATGATTAGAAATGGTTAAGTATATCCAATTTCCAGTGCTATGTTAATGACCGCACTAACTGATAATCTTTGCCTACAGTAGAATGTTCCGTCCTACAGCAGCACAGGAGACACATAAGAAATGGAGGTTGACCTCTACAACTGGACGTGTT
Organism: Cricetulus griseus; assembly: GCF_003668045.3. NCBI lineage: Eukaryota > Metazoa > Chordata > Mammalia > Rodentia > Cricetidae > Cricetulus > Cricetulus griseus. The sequence continues at coordinate 165,831,807 of NC_048597.1, forward strand.
TAACCTATAAATGAACAGGCAGAAACACTAGAAGGGCTTCCTTAACCAAGAGCAATATACAAAGTAGCGCTTTGCTTCAATGTGTTGTCCCCACACGGCCTATTTAAAAAGGGGCAGAATGCATGAGAATTAAAAATCCAGTACCATCCAGGGGGATCCCCAAGAAGAGCATGTTAGAGGCGTCCAGCATGATGTGCCTCATGAGTGTCAACACGTCCACGTAGCCTGAGTTGTCAGTGACTTCATCCAGCCTGTCCAAATGCTGCTTGATGGACTCCTCACAAACTTTTACCATCCGAACAAGGCCGGGGCCTGTCAGAGCTGAAGCACAGAGAGTTGGCCATCATAACACCAGGACACTCACAGACAGCTTACTTTTGCCCTTTTATATCAGGAATAATTGTCTGCAACTTTGCATTCAATAACAGGGTGGGAGTTTTCATAATCTTCCCCATACTTTCTTATGTTACCCTGGTTGTCTATAACAAGTGCTTACCTTTTTAACTAAAAATGAGTGAATATTACTTTTAAAAGATGGTTCAAATTCAATCCTTTCTTTAAGACCTAGTTAAACATTTATGAGACTGAAGGTAAAATAGTAATTTTTCTGGGTACAATAACCAACAGCGGGTTTTTGTTTTTGTTTTTGTTTTACATTTACTGTACATATTTCCCTTGAGACGATGGTTTGGATTTGATCAGGGTCACATTTCTTTTTACATTTGAGCACGTGCAAGGATATCAATACAGGACCAGTGAAATCGGTCCTCAGTCATGTCACCTCAGGTGCTTTCTAGTTAGCACAGATGGGCAAGGCCAGTCTTAGAAATACTGAACGTGTGTGTACCTTGCTCTTACTCTTAGCCTCTCTTCAGATTACCTCCAGATTCATCTCATCCAGCAATGGCAGGCAGAGCAATTGTCATTTGCTTTGCAGGCTTCAGTGACTGGGAAACTCCTAAAAGGGTAACAACTATTTACTAGCATTGTACTTCAGCCAATCGTGCATGAGGGCCCTTGACACGTATTTGTCAAATAAATGAATGAGTGAATTGATGGACAAATGAATGGATGAATGGATGGATGAATGAATGAATGAATGAATGAATATAGGTAGAGTGACTTGACTCTGCCCTCCCCTTTGCTCTGCTCCTGACTATCTGGGGTGTTGGCTATAGTAGCTCATCATGGTATGTTTCTTTAAGTTTCCCTAAGGACTATTCTCTATTTTTGTGTCTTTTGTTATTCAGACTTGTTGATAAAGGTCTTCAAATGGCATGGGAAATGTTCGGGTACCTTGAAGGCAATCATTCTCTGAATCAGGAGATCGTTCTCTCATAAAGGTATCATATGTCTCTCTGAAACATATATCAGAAAACTTAGCAAACAAGAAGGGAAGCTTGCCAGCAGAGTGCCTCACACCAACAATCCCAGCACTCTGGGGCCCGTGGCAGAAGGATTCTTAGAAGTTCAAGGCCAGTTTGGGCCCCATAGTGAGTTTCAGGTCAGCATAGGCTACAGAGTAAGATCTTGTCAAGAAAGAATGTGCCAGATGTTGGGAGTTGGGGGTGGGGTATGGGGAGGGGAGGAAACGGAAGGGGAAAAAGGAGTAGCAGAGAGCTGGAGAGACCAGCCTAAGGACACACTAAAGATTCCCAAATGTGTTAAAGAAGGCTGAGGTAGGAGCCCTCTCCAAGTGGTAGGAAGGACCTACCTGGGCGTTCTCTGTTCTCTGGGTAATGGTCACGTTCAAGAGTGGGACAAATCCTTCTGTAGTGACTCTGCCCTTGGTATGGAAGGGGTGGCTCCACATGTCACCCACAGTTTCCTTCTAGGTGAGTGTGGGATTTGCCTCTGTGGCCAGGAGCTTGAAGCCATATTTCACAGACCAGCAGAATGCAATATGATTGCTATAGGAATTGGTGTATGCGGATATGGTTTAATGTTTAAATGTACTTAAAAGTATTTTTATCTTGGCCAAAAGAAGATTCAGCAAGTAATCAAACATCATCAATAAATAGCTCTTTTGGCAGTTTCGGGACACAACTTCTCTATACTCCTACTTACCTCTCTCCCATCTCCCAGGATGAACCATTCCTCAGCTGTGTTTACCTGCTTCTGCACACCCCCAATAGATTAATACTTCATAATGTTACTGACTTGGACTCCAAAATGTGTCCCAATTTTTCCCAGGAAAACTAAAGGACTCTAACTCCGAAAGGAGAGTCATCGAGCTGCTTAGGACTCTCATTAATTATAAAAATGTCAGGCACTCCAGTGTACTTTTTAGTAAGTAATTGGCTTACCATTTGTGGGATTTAATTGGAGTCTAATTTTATAACACTTTATTAGAAAATCCAATCTTACATATACAGGGCTTATCTAAAATATTTACAAAGATGTGTTGACAAATCTCCAAGTTCTCTTAAAATGTTCCTCTTTTAACAGTTCTTGTCCCATGACCTCTCCTCCATCTGTCCCTTGTCACTGCAATAACCCCCCCCACCTGTTTTCATTGTTCATAGTTGTATTTTGTTCTCATTAAACTTTTGTCTGCTATCAGAGGAACTTTTCTAAAACACACACACAAATGCTCATATCATTTTCCTTAACTGAATCCTTTTAACTCTTGAGATATGCGCAAGTCCTTGACTTAATAAGAAGCGTCTTGAGTGACTTGGACCTGCCTTTCCCTTGAGCTAATGTTTGTCCTTGGAGTGTTCCTGGATATGTCATGATGATCTATCTATCTTTCTCTGCTGTCAAATATCACACCCTTTGCTCCTACAGTGTCTTTCTTTGTTCCACTTTCTTAGTTATATTTTACTTCATTCAAAATTCAACATAAGCTTCCACTGTCCTGGACTGTCTTTCCTGGGCCCTTAGTGGCTTTAGGTAGCCTGCATGTTCGTTCTCTGAAATCTGATGCAACCTCTCCTAGACATTATTTGATGATATGCAGGCCCACCTTAACCAGTCTTCCCATTACATGGTCCTCAAGGGCAGGATCAAGTCTTGCTTATTATTGTATTATTGATGTCTAATTCAATAATGAGAACAATAGTTTCTTAAATGAACAGATGTATTTGGAGATTCTATTAATTCTTGAATTAATTCTTAAATGTGAAAGTTAACCACTAAATGCTAATTGACATATTCCTAGTAAACCTGGGTCAAATGACAAAGTGAAATACAATTTATGTTTCTATGAAGTCAGGCATGTTTTATTTGTTCTTTTCAACAGCTCAAGTCTCAGTTTTGTAATATTCATCGATTTCTGTGTACAAAGAAATAAATCACACAGATACTGAGTGACTTGACTGAAGTCCTCCTAGGAAGAGTAAGTGGCAGTGTTGGGACTTGAACCTACTATAATCCTGAGATATGTACTTTTCCACTTATCCAGTGTCAGTCTTGTAGGGCATAGGGAATTTGATCTGCTTCAACACAGTGGCACACACAAAAAATACTCTCCAAAGTTGTCTAGTCTCCTAATCCCAAATGATTTAAGTGTGTGTCCTCAAGAAAAGGATATTATAGTGTGTCATCATGGTAAGCCCAAATGAACTCCAAGAGTCATTAATGAGGAAACTTTCCCATCTTAGGTCATAAGCTAAGGTGGGGCAGAGATATGCAGTGCAAGGAAGACTGGACCTGTCCCAGCAGACAAAGAATGAAGGTGAGCTCCAGAACCTGGAAGAGTTAAGATCAATGGTGCCTCCCATCCACAGGCTTGTCATTGCCTGCTGAGACCCGTGCCAGACTTCTGACCTGCAGAATTTTAAGATAGCAAGCATGCCATTCATCCCAAGCTGTCTAGTGTATTACAGCAGCCAGAGGAAGCAAGAATGCTGTGTCTATAGCAGTGTGGCTAGAGACCTATAGAGCCTGCATGGGAAGAAGAATTTTGATGGTACACGGTCATACCTAGATTCCATGTAGCTGGACAAGATTGCCAAGGCATGGCTGTCTTTCCTAATGCTTGATTTAGTGTCAAAAAATGGTCTTGTGTAGGCCTCAACAGCTTCATTTTCAGAATGATATGGTAAGGGGTAGGTGCCAGGGAAAGAGGCTTGGCATTGAGTCTCTTCTCACCTCTGACTTGCTTGGCTGGTGTGTATCTCAACTCTTCTAGATATCATTTCTTCGACCATAAAACCCGGAGGCTGGATGAAGCAACATATAGAGTCTTTCCCTGTGTTAAGATTCTCTCACTGTTCTCTCTTAAAGTCTCTGGCCTGTCACACAGTGGATCTGCCAATGTATTGTTTAGTCATGCTTAGATCAAATATTGAGTTAAAACACTAAATCCCTAGTTGAAATGACCCTAAGTAGGCAGGTCCATCTCTTCAGTTTGTTGTGGCTACAATCATAGACTCTGGGGTGTTCTGGGGGCTAACATTTACTAATGTTGAAATCTTGGGCGAGTATCTTAACCTGTTTGAAACTTAAGTTTTCTCGTCCATAAAATGCAGGTGATAGGAAGTTTCACCATGTGAGGTTGCTGTGGAATTAAAATGTCAAGTGTTTAGGATGATGTTTGATGCATAAGCAAAGGTATCAAGAAACCTATCAGTATTATTTCAAAATATGTGGCAGCAAAATTTAAATCATATTTTTAAAAAAGAAGTATATTCATAGACCTCATATTCCCATTTACCTTTCATAAAGAAAGGGCGAATTGTTTTCCAAAGGTCTGGGTTATTGTTAAATATGATGCCATTCTCATGCATTCCAACGCACTGCAGTCCACGTTTGCTGCCAAATCTGGAGATATAGTTACTGTGTTTCATTACATGGAACATACTTGAGGACCTGTAAAGAAGGCAAATCTTGGGGTTAATCCAACATGGAAGGGGAGTTATGGCAGTTCACTCTGACTATCTGGTGGCTTTCTTAACAGAAGCATGTTGATCCAAAAGCAAAGTATGATTTCTAGTATTCAGGTTGAATAAGCATGTCAGGTAGCATGAGAACAAACGCCCTTGTTCAATTAAACCATCTCTGCTTTCTGATCCCTTAGGGATCTCTGTAGGGAGAGGGTGAGTGGGAGAGTGGAGTCCTGAGTGAATGTGTGCTTTTGACAAGGTCACTGCCATGTTGACAATCAGAAGGAGATGGCAGAGCCTTCCCTTCTGGTCCAAGTGTGGATGTTGACAGTGCATGCAGAAAGCATCCACTGTCACGTTCTCCCCCTGGAGATTTACAGCCTGAAGACTGCTTCCCTCCAGAGACAGCGCCTACTAAGGTTCACCTGTATACCATAAACCCCACCTCCTTGTTATCTGTATGCCACAGCCCCAGTCATTATTCGGCTGTATGCAATGACCCTGCTTCCCCACTCAACCCTACATAATAAACTTGCTGAATTTAGGGGATGAGGGCGACGTCTGCAGCTTATCCCACTGGAATTAATAAAAATGAGAAAAACAACCTATATAATAATAGCAATGCTAAGAAATAACTTACTTAGTTGACATCTATTTCAGAAAAAAAAACTTAAAATAAAAACTATCAAATCAAAGTCCCAATTTAATTCCCAATATTATTCATAAAACAACTCAAGTTTTTCTTTCTAACAACAAAAACAAAATTCAGATGATTTAAATTGAATACCAACAAATCAATCTGGCATTTCAAATTTTACTTAGGTAGAACTATCGTTCTATAAAACGGACAGAAATTATTAATAATTAAAATAAGACCTATAGCTTTTCTTACCCTTTCCTAACTTACACTACAAGTAAAGAAGAACATATTTTTACATTCTTTGTTCACAACCTTGTATCTAAAGATTTTTCAGTACTTGAGGGATTGGCGGAGCATCGTTTTTTTTTTTTTTTTGTTTGTTTTTTTTTCTGCCCTGGTTCCAGGGATTCTGTGCACCACTTTGGTCTTATAGGACCCTGCTGAATGTTAGCTACCGCTTAAAATCTGTGTGTCCCTTAGGGGGCGCTATTGCCCCAGTTATTTCCAGTCTGAAATTCTGCCGAGAGAAACCATCAAGGAAATATGTCCAGTCACAGAAAAGAAGTTTACAAGGAGGACATTTATCAAAGTGAGACAGAGTTTATAAAACAGAGTAAATTGGATGGTGAAGGAGAAAGGACTGTTGAAGGACAAGAGGCCACAGCCCACACTCCTCCTGGCTATCACAGGGACCTGACCCTGATGTGAGCCCTAGCAGTAATCCAGGCTGAAGGAAATGGCCTGTGGGGGAGAGTGAGGATTTGCCAGCAGAGTCCCAAAGTTCAGAAGAGACAGTGAACAGTGTAACGCCACTGAGGACAGAAGTCATACCTCTAAACGTGATTGAAGTTTAGAAATCACCGCAATGGGCAGCCCCTCCCACCCCCAGTTTGGTATTTCTATTCTATCGCCATCATCCTTTCTCTCTCAATCTCTGTTGTGTTCAGAGATTTTCCTCAGGAAAGAGGAGCAATTAGAAGACAATCCCTGGGACCCGTGCTACGCGCTCAGCCTGTCTTCCTATTGCTGTAGTTGGAACGTTACGTCCTTATTCAAGGCCAGTCCCTCCAGCTGTCCCTGAGACATCTTCACATAGCGCCCCCTTTTCTCTTTCATTAGCAATTTCCCCTGTAGTTCACCATTCCCACCATAGCTCAGCTCACGGGAGCAGCGTGACCAGGTGCCCGGTTATCTCTCATCTTGCCTCTACCACACTTCCTTCCTTGCGTTCAGCTCCTTGGCCATCTTTGCTGTTCCTTGAGCAGGGCAGACCTGCTCCTGCCTCGCGGCCCCTGCTTCTGCTGTTCTTTCTGTAGGATGCACTTTTCTCCAGAGTTCTGCCTGGGTCACATCTTCACTTCAAGTCTTTTGAACAATGGATTTTATCTTTCCATTTTCATGTGTGTGTTTGCGTGTGTACCCATGTCTACATCTATACGTGTGTGGGTGTTACGTGGAAGCCTTTTGTTCATGCCGGGAACCATCTCTGACCAGTCTTCCGCCTTGTCCTTTGATGCATCTCTCCAGCCCTCCTTTTAAGTCTGTCAATGAGACCTCACCTGCCTTTAATTAAAAACTTCAGTCACAATTATATAAGCCTCCCCACAGCGAGCTCTCCCCAACCTCTTCCCCACTCCCCTTCCCTGCATAGTACATATCTACTTGGTTTCCTTGGGACTGTCTCAACTTTAGCATTAAAAGTCCCATAACTTCGGGCAAACTGAACAGTTGACCGTCATGTATACACTACATAATGACACTTCTGTCACAGATGGACTGCACAGTTGACAATGTGTCCTCTTGAGATTATGTCACCTAATTACCATGGTGACCATCTTATATAGTCTATGATGCTCATACAGTGACAAAATAGCCTCAGAATGTGTTTTCCAGACTGCACTTCTCAGAATGCATTTCCCAGAATGCATCCATTGTTAAGGAATGCATGATGCACTGACTATACAGCGCATTTCTCTTGTTTATTCACAGTGTACTAACAGTCTGTTGTCCCACGAGGGTAGGAACTTTGAGCTGTTTTTAATTCCCCAAATTTAACAGTGCTGTGTTCCTAGAGCAGAACCTGCTGTTTAGTATCTTCTCATTTATGGACGGAATAAAAAGCCAATTCTTCCTGTTAGTGTTAAACGTGGGACAAACGGCTGACTGAGATGCCTGTTTACCATACTGCTCCTGGGTATGCTGGAGGAGGGGGTTTATTGTAGATGTGAGGAAGAGCATAGACAGAGATGGAGTCATCTGCGAGAGTCCAGAGTGAGCATGGCCAGACTGAGCTGGGCCATGAGAGGAAAGGGGTGAAGTGGACAGGAGCTGTGGACCAGGAGACTGGCTAATAGGGTAATGGGTAGACCAAAAGAGCCAGGGAACCAAATGGCTGGTTTATACAGGGAAGGGAGAGCTGGGGAGAGGGCAGCCCAACTCCTGGGCAGGGAGTTCAGGGTAGGGGGCAGGGTATGCCAGCCATACCCTGTAACAGGTAGGGACTGAGGAATCCTGGGAGAACCAGGCAGCCAGGTCCACTTTGATATGTTAAAGAGGTACGTCAGTTAGCCATTTGTTCAGGGTTTGAGACCTAACCGTTAGTATATAAGCTCTTAATATAAATTGAATGAATTCCTTGTAAATTTACACATAATTAAGATAGGTGTGCAGATGAAACTTTTATTGGCATATTAAATGTTAATTATCCTTTATATATGTCAAGTAAATTATTCTATCTTTGTATTTCTGGACAAAAATGAATGTGCGCACACCTACTGGACACAGAGCATAGCATCTGTAGATGTGCAACAGAGCTGCCCAAGGGTGCTACACTTTCTTTGCTGCAGGTTCCATAATCGCACACATCTCAGAGCCTTACCTCAGTCTCCAAGATCTCCAGGCAGCATGCACACAGCACCCCTCCTGACTGCCTCCCCTAAAATTCTGCAGCCTCTGATCCCCTGGGACAGGGCTGGTTGGAAAAGTTGGACTGCAGTCACCACACAGTTGTAATGACTCTACACCTCAAACTTTCCAAAAGGAAAAAAAAAAATCTAGCGAACCATTGAAATCAAAACAGCAATCTTACTGAGGTCCAATGGGGGTTGTTTCAAGAGGTACAGGTAGTTCTGGAAAGGACTTGAAGAGCAGGCAAAGGAGGGAGATAGGGACAAACTCGTCTTATTCCAGAGGGGACCTCAGCCTTTAACAACAAAATGGAGGGCATGGAGGCAATTAAGGAGAACACAAAGACTCCAACAAGTGAAAGGCCTGAGGGAACATAACAAGAAATGAACTGGAGGAGCTGGGGGAAGGGCAGGCTCTGTGGCTGCTGGCCAGAGTCACTAAAGTTGCTTTCCTAGTGAAGAAGGGGTGGGTGGTCCTGACTGCGACAAGGACCCCACTTTAGGAATTGTACGTGGGCAGTATATCCAATGGATATGTTGGGTAGCCTAATTTTCTAAATGTCCACTCTCAGGGGGTGACTTTACCTAGTACTCTGTTCTCAATTCCATCATTTTCCATTTTAAATCTAGATATACCCCATCATCTTGGCTAGCCTCCAGGGTAATGCAGTGAGAAGAAGCATTCCAAAGCTGCTCAGCTATTTGCCCTAGTCCCGGAGAACTCTGGCCTCAGGAACAACCTTTTCCTTTTTTCCCGGTAGGAGTTTCCCAAGCTCCACAGCTGTCTGGAATCACCCAGGGATCATAAACAGTGAGGGTGTCTGTCCACACCCAGGCTTGATCTCAGAGCCCAAGAGCTAGGATTCCTACACATCCCTCCCTGGTTCGCCCTTGAGAGAACCGCTGACCAGGCAGATGTGCTAGATGTGCTTCCGAATAAATATCCCAAGACTTGCTTCACCTGTTTACCAAGGGAAATGGGAAAGGAAGCCATGCTGAGTAGAGTAGAACTAGAAGGCTGGTCTCTGTGCTAAGGGTGAAAAAGCAGAAGTGACTATCCCAGTCCCTGAACCTAAATGGTATCAGTTACAAGACATTTTAAAGACAATAGCCATTTGAAAAAGTGACTAAAACACTTAAGACATAGTGAAAAATGTATCAAATTGGCTTGAATTAGGCTGGCCAGAGTGCAGTAGACCACGACACAGCAAATCAAGGTGTAATTGTGATCTGGTCATTGGAGCAATGCACCTGAACCATCTGAAAGCTTGTCAAAGCAGACCGTGGGGTCCTAGTCTGGATATTTATTTAGTAGGTCCTGGTGGAGTACAAGCATGTACATTTCTAACAAGTTCTGAGCTCTGTGGCTGTTGCTACTGAAGGAATTCTTCCAGGAAACTTCAGCGCTGGCCAACGAGGAGCCTGACACTTCCGCCCCTGGCTGCTCATGGCTGTGGAGATGTATGTGGTCTGCCTTCACTGTTCTTCAAAATGCTATAACATCAGACTGACTGAAACAAGAAAACCTCAGGCCAAAACTAAGGGATTGAATAGATCCAGAACCACGTTACTGGGTAGCCTGAAATATTTGGAATTATGGGATTTTTTTTCCCTGTCCCCCTTTCGGTAGGTTTTAGCTTCGGTGGGAAAAGCTCTAATCAGAGGTTATAAATATTAAAGTATTTATGACATCGTGGTTGTAGTTAACTTTGCTAAAAAGTTAAGTTGAGATAGCTGGAAGTCTGGTGGGATGTGCTGTCTTTTAATTTCTCTGTCCTCAGCAATCAATAGACGAGAAAACTAGTAAACAAGAAAGCAGTTCATTCTTAATAAGTCAACGAGTGTTTAGTTTGTCCTAGGAAGGATACAGTCCAGCAAAGTGTAACAGCGTGGGATGGAGGATTTCGGTTTTTAATGTGCACACTGATCTGGATTGATCAGGGGACAGCAGCCGGTGGCTTCTACCGTGCTGCTGCTGGCTGCCTTGTGTTCGGGAGCCTGCCGGGCCACAGCGCTGAAAGCCTCCCCTCTGCTGCTGTTTAAGGATTTGGGGGATTGGTTTTGGTTTGTTTTTTATTTTTTTAATATACTGACATGTAGAAATAAAACCAAAATCTCAGGAAAGCAGAAGAAGTGGTATCTTTGCTTGGCCAAAACTAAACCATCTGGACCCCGAGGTTCCACATTCTCTACCCAGAGAAATTTTGAATGACTCCCAGCTTTCTGTGGTTCTTTATCTGCGTGTCTCTGGCTTCAATTATCTTGCTTGTCCCACAGTAACAGACTGCTACATGGCCATTTTTCCATCTTCATTTTCACAAGGAAAAAAAAAATGTAGCTTTACCAAAATATGGGTTTTTTAATAGGAAAAATTCGCAATTATTAAAAACAAAACAAAACAAAACAAAACAAAACAAAACAAAACAAAACAAAAAAACAGGGAAAGCATCAGCCTTGCTTTTAAAGGAGCAATTGAGGTAGCTGAAGTGGTAGCCACGTTTGGATCCTGAGAACTGAACCCAGGCCCGACACACACTAAGCGCACATTCTTGCTGAGCTACGCCCTCCTTGGCCATGCTAGCCCCATTTATTCACAGACTCACTTGCTGATAATGAGTGTTTCTTCTCCGCTGATCCAGACTCTCATGAACTCCCCGTACATCTTATTATAGTAGTTGCAGGCACTTCCAATCCCCATCCACAAGAACCTGCCATGGGAAATGAGGGGCCCAATTCCCAGACAGTAGCCAGGACCTACAACAAATCATGAGACAATAGTGAACTTCTTAATTAATGCCAAAAATAGTTCTTTCGTATTTAAATTTTTTTTTTTTTTACCTCCTCTGGTCTATATGTGAGTCATTCACCGTGATTTAAAACAAAACCAAGTATGACACGAGACTCTGCTGCCTCTTCAGGACAGAAAAGTACATGGCTTCACACGAGTTCCTGTGGATCTGCCACTTCAGCCCCACTAAACAGGAGGCTGGCTCCATGTGGATTTAAATAAAGAGTCGAAAATAAAAATCAGTTGATCTGTCTGGTAATAAGCATAGAGACTGTGGTAGATGGCAAGCTGACTAACTGTATGGATCCCTGCTGCTCTGATCTGGAAGTTCTTGGTTGTGAACAACCCAATTGACAGAACGAATGGATTAGAACTGAGCGTGGCTTCCTTTCATGTGAGAGACAGTATGTAAGGACAATGTCCAATCTCAGAGCATCCACTGCTGTAAAAAGCCTCAGTTTATTAAAAGGGGTCTTAAGCAAAAATCTCATGAAGTGTAAGCTGAGAACTCATTATTACAGTGAAGAACTCTATCTATACTAGAACTCGTGGACTGGGATCCTTGCTTACGTGGACAATGGCAGAGCATGAACTCAGGGCCAAGGCAGAGAACTTTATACGGTTTATGTCACAAAATGAACTTGGAGCTTAAATTTGTTCTGTTAGACTTAATGGGTGTCATTATGTTCCCAGCATCTTTACACATATATGCCATTATCCTTTGCATATTTTTTAAGCAGACTGGATATGAGATTTATTACTGAACATGATTTGATAGGGTACAGGAGAGCACTGTGGAAGCTCTCAGGAGTGCAGGGCTCGCCACTTGTCCAGGGGACAACGATTAGGGATATATTTGACCCCACAGCCATCAGGAATGAGCCGTTTCTCAGCAACCATGTCTTCAAATTCATCTGCATTAAACTTGGTGAAGCCCCATTTCTTTGAGATGTGGATCTTCTGGCGGCCAGGGAACTTGCACTTTGCTCCACGAAGAGCCTCAATCACATGTTCCTTATTCTGCAGCTTGGTGCGGATGGACATGATGACCTGGCCAATGTGAACCCTGGCCACTGTGCCCTGGGGCTTCCCAAAGGCACCACGCATACCCGTCTGGAGCCTGTCAGCTCCAGCACAGGACAACATCTTATTGATTCGGATGACATGGAAAGGGTGGAGCCTCACTCGAATATGAAAGCCATCCTTGCCACAACTCTTTACCATGTATTTGTTGGCACAAATATGGGCTGCCTCTAGAGCTTCGGAAGAGAGCTGCTCATATTCATCTAACACCATGTGCCCACAAAGTGGGAATTCATCAACCTTTGCCTTCTTCCGTCCCAAATCAAAGATGCGAATTTTAGCATCAGGGACACCTCGGCAGAAGCGAGACTTTGGGTACGGCTTGTTCTTACAATATCGGTAACACCGGACAGGGCGGCGACCCATGATGACAATAGGATAGTCGGTGGCGAACCGGAGGAAAAGAGCACTTTGCATATTTTTTGAGACAGGGTTAAACTACTTAGCTCAGGGTGTCCTTAAACATCAAGATTCTCCTGCCTCAGTTTCCCAAGTGTTGGGAATTCCAATCAACCCTGGTAGACTTCATTGTACTAGTGGTTGGTAAAAAGTTGGATAACAATTCAATACTGTACAACTGTCATGTAAAATAATTTTTCTAAATGTTTTTTAAAATTCCTTGTGTCAGTGAAATTATTATATAGCCAAGCACATCTAGCTGTACGAGACAACAAGAGCTCTGTGATAGTCTAGATGGTATAAGCTTTCAGTTGAATCATCTGACCTAGATGCTTACTCCCAAATTCGGCAAACAATGTTTAACCATTCACTTTTTAGTAACTGAGTTCCCACTAATACAACTATCAGACCTCCTCCTTGTGTTTGAAGAAAAGATCTTTGAATCAGAAGGTCAATAGAATCAAAGATTTTCAATCTTCTAACTCCAGCAGTGCCACATCGTATCACAGATGATTGACATTATATTAAAAAAATTTCCTTATGTTCTTTCAAAGATGTAAGCAAGCAGATTTGATTGGATATATATTTCTTCAAAATATCAGATAGATCTATCAGCTTTTGATCTATTAAAATGTGTTGTGGACAAAATACCATTAATATATTAAAACGTAGTACATCACAGATGTGCGGTAAATGTTTTCAAATAAACAAGATATGTGCATATAATATAAATAGTGAACTTCTGAATGTTTTTCTTCACACATATACACACATACACATACAAATAAAAATGTTAAGTGCAATAAAAGCAATTGTTGTTCTTCCTTAGGGTACTTTAGGTTGTATTTATGTTTTGATCAAAAATGGAAGACTATTACACAATGTACATTTAGTCTACACAAGGCCAATTATTGACTAAGGAAAGATTTGTCCACAATATTCATTTACTTAATAGTCGAGCCTCATGAGACACAAGGACAATACAATAAATGACTTGTATTTGGAAGCCACAATTCCCCTACTAGTATAGTATTTCCCTACTGTGAAACATAGAAATTTTCAGAGTGAAAACATTTTGAGACAGGTCTCACTATATAGGCCCTGGCTAGCCTTGAACTTGCTTTGTAGACCAGGCTGGCCTCAAACTCACAAATATTTTCCTGCCTCTGCCTCCCAAGTGCTAGGATTGATGGTGTGTGTCACCATGCCTGACCAAAGTTGAGAACATTAGTTTAAAAAGAAATGACAATGGAGATTTGTACCTACTGGAAAGTGAAGATTTCTAGATAGTATGTGGGTTAAGAACCTGAGTGTTCTACCAAGACAAGAAGCAGAGTTTGGAGTTATTAATGACTACCTGTATGTCACCTTAATTCATCCAATAAACACTTACAGAGGCCCTACTGTAGATATTCATTTCAATCAGGGTCCAGCGATACCATGATAAGTATAATAACTGTATATTCTTCAAGGTAATTGAGGAGATGATGTGAAAAATATAAAAGCAAATAATTATAACACATTATACATCTATACCTGTGTGCACATACTCCTTACACTTACATGTAATTTTGCACCACACCCAAATGAAAAAACTACTCTAAGAGGTATAATATCAATGAAGTATTCTAGTCCCTTCCACATTAGGCAGCTCTCAGCTTCTCAGTTTTGACTGCTTCTCTGGGCATAGGATGATTGCAAGAGACTCCCTCATCTGCTCCCAGGAGCAGTAAACACTTCCCTGTACACTGATATGCCCCAATAGCCCCCTTAAAGCCAACAGCTAGGAACATGTACTAGCTCTCCTAGTCAGGGAACTGGCATCCACACCTATGATTCCCAGGTACACACTTTTTACAGCAGTGCTGTGCACAGTAACCCAACTGGAGACTTTGTCTGATGAGTAAACCATGAGATATGCACAACACTCAAAACTATAGGGCAATGAAAAAGAAGCACACTGACATCACCATCATGGATGGATCTTACTGGCATACAGTAATCAAAAGGAGGAAGAAAGACAAGTGATATACAATTTATTGATAAAATATTTAAAGCAAGACAAAAGCTATATTGTCTGGGGATGTGAACTTGGTTCCCAAACTGTAATACAAGGCAGTAATGTTGTAACAATTAGCAAAATGTCTACCTCTGAGAGAGACAGAAGGAAAAAGGAAAGGAGTGGAGAAGGGGAGAGGGAATGAGGGGGAGAGAAGGGGAGAGGAGGAAGGAGGAAGAGAGGGTGATATCAGGAAAATCTGGAACACTGTTAACATCCTGTTCCTTGCATATTTTCTTTTTGTCAATTATTTCCTTAAGAGAAAAAGAGGGACGTGCTGTCATGTCTGCTTCATCCTGTCTTGCTCTGGATATGTGATGCCCAGGGAAAACTATGTGATCTGGAGGAAAAAGACCAATGTCGAGATTGGAGTGGCTCTGTGTTCTTGAGGCAGGGAGGATTGCCAGGTGGCTAACAAGTCCTGACCAGAGATCAGAGGACTTGGGATATTTATCGGAATTGAAGTGACACCACTTTCCGCAGGAATCAGTCCTTACTCCCCAACTCTTGCAGCCTCCTCCCCCTCCATGTCAGCCTGTCATTGTCACTTTCCAGGTCAGAGCCCATACCTTGCTTCTTTGCACATCCCTTGCCACCAAGCACCAGGTCTAGCTGGACTTCTCAGGAAGGATAAATGAAGTAGCTTAGACCTGAGTCCCTGGGCCGTAACACCTGGGTCAAATCCCTCCCTCCTCCTCGAGTACAAAAACAGTCTCGGTCACTAACATCACAGGACAGAGCAGGAAGCTGCCTTAACTGGAACTTACTAAGTAAGGGCTTTTAACCATGACACCTTTTGAATTCACTTTGGTTTTGAGGACCCAAAGTACCCTCAAACTTGTGATTCAAAGAGCCCAGAGAACCAGGATTCAAGAGCAATGACAGAAGGAGCTGGGAGAACAGCCAGCTTTCTTATTTCCTATGGCCAACAGGAGCCAGAGATTCCTGGGCTTTGCCCCTGGAGAGATCTGACCAGACTTCATATTTCCAAGGCAAAGTGTGAATGTAGGTCGGAACTCACAGCCCGAGACTAAGGGACTCCTGGTCCTCTGCCAGGGCTCCTATCTTCCTTCTAGTTGAGCATCAACAAGCCATTTCCCTCCTCTGGAATTTAAGCCTTTCTTTTGTTTGGACTTTCTGGCTTCTCTTGGGGGCACTTTCCCCTTCTATCACATGGAGGAGTTGGACTAACCTCTGTGGCTCTCAATCTTGGCTACTCATGAAACACCACCAAGGAAGGATTTAGAAATATCAACCCAGAGGCCCTGCCTCAGACAGGACCCAGCGGTGATTGCAACTGTGATGCCAGTGGTGATTACTGTCTAGGTGATTGCCACTGGTGACAGTACCATATCCCTGGCCCAGAAGTGGTAGGCATAAATAAGTGCCACCTAGCTTCCTGATTCAGTCCTGGGGGCTGTCATTTCTCACTGTTTCTTTTAAAGGTATGTGTTTTAGCTGGGTGTGGTGGTCCATGACTTCAATCTGAGCACTCGGGAAGCAGAGGTGGGTGGATCTCTGTGAGTTCAACACATGTCTGGTCTACATTACATAGTGAGTTCCAGGCTACACAGATAGCCAGAGCTACAGATCAAGAACATGCTTAAGGGCATTGTGATTTAAACACTATGGGGAAGGGCTTGAGGATCAGCTAGCAAACTCCCATTTTCCAGGTTGTTCTTATACTAAAATTTGACAATGTGTGGCTTCCGTGATAGATGGCCAGTGTCAACCTCTCTTCTGTTTGCAAACTGCTCTCACAATACAGGTGGCTTGGACTTTAGCACCTGAGCCTATGGCAAGAAAAAGTAGGAAAAAGCATTCTACTGCACCCCACCCCCAGCCTCAACCTCAGCTACTCCTTTACCCCAACCAAGGAGCTCACCGTGGGAAATGAGATCCATGGAAGGGGGTATCCAAGCCAAAGCCATGGAGGAGTTGCCATCGGCTCCTAGACCATCTCCTTCAGAGGTGACCCCACCAGGGAGAAGAGAACAAACTCAATTCAATGCTCAGCTAAATTAGAAACTAAAGTAACCTAGAGTGCAAGGCTGAATCAGAGAGATGGACAAATTATCTTCAAAAAGAAACCAGACACACACTTTGTCCCTGCTCTCCCCAGCCCAGCTGCCACTTTCAGTTGCCCTGTGAAGAGCCTTGGCACAGTTGTGAATGGGTGGTTACTATGGTGTTAAAAAAAGCCTTGTTGGATATCTTATGGAGTTAGAAACCAGTGATAACCGTGAGGGATTCACCCTCGATTTAAAGACATTATCTGGAATTTCTGTTTATTCAGAAATAATTTGATACTTGATCATTTCAGCAGCAGGGATAAATTTTTCCACTGGGATTATCAGAATAATTTTATCCGTCTCTGCTTTTGATTGACACACAGACCTTGTTGACAATTCAGTCAGGACGCAATGCTACCAGAGAATGGCTCCAGTTCCCAGCCTTCTCTCATTACCCAGCTCCCATTTAACCATTATGGTGACATTGCTGTCACTGTCACCACAGTGCCAATAAAAGAAAGTGAAGAAGAAGATTAAGAGAAAGAATAAACACAAGGAAGGGAGAATGCATGGATGAGGCGAAGTAGAAGAGGGAAGACAGAAGGGAGGGCAGCCCAGAGACACTTCCACCTGCAGAGCAGAACTGGAATGAATTTGAATCTGTTTTGTTTTTTAATTAACAAAATCTCTAGGATTTTTACCTTGCTCCACTCCATCTCAAGCTAAATGCCTTTAAGGTACTTTCTGTGCCAAAAACCTGTGCAGAATGGAGGAAGCATCTACGCAGCTTTCACAACGTGTGATGTGTTCATCTGCCACAGGCAGATTATCAGTTTAACATTTCTCAGTTTAGTGGTCACTTGCTAGCATAGCTGTGTCTTCAGAAACTTTCCAAGGTTTGCTCTTTGTCCTTTTACCAAAATATTTTTGCTGCCATGAACCAAAGAGCCCAGTGAAACATTCTGCTTAGGTATAGAAGTAAAAAAAAAAAAAAAAAAAAGAAAGAAAAAGAAAAAAGTAGCTCACCTGGTATTGAAGATGTGCTCTCACAATTCCAAATCAAGACAAGGAGGCCCATGATCAGCAGGAGTGGCATGGCACTGACAGGCACAGCTCCCGGGACCATGTTGGTGACATTGTAGTGCATAGGGTTCAGCATTTCCAGAAACATCTTGTGATATTTGGCCTCAGAAGGAAAAATTCAAAGTTCTATAAGAATAAAGCAATAATGAAGTTAGAAAATAAACCAACGGGCTTGGGTACGACTCCTGCCACTTCTGAAGGTGCTGGAATGGAGAGTTGGGCACTTTGTTTTATAGTGATTGGGTACTTAGACAAGACAAAGTTGTGGTTACAAGTCAAAACAAGGATGACCTTGGTAGACTCAGGTTCTGTTCAATGGTTGGTCTGACAGAACTTTATCATCTTGCCCTTGAGTGGGTAGAGTGACGTGCGTGCTCAATTGAGAGTCAACTCTCTGAAGTTCATTCCAGAGGAACACTGTGTTACTTCATCAGCAGCTTTTACTAAGGTAATCCTCTTTCTTTAAAACAAACTCAATTAATAAAACAAATCAAGGACAGGTAAAGGCTCCCATCACTAAATCTAACAGCAGGAGTTCAGCCCCCAGGACTCACATTCACATACCTGTATGTACACACACACACACACACACACACACACACACACACACACACACACACAAATGTAAATATATAAATGTAAAAATAGGTAAAATTAAGCTGGGCAGTGGTGGTGCACACCTTTAATCCCAGCACTTAGGAAGCAGAGGCAGGCGGATCTCTGTGAGTTCGAGACCAGCCTGGTCTTCAAGAGCTAGTTCCAGGACACCTCCAAAGCCACAGAGAAACCCTGTCTCGAAAAACAAAAAAACAAAAAAACAAACAAAAAAAAAGGTAAAAGTAAAGCAACACAAGCAATGTCCCCAATTCCTTCCCTTGATCAAAATTACTTTCCCAGATTGTACATTTCTACAGAAAGAATGTATTTCTTGGATACTATCAAAGTGTTCTAGGAATCTTCATTAGGATGTCCGTGAAATTCATGATGTGTTAAACATGACAGTCTTTCTCTAGAACCCCAGACTGGTTAAACAATGTTCATGGGGGTCATCATGAGAGGTTGGGGTGGGGTGGGGGTGGAGAACAGGAAAGGGAGGGTAAAGAAAAGGAATAGGATGGAGAAAGATAATAGACAGAGCAGCATTTCCCAGCAGCAGGCTCTGGTGCCACTCAGCCATCTGTCCCAGTGATAACTTGTGTCCTGTGTAGGATACTTCCTTTTAGGCCTCAGCTGGTTTTCAACATGAGTATGCTATGGGTCTTTCAGTTGTGTTTTATCAGCTCTACTCATAGGGAGGAACTTAGGCATGGCAGTTGTTCTAACAGCCAAGTTGAAGAAACCTGTATCATTATCATAAAATGTATTTTCCAGTGGCAGATGACACACTCCAAGCTTTGCCCTTATGTAGTAAGTGCTGGAAGTCGAGGAGACTTGCCAAGACTGACTGGGTTTTTATATTACACTAGAACTCTATATTTACAAAGTTGACCTCAAATTGGATGCTGGAAACTCTGTGGATCCCCTGATACACTACAGAAAATTTTGTATGCACTCACATACACTCTTTTGTTGTTGGATTTTTGAGATATGATTTCTCTATGTAGTGCTGGCTGGCCTGGAGCTCACTATATAGAACAGTCTGCCCTCAAACTCAGAGATCTGTCTGCCTCTGCCTTCTGGGTTCTGGGATTAAAAGCGTGAGTCACTACTGTATTGTTTCACATACACTTTTTTTAAAAAAAATTATTTGTGTCTGTGTTTGCATGTGTTTATACACATATGTGTGCAGGTACTTGAGGAGGCCAGAAGAGGATGTTGGGTGTCAAGAGCCCTGGAGCTAGAGGTTCAAGCATTTGTGAGTTCCCTAACATAGGTGCTGGGAACTGAAATCGGGCATTCTGTAAGCATCCAGCACTCTCATTCCCTAAGTGGCCTCTCCAGAGGAGAAAGGCCACAACTTTCACCAGATTCTTACACACTATGTGATAATATTTCTCCCCTGATCTCTATATGACCTTTGCTTTCTAGCAACTATAGAAATTTTACAATTGAACTCATTCAGCTCATTCATCATTTTGTTAACTCATTATATTACCCTGCCATTTAAATAATAATTATGTGCAACACTGAAAAATGCCAGCGCATGTGTTGAGCAGCTTAATTGTTACAGTTTTCCAATTGATCTAAGTGGAGAAGGAAGAGTCAGCAGCTGTTACTAGCTGCTTCCTTTGTTAATGAGTAGCTACTTTTAATGGGTTAATGTTATTTTTTTTTTTATTTTTCAGAGAAAAAGATTCTCAGTAGAAAAAAAGAGCAGGTCAATGAGATGGCTCAGAGGGTAAAGGCACTTACAGTGAAGCCTGACAACCCATAAGCTAGAAGGAGAGAACCAACTCTCACATTTTCCTCTGACCTCCACATGGCACTGAAGCATTTGAGCGCGCGCGCGCACACACACACACACACACACACACACACACACACACACACACACACTAAAAATGAACAAATTAAACGGTGGAAGAGAAGGAAGAAAGCAATGTTCAAATACTTTTGACAACTTTGTTTTTTTTTTTTTTTTTTTAAAGAAAGGTTTACGCTATATAGCTCAGGTTGGCTTGGACCTTGCGTTCACCTGCCAGGACTGGGGTTATGGGAATATACCCCATGCCCAGCTTAAGAACCTTGCTTAGCTCAGGCAATGTTCACACAAACCACCAATCCCAGCACTCAAAAGGCAGAAGCAGGCATCTCTGTGAGTTCAAGGCCAGCCTGATCTACAGAGTGAGCACCAGGACAGCTAGGGCTACACAAAGAAACCTTGTCTTGAAAAAACCAAACCAAAACAAACAAACAAAAATACAAAGAGAAATCACTTTAAGATATGAGCTGTTTTAAATTATTGCATATGGCAATATTTATTATGTGTGAAAATATTTATTATTTATTTTTTCTAAGAAGTATAAGTTGTGATAAGAGTGATATTTTGACCAGAAGATCTGAAGGTCATAGAACAATAACAAATATTCTCTAATGTCTCCAGATGGCTTTGCACAATTTCCATTGCACAGCCATGTTTACAGCAGTCAGCTGCCACTCAAAGTGGAGGCTGCATATGTCTATATTCAAATGGGGCTAAAAAGCCTGACTTCTCAAAATGATGTCAAACCCCCATGGGAGCATCACATTAAGAAAGACAGAAAAAGAACTTCTGTAACACTTCCAAAACATTGATTGTATGTCAGATACTATCCTAACACCAACCGTGTGAGCAATGTGTGGTTGCCCCCATTTTACACAAGAAGAGGCTGAGCCGTGGGAAGGTCATGTGACTTGTCCCAGGGTGCCCAGTTTTAGTGTGGCAGAGCCGGATTGGCACCCACATGGTCTTCTCCAATGCACATGTTTTTATTTGTGCCATGCTGCTGCTTGTTATGGCAGTCTTAGGGTATCTACATTTGGATACTTTGCCATCTTTTATAGGGTAGGTTATTTAGAACGAGCCGCTTTAAGGATTAAATTTTTCTGATGTCTGGACGGCACAGGTGGAAAGTTCCCCTGAGATTCCTTTCTCACTAATCTTGGTTATTGTGTTTGGTATAACACTCCGATGAGCTACATGGGTTGGTTGGACAGAATCTTTGGAAAAGCAGTACAGGAATGGAGAAAAGCCCTGGTACTTCAGAGAGGTAGCTTCAAGTCCCCTGCCAGTAATAATATTTCTTCCTGGAGGCAGAGGGGAGGCACAAGTTAAGTGTGTTCAGAATGTGGCACGGTTTCTAAGATCCCTCCCCGGTGTTGTACACGTGGGAAACAACCACTGCGGAGAGAGACTCTTCACTGGAGCTGCCTGCAAGTTGATCAGATAGTTCCTAGTGTGTCAAATCTGCGAGTCACCACCCACGCTGGGGTGGGCCTTTTGGTGAAGTATCTGCCACTGAGTCACCTATGACACCAATAGACTTGTTGTCTCACTAAGATAGATTTGGGAGGAATCACATCTTTAATCTGTTGTCAATGGCCTATCACGGGTAAATACATATTTGTTAATATTTCCCCAGGGAAAGCCACACAACACAGACAGACAGACACATACAACCACACACACACACACACACACACACACACACACACACACACACACCACAACATAACAGACACATATGACTTTAGAGGGCTCAGTGCCTCCAAGAGCAATATTACTACCCGAGTCTCCAATGGTTCTCTGAAGGTCATTCTACCTTTATCTTCAGGTAGTCCCTACCTATTATGGCATCCCATGCTTGGGCCTACTCAACACAGGACTCCAGACACTTGATCTCTCCAGGCCTACCTCTGTGCATCAAGTGGCCTGACTAATGCGTTCACTTAAGGCCCTGCCAACCTCAGGGTAAGGAAATTCCAAGCCTCTCTGCAAAGTCCTCAGGTTGTTCCATAGCAAAGGCCTGAAGGGACATAGCACAGATTTGGTGTCATGGAAACCTTGGGGTTAGAACACAGCCCTGGGTCCCATAGAGCTAGATGGGATCCCTGGATACCCTGGTTAAAGCCTCTGCGTGGTGGGGTTGCAGGTCTGGCCAGACCTTACTACAACCTTCCTTTCATCTGACAGTGGTCTGTCCACCAGGGAGACTATCTGGTCATTCCGAGTCTGAGAGATGAGTACAACTCTGTGGAGCTCTTTCTCATTCTCTCCAGTGTCCTCAGGCTCCCTCGTTCCTGAAGAAACATCACCTAGCCATGTTGGTCCCCCCTACTGCACCCTTTCTTTGGACTCTCCCCAGGGGAATGCACCACTAGAGGCAAGACAGATGTAACCTTGCCTCTCTGGGGTTGGCAGGGTCTGAGGAACATATGAACACTTACTAGTTGGTTTTTCAAGTAAGTGACGATTTCTAGTAGGGGCCGTCTTTCAGCTGGAGGACGTTCACGCTAAGAGGGAAATAGACTATGGAGTCATCAGCGGGGGAGAGGTAGGCAGGAAAGCTTCATTCGAATAAGAAGAAACATTAGTCAAAACAAAGCACACAGAGAAAGTTAGGGACCCAGAGTGCCAAAAGAGGGAGGCTGTGTAGGGCACACTGGGCGGGACAAGTTCATACAGAGAGGGTGGTGAAGGTGCTGGAGTTTAAGAAGCAAAGGGTGAAATGGGGAGAAATGAGGGGTGCCATCAAAATTCCTTCCCCGAGGAAGATACAAATACGCATCTATTCCCTCCCTTGAAGGTCCTGAAGACAACTGAGGTGTGATGGCAACACAGCTCCCTCTGGAGAGCCCGTTGAGTTTCTTAGGCTTACTTACAGAGATGTGGGAGATTGTGGGCAGGAACACAGGTGACCTAAAGCAGCCTCACCGGAAAGTCTGTGCCATGCATGGGTCTTAACTCCGCTGTAGACAGGTAGATGTGTAGATGAAGCCCCCTCCTTAGTCCTTCCCACTTTATATACTCTAGCCCCTCCCCGACTTCACGTGTAATGAGGACAGAGCTGCATACAACTGGTCAGGAGGAATGTCTGGGTACTTAAGTGAGGGACCCATAGCCCTCCCACAGCTCCGGTCAACAGATTCAGCTGTCAGGATCTTTTGCAAGTGGGCACGGCTGAACTCATGAAGATGGTGATAGCTTGGCTTGAAGGATGGTCCTCTACATCAAAGGACAATACTAGAAAATCAAAAAGATCCCATTTTCAGAAATTTTAACACACTCTGGCTGCAGTAGAAAGAGTGTTATGGAGACAGCGGTTTTGAAGTTGAAAAGAGACAAGCTGGTTATCTTCCACAGTTTTGTAGGCAGGAGAGGGGGTCGGGGAGCTACGGTCTCAGGAGGTAGAAACTTACAAGCTACCAGACTGGAAACTTATACATGAAGGTATGGTGGTACCATTCTCTGACACAGAAGCAGGTTTGTTTTTCCTTTTTTTTTTTTTTTTAAATTCTTCCATTCGTTCCGTGCTGATTGGTTCCCCTCTCCCATTCCTCCCAGTCCCTCCCCCACCTCCCCTCTCCCCCAGATCCACTTCCTCCATTTCCAAGGTGTGAGAAACTCATCTGATGTTTAGAAAATTTGAGTTCTGGGAACTGTTGGAACACCCAAGTGCTGATGTCTAGTAGCTTGGGGGCAGCAGCTCCGAGGCGAAAACAGAACTGATGTGCAGGTGGAAATTAACCCCTTGGGTTGTGGAGGACGCTGTAAAGGAAGCCAATCAGACTGAGGATGGTCTCAAAGGGCACCAAAATTTAATGGCAGAACAGAAAAGGGAAAACCATGGGGAGAAAACTGATTTTACAGAAAATGTGTGGAGAAGCTGAGGACCAGTGGAAACAGACTAAGTGCCAGTGTCCTGGATGGATGAGATGTGACAGATGCACAAGAGTTGGGATGTAGTAAATGGTGTAGACAGTGTCACTGGTCCCCTGATATGGCTAATCTCTCTTCCGGAATGTGCCATCAATTGACATATGAAGACTCTGGTTCAATAGTCACAATGACCTTACAGAATATACTAAATGCTATACCTCCATCTTGGTTTTCGTTTCTGAGACAAGGCTTCACTGTATAGTGTATATGCTGACCTAGAATTCATGTCCCTTTTACCTCAGTCTCCTGAGTGCTGGGAAGAAGCTGTGAGAGCCAGCGACGGAATCAACCTTCCCAACTTGGAAGTTCACCCTGTACCCCTCTTTCTACTGCCGACAGCTCATTTTCATTATTTTCACAACACCAGCTTCTTCTTGCTTTCTTCACCTTCAACCTCCTCCTTCCTCTCTTGATTTGCTAGTTTTCTTCACCACAAACAACCCATGCCCATTGCCTCTCTTTTGACACATTTCCCAGTTTCTATCTCACACCACTGATGCCTGCTTCTTAGTGATGGCACACGACCTTCCTACTGCCTAATCTGTGTCTTTATCCTCTTTAAAAAAAAAAAAAGTGCAAGTGTGTGTGGGTATAACGTGAGTGCGGGTGCCCTTGGAGGCCAGAAGGCACTCGATCTCCGGGGGAGCCTGAGTTGAATGCAGTTCCGAGCTGCCCAACATGGGAGCTGGGATCCAAACTTAGGTCCTCTGGAAAAACAGTATTGGCCATCACCCCCACCCCTGCCTGATTCTTCTTGATCCCACTGGGCTCATGTACCACTCCTCATTTCTGCTGTAGGACTTGCAAGCTCTCCGTCTTCTACTGCCCAGCTCCTCTGTGCCTGTTCTTCAGTTCTTCAAACAAGAACATTCCTAGCCTAAGGTTTTGTCCCCTGCAGCTTTCACCTCTCTGTGGGTATTTCCTCCTTCCCCTCCTTCGACCCCTCCCCTCCATCTCACAAGCCCCTGCTGCCTTGTACACACAGCTGCCTCAGCATGACTCCACAGTTATGCTAAACCCAAACTTGTCAAGCCCCTCCAAACCTCTTGACCCAAACCTTCTTGTATTGGTTTCAGAATCTTGGTGTCCCTTTCTTTTTAAGCTGTATACCCTTCCTGTCACAGCCCTACCATGTCCAATTACAGTGAGATAGTTCCCCAAACTGCCCTGGGCCTAAATCAAGGTATTCCCCTTAATTTCCTTGGCCTTTTGCACTGTACTTTTACTTTTTATCAGGACAGAGATGTTTAATGGTTGAAGACTTATCACTGGCTGTGACATCTTCAGAAAGGCAACTTTTCATATTTCAAAAACTGATTTGTTAGATTGATTTATTCAAAAGTAGGTAATACTAGAATTCCCCCAATGCACAGAGCATCCGTGGGCTGGCAGGTGCTGCCCTCCTCCAGGCCCTGCAAGGGTGAGAGTCTGGCTGGGACCACTGCCAGCATCTTGGGAGAGAGAGACCAATTCAGTACGAACCAGGCATTCCCTGTAGCTCCCCTCATGGCACTGTGTCCTTGGAGACAGACCCCTTACCCAAGGGGATATGGAGCCCCTTGTCTGGGTGGCCAAGACCTGAGGCCTCCCCTCTTGCAACACTCACCCTAGAGTCTAAGCCTGTGTTACCCTGATCCCACCCAGCTTCTTGCTATAGTTTTTGTTATCCCTGGTACTCCAACCCCCACCTACTCTGAGACTGAACTTGAACTGCCCCAGTGATCCGGTTGCTGGGACCCAGCCAAGCCTTCCCAAGGGAAAGATGGAGGCTAGTTTTGATTTCCTATCCTCATGCTTGTTCATTTTCTGGTCCTCTAGCCCAGCTCTCCTTCCAACAAAGACCCAAGACCCAGAAGATCAAGGATCCCTCTGAGAGAGGGCACATTTAAATGTATGTGCTCCTCACAGTGTCTTCTGCTCAATTCATGGTGACAAGGTATTCTCAGCAGTTGGCTGGATGCAATCTTCCTTCTAGATTCTCTAATATTCAATTCCTTTTTAAAAAGCTCCTGTGACTTTGAAGATCCTCCATGGAGGACCTTACCCTTCCTGGGGAGCAGAAGGGGGATGGGATGGGGCGGGGTCCCTGGGGGACACGGGAGGATGGGAGGGAGAGGGAACTGGGATATGTAAAATAAGATTGTTTCTAATTTTTTTTTTTTTAAAAAATCTAGAAAAAGGCTCCTTTGAAAAATCTGAAGATTCCTGGGAGACCATCAACCTCTGGGAAGCTCCAAGCCCCAGGCTGCAGGGACTGCGCAGAGGACTTGCCTGTTGAGTGGGGCGGGGTGGGGGGGGCGGTGGTGGTGAGCTGATAGCCACACAGCATGGTAGCGCAGCCTTCCTCTAAAATACAGGTACAATGCCAAACAAAGCATCTGCGAGTCCAGTGCCCACTCTGGGCTATTTGAGCCTTTTCTTATACTTGGTATCTGAGTTAAATGCTGCAGCCTTCAAAGAATCATATTATGGGGTCTAGTTGGTGTCGTCTTTAGTCATGGTTGCCTACCAGGTGGTAAGTGACCCTCAGAAGATCAGCTCTGTGAAACTATTTTGTCCGAAAAGATGTTGAAAATAACAAAATCATTTATACTTGGCCTTCAGATTTGCGTGTGCTACTATAAAACTGCTCAAATCTCTTTTAAAGTGAAATGGAGTATTAACTAAAATTTGTATCATTACTTCTGTTTCCTCTTCTCCAACGTGAGTTCCCCAAAGACAGGAGTTTGTGACTCTCTCCTCCACACCCATATCCCACTTCCTGAGCCACACCCAGATCTTCAGACTGCTCACTACAAACCTGTGGCCTGGGTCTGTCCCCTACTTCACTCCCCATGGTAACCCCAGGGCCGTCCTCTTAGGCTCCCCCTTAATTCCGTCCTCCACACTTAAGGTTAGATTGTTTCTGGTTCAGTTCTCCTTATGCCCTGGTAAGAACCCTTCTTGCTTCTAAGGGTTTCAAAGGCATCCTCATCTGGCCTCATGGCCGATCTCCACTCACAGTCTGATTCCTCATTGAAAAATAGCCCACCTGCTGACTCCTTTCCTCCCCCTCTTCCCCCACCCCCACCCTTGTGTCTCCCTGCTCTTTCAGGTCTTCCCTCCTCCTTAGAGAAGTCTGCTTCCTCCTTTCCCAGAACCATCTCCTACCTGCTATAAATTTCTCCCTTTACACTCTGAAAAGGGCCCCAGGGCACTCTTGCTTTTGACTGGGAAGAGGCGCTATATTAAAAAGTCTCAAAGGGTTTCATTTAACAAACATTAAGGGGTAAGGTATAGTTAATGGTTTCGGGGAGAAGAAGTATATTCCTCAACGATGTAGCCCCTGTTAAATTACCCTTGTTCAACACACACACACACACACTCACGAGCAGGAGACTTAAGGGACTTTCTCCTGGAGGGGGAGGGGGATAAATGAGAACAAAGAGGAATGATCAAAGTGTATTAAATATACATTGTATATATATATATGTGAAAATACTATTTTTTTTTTAAAAAAAGAAGCAAGCTGCTACATTCGGTTCTGTTGCTAGACGTCAAGGCAGTAAGAGACAAACAGGCCAAAAGTGCTGGGGCCAGGTCATCTTGGCACAGCCAAGATGCCCTAGAGCCGCTGGCTTAACTGATCTTCTACAAGGAGGGATCACGGGGTTTACCAACGATAGGAAAATGCTGCTGTATAGTCATCTTTCACTCTAGAAATGCAGAGCAGCTACAGGAGATTCAGCCAAGTAAGATCCCACTCATGGTCATTTAATAGTGGAGATGGTTTAGCCATGGTCACATCCTGCCACCTGCTTTCTGTCACCTGACATGGGGGTGGGGGCTAGCATCCTTCTCAGCAAGCTCCCAATTGGAAGTTACTTGTTCTCCAGCAGTAGAGAGAAAATAAGAATCCACAGGGGAATTCCAGATCAATATGTGGTTGTCTTGAACCAACTCCAGGACAAGAGTCCGGCCCACCCAGTGTTTCCACTGAAATTTCAGACCAATTAAGACACGCAGAACAGGGATAGGGGAGCAAGAGGCACACTGGAGCCCTGGCCCGGTGGGTTCCTGACTCAGGAAGACTTGATGTACATGAAAGGCACGTGCTGCCCACCCCACATTTCAGTAAGCTCCCAGTGCCCATTAGTTATCTTTGGGGGTTTCTCACTCATCTCTGGGCACCAGCACCTACACAAGAGTTCTGCTTTCTTCACAACTTACCTATCTACCTCCAGCAGGCCCAAGGCAAGGACATCCTTTTGCTCCAGCTTCATCTGTGCCCCTGATGGTGCCTCTTGTTCCTCAGTGTATGGTCCACTATCTTCCCAGTGTGGTACCTAGTGTTACCTCCCCCTAGACATCAGCAGTGACTGGCCTATGAGACTTTGACAGTTAAAGGCATTTCAAGACACAAGGCTGGTCCTTATTTGGGAACCAAAAGCTGAACAAGGGCCCTAGGATCCAACTGGGCTTTTCTGACACCAAAACCATATTTTTTTTCTCTCTTTGATCCTGTCACTGGGAGGAGGAAAAGAACAGTTAAAAAACACAGTTGTTTCCTATTGCTTTGTTTTTTTTTTTCTCTTGCTTGCCTCATCAGAATTTTCCAGTCAAATGTTGGTTCTTAACTTGAAAGGGGAAAGGGCAGAAGGGACATCACATTATGAGGATTTGGGGTCCAGAAGACCTAAGTTCAACCCTGCAGCTAACCAGCCTCATGGACTCATTCTCTGCCCATGTGGCTTAAGCTCTGGCTAGGCAAGTGAATTCTCTACTGTTGGGTACTGAGATGGGAAAGGAACTTGCAAGCCACACACTGGCTGTGTGTGCTGTCATTCTTGGTCTTTAAAGTCTCTATGATGATTGAAGCTATGTGATCACATGACTTTGATAGCAACAGCAAAAGGTCCCCCAAGAGAACACACAGTCCTTAGGGTAGTCCAGGTACCACTGAATCTGTTTCTATGTCAAGATCCATACCCATACCCGAGCCTTGGTAGCCAAGATTTATCACCCTGAAGGCCAAGTGGCCTTGCTTCTACTCTTTGACCTGAATATGATAGACTCCTTTAAGGACACCAGACCCCCATTCAAATAGTCAAGTGCCTCTGCAGTATGGTATTTTTTCATCATGATCATGGCTTAGCCCCTCCTTCCCTGGTGAGATCTCATGTCTTACCTCTGTCCTTAGCCTCCACAGAGCTTGCCATGGGTGCTCAATAAATGTTAATGAGATGAATGGATAAATGGCTAGTATCTTAAGCTTTTTAGGTCAGGTGTCAAAAACAAAACAAAACAAAACAAAAAAACCCAACTCTAATACACTCACATATCCCCAGAAGAATGTTTTCCTTGTCCTATCTGTGATTACAAATACCAAGTTCCAACAGCACAGTGGCCTATACCTACCACCCAAACAGTCAGATAGCAGCAGCATTATTGGTCTTTCCTTGTGAGATTATCTGTTGTTTAATGAACAAACCGTGAGGCCACAGAGATGTCCTAGAGCAGGGCCACTCTCTGGCAAGGAAACTACTGAATGACCCCCAAAGTGCTAGAGTTCACTCCCTGGACGTCCATTTCCTTATCTATTATTAACAAAGGGTTGAACCACTTGACTCCTCACAGTTCTGATGCCCAGCATTCTTAACCTTGTCCTCACTCTCTGACTTCTGTAGTCCTTCCCAGTGCCTTGGCCCTCTTCAGCTCAATGCCTTCTTTTCTTCTGAAATATGTTATACCAGACAGCAGTACGTGAAGGTCTAGGAAACCAGAGCTTAAATTGGAGGTGATGAAGGCTGGAGTGATGAAGCCTTGGCTGCCATCTCTAACTCTTTTCACTCTCATTCAAGTCCCAGGCCCATTCTGGTGCTCTAATGAAGGCTCTCTGGAGAAGCACAGTCAGGAATCAACATGCAGTCTTCAAACCTAATGTTAGGTTTCTGAACACCCTTGAGGCCCATCAACTAGCCTCCATTGAGTAACTTCTCAGCAAAGGTTTCTTTTTTTTTCAGCTTCAAATGTCCAATGTCCTAGATAGAGGCAGATCCAAACTACCTCCACTGACCAGTTGAGTATTGCTCCCAATTTGTAAGTGAAATTTCCTTGGAGATTGCTCATTTTAACTGGATCCCAAATCTGCAGAGGAAGACTTGATGATAAAGTTCCAGATCATTTGACTCATAGAGCCAGTAAAATGACTTAAGGATAGAGCAAAGGGTTTGTCTGAAACCCCAAGACTCCATCTGTGACCCATCACAGTCTGCCACTGTCCAGGGCTACACTTATCTCTGAGGATGTCAAAGATCAAGGTCCTTCTCATTTTCTTTTTTCCACAAAAGATCCCAGCTCATGGAATGCCCATGTTGCTTCAGGCTATTGTCTTCACTCCAAAAAAAAAAAAAAAAAAAAGTAATCTGCTACATCCTGGCCATTATTCTAGACTCTAGGTGCACAGAAAAGTTATACCCTTAATGAATTAAGTTAGTCAAGACAATACCACCTCTACATATACAAAAGTCAGGTTGCATAGGTGTCCAGTGGGGTGGACTAAGCAAGTTTGGACAGAGAAGAAAAAGTCACGATCCTGCAAAGGTAGGGCATGGCCTTGTGAGAAAACGGCTAAGGGCATTGTTTTTCCAAGTGACCAAGTTGGGGGAAAGGCATATGCAGTAGAGAGAATCAAAAACGAATTGACAGCTGAGAGAAACTTCCTGTTTCTTTCCTTATCACCAGATTCCCTGTGTTCAAGTGTATCCTCCAGCTTGTGTTTTGCCTCAGTTTCTCCATCAGGAAAGAAAAACCAGGGATAATGGTGTCTCCTGATAAGGGTAGCGTGAGGAGGAAATTAGATAAAGCCTTGCCAGAGTGCCTGGCACATAGTATGAGCTACATAAAGGGGGCTTCAGTGGTTAAAAGCATTTGTTTCTCTTGAGAGAACTGGAGTTTGATTTTCAGCACCAACATGGTGGCACACAATCATCCATAACTCCAGTTCCAGGGATTTCAAGCCAGCTTCTGACTTCCTCAGGCACCAAGCACGCATACGATACATAGATATATGTGCAGGCGAGACATTCATACACATAAATCTAAAAAAAAAAATAAGGCTAATATTTGTCCTCTGTATTCAAGGAGGGCACAGGTAATGAATAGTCATGGGAATGGTCAGAGGGAACAAGCCTCAGGCTCGAGTTGTGTCCTGGGGGCCACTATAGAGATGTGAATTTTGGGACAGGTCACCATGTGACCATGTCTCACTTGGGAACCTAGAAGGACCTGTAGAATATGGCACTCTCCAAGTTCCCTAAGGCTCTATGATTCTGTGATCCTCTTGATATATTGAAGATACTCGGGAAACACTCTGATAACCTGAAGAGAATAGGGGATCATTAACATCTGCCTACAGTGCCCACCTTCACCTAGGCTGACCCACACTTTGTTTTCTGGGTCATGTTTTCCACATGTTTTGGTGGTAGCAAACATGAAGCCTCAGACATGCTGATCAAGTTCTGACACCGAACTGCACCTCTGGGCTGATTCACAGAACTCTATGTGAACCATAAAAAATAAAATAAAATAAAATAAAATAAATGTTTTTTCAAGTCTGTCTATTTAGCTTATGTCTCATCAGGAAGGCCAGAACTGGACCATCCACTCTCTCCACTGGTTCCAAAGGACCACTTACTCTGCCTAAATCAACTCTCAGTGCCGAGTGGAGAATGCACCTACTGAGATGGTTGTAACGAATCACAGTCCTTTTCAATTCTGGGAGATTTTTGGTGAGTACTTCTTTAAATGTTGTCATCTTCTCTGCTCTACTTTCTTTTCTTCCTGATACAAATCTCAGGCTTTATGTACCAATATTTCCTATTCACATTCCCCGTACTTCCTGTCTTCTCTTTGTACTTGTTTTGATGTTGCTTTGATTTTGAGTTTTGCTAGCCATTATTTCTCAGGCCTTTCAGCCTATCGAGTCGGATATTTTACTTCAAAGACCAAAATATTAGCACTGTCCACTGCTAACCTCTTATGGATGCAGTATCTGCCGTGGTGTCTCCAATGCTGAATCAGAGAGTTCCACAGGCTTAAGCTGATGGGTCGGTAAATCTGTGCCCTCACAACTTTTCTCTTGGCTTTAATCAAATATGTGGTGATTCTTAATTATGAGATCACTTTGTGTCGGGAATTGCCATTGGCTGCCTCTGCTTGCCTGCTTTGTAGGGAAGGAAGAGAAGACAGATGGTCTCCAGTATGTGTTCCAGTCTCTTCTGGAAGGGGCAGCAGGCACCACTTATCAGAATATATTAGACCTCCAGGCTAGGGCATACCCTGTTTTTCAGCTCCCTCTTCTATATCCAGTGCTTCTCTGGCAGAGTCCCCACTATGGTTGTTTGGCAAAGGAAGGAAGATGGCCAGGAACTCCTTGAGTCAGTTCTCCAGCCTGGAAGTTATCTCTGCTCATTAAGCTTGTATTTCCAAGTGCAGGTTCCTGTTTGATCTTTTGGGTATCCTGTTCTCTCCTGTGTATCATGCTGTTGATCTAGTTCATTTACCAGACATACTCCATCTATGTTTATGCTTCCAGAATTTATGTCCCAAGGAGGGATCCTTTTGTTTTAAAGGTCACTGGAGGGTTAAACACACACACACACACACACACACACACACACACACACACACACACACACACACACACACACACACACACACACACACACACACACAAATCAATCAATCAATATTACAATTCCAGAGACTTGGAGTGAAGTTGGTACATGTACTTAGTTCACCATAATGGTGCAAAAATTCCCCAAGGACATTAAGTTTTCAGTGCCACAGATTCAAACAGCAATTCCAAAGTGGCTTTGGTGACATCATTAAAATAAGGACCGAGGTGCTCTGACCTCTCCTGAGCGAGGGTCTCCTATGAGATACAGAACTTAGAGGTGTTCAGAGATCAGTCCTGGGAAGAGCCAGAGTCATAGACCCATAAAAGCAAGCAAGCATGGCCAGCCAAGGAGGCTGGAAGCCAGCCGGGAAGACAAGACAAAAGCAGACCATACAAACACATAACCTTTCCTTGAGAATAGACTTGGTAGAGATTTGGGCCACATGTGAGAATTTAAATAAAAGAAGCAAAGTTCTACAAGGCAGGGTGTGCTGGTTAGTTTTGTAAACTAGCACAAACTAGAGTCACTTGGAAAGACAGCATCTCAGCTGAAGAATTGCCTCCACCAGATTGGGGCAGAGGATGTGTCTAAGGGACATTTCAGTGATTGATGAGGAGGCCCAGACTACTTTGGGCAGCCCAGCTTTGTTTTGGAAAGCATCTGAGCAAGTCATGAAAACCAAGCCAGTAAACAGCTTTCTTCCATTGTTTCTGCCTCTGGTCCTGCTTCAGTTCCTGCCCTAACTCCCTAACAAGATGGGTTGTGTTGCTCTGGGTCTGTGTTTTGTCACAGCAAAAGAGAAACTCAGTTAGAAAAAAGAGTAAACATTCGAAGAGTCTATATCTTGGAATGGTTAAAAGAAAACTCAGATCTATGACCAGCTAGAATTTGGAAGTAAGACGTAATCAGTATTGGTATAGCTTTACTGCATTAGATATTAGATAGCATAGTGGGGAGAAATTCTCTACTCAAGTTGCTCCATGTTGTGTAACTAGCACTCTGACCAGTTTCTCTGAAGGAAAAACTCTTTTTTTTTTTTTTTTTTTTTTTGCCTTGAGATAATTTAATTGAATTAGCCACAAATGAAAACATAAAGTGATATAAAAGGCAGGCAAAATTTTGCCTAAGGAACACTCTTCCAGCATTTCCGAGGGAAAGTTCACCATGTATTGTCCCCTGGAGGACAGCATCTCCAACTCCAGGCAAGAACCCCAGGGATACCTGCTAGGCCCTTGCCTGTCACAGACAGTGGACCAGGCATAGTTCCCCAATGAATCCATCCATTCACCCTGAGCTTCCGCTTCCGGAGTCAGGTGTCATGCTTAGTGAGTGGGAATGAGTAATAGGAAGCCTCTCACAGGGCCGAATGCCTTCAGGGGAGGTGAGTGTATTCCAGAAGGAATGACAAAGAGGTAGTGTAATCCAGGGAGAGAGAGCTGAGCATGCAAGGGGCCTGTTGGTGAGGGTGTCATTGCTCTCATCCAGTGCAGGGGCATTCCCCATTTCATTATACTGCGGTTAGAGCATATTTCATTTGTCTGGAGGGTCCCTGTGTTATCTGGGCAGTAAATCCCCCACATGATTCTGTAGACTTGGGGGTAAAGAAAGGGTAGCCTTCTATGTGGAGAATCTTGCCTGAGTTCATAGCATCAATTTTTCACTCATAGTTGTGATATGGGAAATGAAGAGAGACCATAAAAAACCATGGAGAAAGTAACTTGAAGGCATCTTTCCTCAAGAGGGTGTTTGAGGACAGTTTGATATGCTTATGGGTGAGTAGAGAAGGTAGGCTTTCCGGTGTTCTACTACTCAGAACTGGGTTCAAGTTAGGTCACCAATATCCTGGACTGGTAACTATCTCCGATATCTAACTTGAACCTAGTTCAGTGACTTGCTGGCTATCGATCCCAAATTCTGTAGGGGAGGTGTTATCAGGGGTCTTAAAAATCTGCTTGGGAGCCGGGTGAGGCGGCTCAGTGGTCAAGAACTCTAGCTGCTCTTACAGTTCGATGTCCAGCACTCACAGGACAGCTCACAACCATCGGTAACTCCAGTTCGAGGGGGGGGGGTCCAATACCCTCTATTGGCCTCCATGGGTACCAGGCACACATAGGTGCAGACAAAACACCCATACATGTATTTTTAAAAATCATTATGAGAGGAAGAGTAACTTCTCTCACTTCAAAATTGGCATCTTCATTGACATCAATCTTGCCTTCAGCAATTATCACATCAGTGAACATCTCCTGATAGCAAAATCTAAATCTTCTAAAGACAAGGCAGTTGCCTCTCTGCAGCCCCAAGAGGATTTAGAATTACATAGTCTACTTAACCTAGGGACCCAACCTGTTGAATCCTTTGTGCGAAGTCACAAAATTTACTCATTTGGAGTTCCAGATTCTATTGAGTTGGGCTCACAAATAATTTATTCAATAGAGACACGAGTCGAATTTATCGACTTAGTGGACAGATGCTTATTAACCTTATGCATCCTTCATGCATATAAGGGGAATCAGGAGGCCTTTATGACTAGTGCTGCAAGGCGCTACCTTGAAAAAAAAAAAGATAATTTGCAAGGTTCTAGATAATAATTCCAGTAGCAAATTGAATGAGTTTCTTCCAGACACAGGGCCAAGTCGGAGAACGAGACAAGCCTTACTGGCTCTCTCCGACAATAACAATGGACATAGGGAAATAGAGCAGTTCCTTTCCTTTTGCAGCTTGTTCCTGCCTAAACTAGTTGTGGAGGAGGGGGCATGTCTACAAAAAGTTCAACACCAAATAGTTGTCCACAGGGAACAAGACTTAACACAATGTCCTCAAGGTTGGAACACTCCTGATTCCAGGATGATAATTTTTAGGGTCATGAAAGCCAGTTTCACTTTCAAATTCATGTTAATCCATCAAGGGATTAATCTGGTGGCCGGGCAGGACCCTGACAACATTATCATCACCAATTCTGTGACTCAAGCTCGATTCTCAGGGCTCTTGCCAAAACTGTTCGAGATCACACATTGGACAAGGACAGAGATCCAGCAACTCTCCACCCACTAGTCGGGGCAAAGTTAGGTCAGAGGTAGAGAACTTCAAATTGGCCCTAAAAGCGTTGGCGTGTCACTGCGAATATGCTCCCTTTGCACGAACCATGAGCCTATCAGGAGTCAACAACCTGGAGCATGGGCCATTCTCTCAACTGTCGGCCATTAACCTACAAGTAGCAACAGCCCACGGATGCACCCTAGCTGGCATGGCAGTAGGAGAACAATAGCAACAGCTACGCTGCTGCGGAAAGCTGCTACCGAAGCAGAAAGACGTTTGCAGAAATAACTCTGAATAGAGAACAAGAAACTAGTCGACTGGGACTTGACCTGACTGAGGCGAAGATTCTCTCAGACTTCCACAAAAAAGAAGCATGAAATTGGCAATCAACAAGCAGAGGTGACGAAGTGGGAAAAACTCCAGCAACTTGCTGCTGACAT
Organism: Cricetulus griseus; assembly: GCF_003668045.3. Classification (NCBI taxonomy): domain Eukaryota; kingdom Metazoa; phylum Chordata; class Mammalia; order Rodentia; family Cricetidae; genus Cricetulus; species Cricetulus griseus. Next base: position 165,868,103 of record NC_048597.1, read on the forward strand.
CATCAACACCAATCAGAGGCAGCCAGCCTCTCAGGCCTCCCTCCCACCCTCCGATTCTGGCACCACCTCAGCCCCCTCCAGCAGAGGAACACCCCACATCGCTGGGCGAACAGGAAGCAGACCTTGCAGAGCAAGAACTACTAGAGCACGATGCTGACCTCGAAGTAGAAGATGACAATCCCAACGAGCTGCCTGAACATGAAAGCTCCCAGGATCGACACCCCAAATTTCCAATCTTAGATGCCGACTCTAAGTCGGCAGTGATAAAGACCGGGATCACGGGTCACTTAGCGTGACCCCAAGTTTCCTTAAAAAAAAAAAAATCCTCACTGGCCACATGGAAGCCCCTCCAGTGAAACCATACAGTCAGAAGGCATTGTGAGTTCTCAACTCGGTCTACTTGGAGTTGATCAATGTCTGGCAGGGACCTTAACACCGAACCTTGCCACAACCACCACCACTCCCAAGATACAGGCAGTCTTGGGCACAGGTTTCTTCTGGCCATTCCAGCTCGAGAGAGTCTTTCTTCAATTCCCGAATTGCCTGGTGAAAACTGGGCTCATTCTTCCTTTGTAGAGCCACTGCCTGCCTCCTCCCATTTATCCCATTTCTGGCAACGAAAAGGGAGTTGCCCAGCAACCACAAACCAGTCAGCTTGAGGCCCTCAGACCATCCAATGTGACCTCTAAACTGCGATTGGATACAACCCCAACCAAACCTGACTTAGGTGCTGAACAGCTGAAGGAGGCAAAAGAAACATACCGTTAAGTGTGTGCACAGTGAGGGCCTCCGTGCAGGACAGTCGCTCTATTACAGCACAACTTGACGCCCCAACACTTCTCTACTCGAAGCAGTGCCACTCTCCAAGACCCGAAAAGCCTGCTGGGAGTGAGTGCCCCTGTAATCACAAAGGAGGGTGGCATTTGGGAGAAGATAATTCTCTTACTTTGGATGGTCAAAAGCAACATTGGAGTCAGCTGAATATGCCATCTCGATTTGAGTATTGTTACAAATCCTTATAGCCCTATGTAAAAAATGGCCCTACTACCTCAACAGTCAGTGATTCCTATTGGCAGGTCTACTGCTCAGGAATAATACAGAGTTCTCAGGGAGACCTACTAATTTGCATCTTATGGGTTTGAGAGCTAATCGTTCATTATCTGATTCCATTCTTCTGTTTAAGGTTGTACAACATTGTATGGGGCAGATGAGTTTACATCCTGCAGATTCTTATAATGTTAAGAAAAAAATCATTATGAAGAAAGAATCTGTTGGCAGATACAAGGAAATCTGCTACCTGGTAGGTAGGATGCCCTTTAAGGAGTAGGGGTTACTTTGGGGTAGGTAGTAGGGTATGATAAGCTCTTTAAGGATAGATGGGTAATGTGTTTGTCAAACAGTTCTCTTTCTCACAGTTGCTCTGTGTAGCTGAGGGCGACCTTGAGTTCCCAATCCCCCTGCCTTTTTCCCACCAAGTGCCAGGATCACAGGAATGGGGCAACCACACCCTGCTCAACAGCATGCTTTTACGAAGTTGTGGTTCACACAGGAAGTAACTGTATCTAGTACTATGAAGACTACCATGCTAAATAAACATTATGGGTCCCACAATAAAATGAGGTGTCCAAACAGTTCATCTAAATTCATAGAATCATCATCTAGCTCTGTGAGAGCCCTCACTTTGTTCACACAGAACTAGACAGAGTGGCAGAGTCAAAGCCACCAGCAAACACTGTGGCAGAGTCCAAGTGGGCATTCCTGCACCATTTATCAACAACTAACTTATCAAACAAGCCAATCACTAGCTCTTTGAAATCTGGTACCTCAGCCATCTTCTACCCTGAGCAAAAATTAACAAAATCATCTTTAAGATTCCATTTTCAAAAAAACAAAAGCAGACCATTTTAATAGCCTTTATTTTTAGACAGGGTCTTGTATACCTTTGGACTGTCCCAAGTTTGCTATGTAGCAGAGGGTGACCTTGAGTTCCCGATCCCCCTGCCTTTTTCCCCACCAAGTGCCAGGATCACAAGAAAGAGTAACCACACCCTGCTCAACAGCATGCATTTACGAAGCTGTCGTTCCCATTGAAATGATAGGCCATCTGATGATCATTCATCTCCTCCTTTAACCTGAGCCTTGGAGACTTGGTATACACAGGGGGGTGAAAGATAAACGCTGGTACCAGCTCCATCAGTACAACAGTGGAAGGGTGGGAATGAGTACCTAACACAAGCCATTCTGGGCTCATCTCTAGACATCCTGATCCAACGCATATCCATATGGAACTTGGTATTTAAAATAAACACATAATAAATTCAGAACTATACCATTTAACAGACCTATAACTTGTGTTGGGCAAATTACTAAACTTCTGGATCCCATTGGCATACAATGAAGGAACACCCACTTCTCTCAACAGCATGGGGATTTTAACACTCATTTTCATCAAACGCTAAGCACAGTGGCTAACATACTCCCTCTCCAAGAACAGCGGTTAGAACATTTGCTCCCCAGTAAGGGGAAGCTGACAGTCATGATATCCTTCAAAAGACAAAAATATTGAGGTAGGGATCAGGCAGTGGTGGTGCACACCTTTAATCCCAGCACTTGGAAGGCAGAGACAGGCAGAGCTCTGTGAGTTTGAAGCCAGCCTGGTCTACAGAGCTAGTTCCAGGAGACCCAGGGCTACACAGAGAAACCCTGCCTCAAAACAAAACAAAACAAAAACAAGCAAACAAAAAAGACAATGAAATAAAGGATTTTTTTTAAAAGGAGGCCAGACGAGGGGTGAGCATTGGCTAGACAAGCATATGAGATGGTCTGCCCAAGAAAAAATGTTGCCATTGCTATTAATACTTCTCCCTTGATTTCAGGTGCCCTGGTTCTGTCAATCCCTTGTCACTGAGTGGCCAGTCACCGGTGTTGATTCCACAGTAGCCATCCCAAGGCTCTCTACTTGCAGTGTCAGCCCTGGGGTGGTTACTACTGTGGGTGATGGTAATAATGGCTGCCATCAGCCAACGTTACATCTCCACCTCATAATCCACACCAGAGGCAGAGTTTATTGTATGGTATGTTGGTGATTTTGTAAGGGTGGGAAGACCCACTCTGGAAATTTCCCATAGTAAGGAATCTAATTGTCTTCCATGATCCCAGAGACATTAATGCCTCTGTGTAGGCCTGGCAGCTCTTGGCTTGGTAGCCAACAGAAGCTCTACTTCAGTTTTATGCTTCACTTGGGGATCGCAAAAGGCATTTTGTGTGCGCATAGGTGTACACAGTGGCAAACATAAGCACAGCCATGTACATAACCCGCATCTGTTTATTGAGCACTTACCCTGTGCCATGGTTCTAAGCAGTATTCTCAATGCGTTCTCCCATTGACTTGAGGAGGTGGGTAGTATGATTTCAGGTCAGCTAGCCCAACGTTGGCCAGTGACTGAGTAGCAGGACAAGACTGACCCAGAGCCTCTGCCTTGGAACTATGGTCTTATCTTCTCCACAGCTTCTTGTTTGTTTGTTTTTTTTGTTTGTTTGTTTTATGCACGGCAGTTGACACATATTCACATCCTTCCTATTTCAAAAGGGCCGGAGGCTCCTCAGATAGGCCTTAGGTTTCCAGGGGCCCTGTCTCCTTTCAGCAGGGGGTTGCCCACTTTCTAAGTCACAATCTCCTCTCTACAAAGCTCGGTGTTCTCTCGGCCTTCCAACAGCTTCTCCCAGGCCATGTTGCTTATAGTCTACGTCCACAGCTCAGTTCAGAACTGGGTGTATGCATCCTTAGTGACATTTCTAACATTGTCTAGTTGCTTATTGGACTTGATTTCATGTGGTGCTCAAAACATGTGGCACGCTCTCGGGGAGCTATAGGACATTTAGGGAGTGGAGCCTGGCCAAAGGAAGTATGCCACCATCTGTGCTTGCAGTGTGATCAGGCTGCTTCCCACTCCTGCCATAACCTTTTGGAATCATAAGCAACTTCCCCAAATTGCTTTTGGTCATGGTATTTTATCACAGCAACAGAAAAATAATCAATACAATCACCAAAGCCCCCAAATTTCCCTTCTTGCTTAAAAAAAAAATGGTGTGTTTGCTTTACAACTATTGCTTCTCAGAGTACATTATGTTTAGAAATACCTAAGAGTTGGATAATTCCCTTTGGCTAAGTACAAGGAAATATGATGTAATAAAAGAACTTGAGAGACATCTTGTGCTCCAGTCCCGCTTCAAGGGAGATTTGGGAGGGGCAAATTGGACATTACACATAGCTTTGTCAGTCCAGTATAAACAGCTCCCTTGTTAAGGAAGCAGCTCTTACACGGCTTCCTTTTGGAGGTGCAATGGGTTGGGGATGGGGAGGGGGGACCATAACAGGCAGAGAGACATAAAAAAGTGATATGACAATTCTGTAAATATGAAGTGCTCAAGCCTGTAGTTTGCCTGATTTGCTAGCTTAAAAATGAGCCAGAAGCAGGAATTGGTAGTACAGGTGCCAGGGCCACAGGAGCCTGGAAAGCCCTGTAGAGGTAGGAAGAAAATGCCAGGCAGATGGGAAGAATCCACAGGAAGCCAGGGTGTGTGGGCAGAGAGAAGGATGAGGACTTGCAGTGTGAGCAAAGACAAATGATGCATTTTGTCAGGGAGAAAAATAGCCCAAATCATGTTTATGGCTCATTGATTCACTAAGTCTTCTTGAATTGCAAACTCTGACCAAGTGCAAGGCAGGGCGTCAAGTTTCCAGTACTGAGTGAGGAGGATGGAGAGGATGAACACAAAGACAACCTTATTTCTGCTTTAAGGCCCAGGAACAATAAGGACCAGGGGAAATACACCAAAACAAACACAAACAACAGCAAGGGTTATGTGATATACCTCCAAAGAGAGGAAGCATGCAAATTACCAAGAGCAACAGCAGAGAGAGTAGCCCTGCTCAGAGGAGGGCAAAAGAGATCAGAGTTACTTCCTGAGTAACTTCCTACCTGGTGAACAAGAACTAGAAATCTGCTTGCAGTAAATGCTGATGGTACAGAAAATAAATGAAAACGTATCTTGGGTGCTCTCCCAGAAACATTGGTCCTACAGAGCCACTCCCACTTTAGTCAACAGTGGGAAATCTAAGGAAATGTGCTGTTGGGGAGAGAACCAAACTTGAGCTTTAAGCTGCAGGTGAAAATCTGCTTGGGTCAACCCAGAGCATATCTGAATTAAATCATGTGACAGTATACATCTGGTGTGACTAAGTGTCTTGTCCCATTTAAAAGGCTACACAGATTGTCACAGCATGAATACACAGACAGCCTGGGAAGAGGCAAATTGGAAACAGTAGAGCCTAGTAAGATGGAAAGTGATTTAGATGCTCAGGGGGTAGCTAGTCTGGAGTTAGATAGTTTACTCTGCAATCAAAGGAGTAGACCAGGACCTTTATGTTCACCTCACCAGTGTTGAGATCAGTCTGCAGCCTGCCCTACATTACTTCATAATGTGTAAAGTACTGCTTTGTCACACTGCTTTCTGCCCAGTAGACTCCATATTACAGGTAACTTCTGACTCCATTTTGAGGATGCAGGGATGACAGTGCACCTTGTTGGGCACATAAAATGCCATCCATGCAGCACCACCCACATGACATTGACTGGGACCTTATTCCTAAAAGTGAGAAGGATGCCACACTATAAATTTATCAAAACAACTTGGGACTATAGGAGCTCATGGGTGTACTGAAACCAGATCAGGAAAACCAGGCCTGAGACACACCAGCCTGGGAAAAAAATGTGTGACTCCCTAACTTGTACCCCATAAAGAGAGAGAACATGCGCTACTGCAATAGCCATGGTCGAGATCACCTGTCTCATCTCACCAGCTGGTATGGATGCCAAGAGACTGACAGAGAATTTACTATCCCTAGGGCTTCAGCTCAGCCAGCTTTTCTGATATTGATGCAACCAATGCAGATTGCCATCTGCCTGTCTACCTGTTTGTCCATCTATATCTTCTTATTCTTTGCTCCACTTGCTCATTTGCCTGGTCCCAGCCCTGCCCTTGGACTCCCCTGCCTCCAGGCAGACTCTCCTGCCTCCACTGTACCTCACTCTCATAGTTCTAGTTTGATTCTGAAAGGACTCAAAGGCGGCATCAGCATCAGAGGTGCTTACAGCAGACCTCCAGTGGAGTTAGCTCTCTGACTCCTCCCCCTGAGACGCCCACCCTGCCCCACACCCACCCCTACCCTTGTGCATCTCTATGGGTCTCCCAGGCATCTTTGGACTCTGCTGTGACCTTCTTGTAGCTATTATGTAACCTACATGGATAGATTATATTTACTGTCTTAACAGGTAATTTTAAGATTTGAGAGTTAATTTTAGTAATTAAGATTTGAACAAAAGAGGACTGGAGAAATGGCTCAGTGGTTAAGAGAGATGCTCTTCTTGCAGAGGGACCAGAGTTCTAACCTACCTGATGCACCCACATCATGTGGCAAATACCTATTATAGCTCTGCCTCCAAGGATCTGATGCCTCTGGCTTCTTCAGGCACCTGCACTCACACACACACACACACACACACACACACACACACACACACACACACTATGATTTAAAATACTTTTTAAAGATTTTAATAAACTGGCAAAGAGTGTTTTCCTTGACCTATCACAGAAACCAATACTGCTTGGCACGTTGCTGCCCAAAACATTGCTTGTGAAATTCTTGCTATTCAACAAATTTTGACACTGTAGGAAGACATAAACATGTTTATGTTTCTGACATAGCATGCCCATGACAATCAGAGAAATAATAGGCATTACTATCACACACTCCATCAGAAGTTGTGTTAAAATCGAGGGACGAAGATGCTTCCATCAATTGCTTAGTGTCATTTACTAACAACAGTGAGTAACCCTTAGATTTGCAAGATGTCTTTTTTGTGAGTTCCAGTTAGAAATAGTCATTTAACTTCAGATGGCAGGCACAATGCTTTGATAAGGTCAGCATAAACACATATAGTGATTCAAAGTGTTGGGAAGTGAGGCAGCCAGATCTCCCCCCATCAGGGAGATGGAACTTCATAGAGATATGAGAAGGGGACAGAAAGGGAGCTGGTCATTCCAAACACAAAGAACAGTGTGTATGGAAGACCTCGAAGAGGAGGAATAGTGAAAGAACTGGGTATTCCCTCGCTGCTTGTCAACTCCCTCCCACACAGAAGTCTGCTTTTATATTGGAAAGTCTCATCTGTCCCCTTCTCTAATCTCAATTCCACCTGTGAGCTAAGACTCCCACCCACCCTCTTCTGGAACAGAACTGCAAACACCCCTGCTACTGTGGACAAGTTGTCAAAACGTGTAGCTCGCCTAAGACTGAAGAACACACACAACCAATTGTTCGTAATATTTTCTAAACAAGACACAGAATGTCCCCACTTCTAGCAAAAAAAAAAAAAAAAGTTCGAATGTCTGTTCTACAATAGTAGCACCTGCCCACTTAAATCTAGAGACAATACAGAAGTGGCATCTTCTAAGTTAGACAATGCATGAAGACACATGCAAATCCATCAAGCAGAAGTTGGTCATTAAGCTGACCCAACAGATTGTAGTGAATAAAGAGCACAGTACATGCCCTTGGCACTGATCATCTAGAGGAGAAATACCTCACAGATCAACAGCCAAGCAAGTACTTCATTTGATCCTGTAACTGATATAAGGTCATATTTTAGACAAGATTACACCAGGTACCTAACCTCAGTTACCTTAGAGATGGTACTTACAGTCATGGGAGAAACTGGAATTGCCAAAGGAGAGTGTGTGAACAAGGCTTCCTAAGAAATTAAGGACTTGACATTTGAAGGAAAAAAAATGAGTGGACAGGTGTGACATTGTGTCTGATAGCAGGAGGCAAAATGAGGGTGCTTCTAGAAGGCAGGTGTGATAGGGAGATGGATGCTGCTCAGAGAGCAAGTCAGATGAAGGCCTCACTAAAGCTAATTTGGCTAAAGCAAGCTGCTCCTGGTGGCTGCAGCAAGGACAGTTTCTGGGATATGGTGACTTGGAAGCCAGAACTGAAAGGAGAAAGGAGGCTAAGAGGAATTGATTTCTACCCAACTCTCAGAAAAGTAGCTCAACTGGGAGGAGGCACAATGAGTGACAGCTGGAGGGAGGGGTGGCACTGATGGAGATCCATTGGCTTGAGTTTGTTATAAAAAGAAGAGCCTGCTATATATACTTAAATGCTGAAGGGAAGAAACCAGCAGTGAGAAAGAAGTTGAAGCTTTACAAAGTATGTCATTACTGGAACGGGCCTCAGGCCAGGGAGTAAGGGATAGGGTGTCAAAGGAGGGACATAGAGGGCATTGTATTTTCTTGTCAATCTTTTCTCTGCTAGTGGAGGGTTGGGGACATTCAAACTCTGGGGAGTAGTTATGAAAGAAGGGAGCTTATGAAGAAGGGAAAAGGAAAAACGCGATAGACCACTGAGTAGTATTGAGGATTCTACTGAGTGTGGAGAATATGACGTTGGAGCGATGCCATAGTGTCCATTTGTGTCACATTCTTTAGTGATTCTCACAGATGCAGGTCCAGATGTAAACAAAGCCAGGGAAGGACAAGCATGGGGCAAACAGGAGGCAGACTAATGTTTTTAGAACCCTGTAGGAAAAACCATGGCCTCTGACCCATGTACAAATGACGATAGGAGGCTTCCAAGCATAGGCTGAACAGAGAGGCTACGGGCTGTCGGAAAGCCTGGAGAACTTCCAGCAGGCATTCACTTGGTCAGCCGAACGGAAGGCTCAGATTTGGGGGGAAGAGACAATGCTTAGTGTTTCCAAGCAAGAGTCCTCCTTGGAGAAGCACATTTGCAAAATCTAAACTTTGCGGGCAAACATGCTCACAATTCTGCCCAAACAGGCAGCAACCCCCACATTTCTCTTTACATCTGATGATACTGCCATCCTTTAGTTTTCTTCCCGCTGTCTAATCACCATGCCCCTTCTGTTGCTTTCTCAGAAATTAGTTCGTGGCTAGGTGCTGTCGCCTGTGACTGGTGCCATTCTTGATTGGCTCAAGAATTTCAAAACTTTGACTTCAAACATTTCTGAAGGTTGACTCCTTAAGCATGGTGCACACCTTTGATCCCAGCACTCTGGAGGCAGAAACAGGCAGATGTCCCTGAGTTTGAGGCCAGCCTGGTCTACAGAGTGAGTTCCAGGACAGCCAAGGGCTACACGGTGAGACCTTGTCTCAAAAAGAAAGAGTTTGATTCAGTCAATGTTTAAATAGATAATAAAACCATTTGTAGTAGGTGTACAACAAACAAACAAAACAAATAAAGCAACAAAACCAAGAGCCTATAGTAGCAGACAGCTTTATCATGTGTCCTCTATTTCCACTCACCAAATTTAGACTACTGCTTGTTGGAGTTTCTTGTCAGTGTTCTATATTGCCCAGTGTTGTGACTACCTCCAGGAAAGACTCCAGAAAGACTTGGAGAGGGTTAGTACACCCTTACCAGAGATTCCCAGCCACCACCTTCCATGATTCCCCCTCCCAGCCTGGGTAATTCTGCTCCAGCTGCACAGAGTCTCTGGAGATGCTGGAATATTAGAAGGTTGTCTGATGGGGAGACTCTGTCTGTGCAGCCGTGGAGACATTGTCATTCAAGCTTGGGTGATCCTTTTTGGTTATGTACCTGTTTGAGAGTCATCATCTGCACTCAGGAAAGTAACCATTCACACTCTTTCCTATAGTTGAGTCCAGAAAACTACTCATGAAGCTGTATTTGAGTGTCTTTTCCATATTCAATCACTGGTGCACTATCTGAGCTAATAGATGTCTGTATACACACACCAGGAAATTCTAATCCAACCCCAAGCTCATTGTATTATCCCTCCGTGTGGAAGTCCTTCAGTCAAAAACCGAAAGGCTTAACTGTGTGATGTAACCTCGTCTTCCTTCATGTTCTTTTTTGTTTATTTTTGTTTGTTCTTTTGTTTGAGGCAGGGTTTCACTATGTAGCCCTAACTAGCCTAGAACTCACTAGGTAGCTCAGGTTGGCATCAACTTGCTGCAGTCCTTCTGCTCCTGCCTACCAAAAGCTAGGATTGCCAGCATGTGCCACTACACTCCTCTCTTCTGTGTTCTTGCCTCTTTTATTTTTGTAGGCCTACGTCCCTCCCCACCCCACCCCACCTTCTAAACAGTAGCTTTACATTTTCATATCCTGGTATTTCTTCTACCATTTCCAACCTTCAAGATGTGTTCTAAAATAGATTTCTCAGTGTTTATTAAGTGTTTTTATTATTAAACTGGATTCTTAAGTAACACATTGTCCCCAAGTCAATTAGAAATGAGCATTGTTTTCTCATGGTGAGCTTCTTCAAGACGAGGACCATGTCTTATCTAGCTTTATATCACCAGCTTCTAGCTGGGGACCCTCATCTCTGTGTCCCCTGCTGGGGCGCGTCATCTCAGCACACTGAAGATTCGCTCAGCAAGTATCGCTCTATAATGTGGCCCTCTCTCCTTTAAATACAGAGGCATCCCTGCTTTCTCATGTGGGAAAACGATGCTCAGGATACCAACATGACAGGTCATCAATGTCAAATCCACACGGAGTTGTCAGCACAGGATGCGACCCTGGGAGCTCAAGGCTGATGAGTTCACTGCTCAAGGCTTTGGCATTGGCATCGCAGTTTCTGCAACTGCCCCTCCATGGCAGGGTCTTGGTGCTGCACCCTCCTCCAGGAGAGTGCCAGACTAAAGCACAGGAAGGGAACGTGCTCCAACTGGAACACAGTCTGAGAGCCACCTCCTTACAGCGCCTGTCTCCGTTTGTGTATGGGCTGGGGCTCTGCCATTTACACATGCAGACATGCACTTATTTCCATTCCGAGGATTATATGGGATGGATGATCTCTTTGGACACTAGGCTTCATAATGGGAGGGAACATCTCTCCTCCTCTCTTGCCCACTAGTCACACGGGGAGGAAATCGTGTGGTGTTAATAGCCTGAAGAGCTCTTGGGCACTCCAAGTGTCTTCATTTTAGCACCAAGCCACACGCTTATGTTACGGAAAAAGTAAAGATGGTTAATCATGGAGAGTTACTAAATCACATTCACAGTTTTTGACAGTGCTCATACATTTTTGTGTAGCAGTCATTGTCCTTTAAACTTATTCACGCCCACAGTTTTTCCTATCTTCAAGACTGGGGCAGTGGTCTGTGCTATTACCTTTTCCGCAGGAATAACAGTTATTATCTATCATACAGCGGAAAGAGCACTGGACTGGGAGTCAAGAGAGCCGGGCTCTATCTTCAGCTCTAATTCAACACTTGAGAACATCCGCTCAGTTCCCACAGCCCCAAAATGGGAAGTCCAAATTCTGCAATTTCCAAGTCAGCTCCCAGATCAATTGTGACTTGCGTGTTTCTAAGAACTAAAGTGAGTTCAGTGGTCATCTTCTGCCCAGAGTCGTCAGGCGCAAGGAGACTTGGTGTGCACTACACAGGGAGTGGACCGCAGCATGCAATATGTATGCCATGCTCACAGGCTGTCGGCACACATGTAGCTTATGTGTCATAGCACCACACACCAGGCAGGAACACAAAGAGGGAGAGAGTGTCTCATCAGACACAAGAATCCTAGCAAACTGGAAGCGTAAAGGCTTCGTGTCCAGTTTTCTATAAGGATTCATTCTTATTCAAAAATGAAAACTACCTGTAAGCAAAATCTTCAGACTTCCTAAGCTCTCCGGCCCATGACCAGGGGAAGTGTCCATAGGTGTGGCTCAGCAGGGAGGAGTAGAAAAAAGGGGAAGGTGGCCCCTGCACCTTTTGGAAGTGCTGGAAGCCCTCCCACTGGGATTGATTTGAGTGTGGCAGATGAAGTTCTGCCTCTATTGTCACTTCAGGGATCATGCCAGGTCCAACCCCCCCAAACCACTGTGGGTCCACACTGCGCTGCAGAATTTTTCTGCCTGTGCATACCATCATCTTTCCCAGACTGAAGAGAGAACCATAGCAGTCTCACATGTACGCAAACCATCTGTGGCCTTTAGCAAGATTGCCCAAGTCTCTGAGCTGGCTGACGCAAGACCAAAAGAAATAGGAATGCATGGATGCTTGTCTTCTTGCCTAATCCAAGCTGCCATATCCTCCCTTCCTCTACCAACCTTCTGCCACTCAGAAACCATTTCAGGAAACTGTTGTTGAGGGAACCTTGCTAAGTCTGAGCCCTTGGTCAGGGACATTTGAAGGGTTGAGGCAGATGAGAACAATTCTGTAAGCCCGAGGAGACGGGCTCTCACCATCTTAAAGTGTAAAATAGTGACCTTAGGAGAGCGCTGTGCCTTTTCTATTGTCATTCTACTTCCCACCGCCATGCAGCCCCAGCCCCAGCCCCAGCCCTAGCCCCAGCCCTTCCCTCCAGTCCTATGCTTTTCCTAGATGGCATGTCACTTGACCTATTCTGCCTCTTGCCTTCAACTGTTGTGGTCCAGGGGCAGGTTCCCAGCAGAGATGCCTGTCTCAGGCAGCTCTCACAGAAAGTGTACCTCAAGGAGTCCTACCCTACCTCACTTGAGACATACATCACAGCAAGGAATGGCAACAGGCCCTGTGTCTGCTGCTGCTGCTGCTGCTGCTGCTGCCGCCACCTGACTGAGTGTCCGCCTCCAGTTCATAGACTGAGGCAAGCCCTGAAAGCCCAGGATTCCAGTCTCTCCCAAAGGAACATCATCTTTGTGAAGATGCTCTGCTTACCACCCTCCAGCCCGGTTCCTAGAGCCTTGCCTTTACTAAGAGGGACTATTCCCATGTCATTACAAAGCAGCTTGTGCCGGTGGCACAAGGAAGTCTCACAACCGTGGGAGTCAGACTGCCCTGGGTTTAACTCCCAATTTTACCATTCACTGTTTAGGGGACTCCTTGGCAAACTGCTGAACCTGGCTTACTTAACATGTGCGTAAAAGAGACACACCGATACCTACGCACAATTGTTGTGAGCATTAAACAAAACTACATGTCAGCCACTCGCTGCCTGGCACTCACTGCTGCTCTGGTTTGAACTCTTGCTTCTCCTGCACCACAAAATGCAAGAAATATCTCACCAAGTATGTTCCACTTAGGATGGCTAAGACATTGCTGCCCAAGGCTGATTGCATAGCAAGCTGAACAAGCTACAGACTCATTGTGTTCACAGGTAGCCCGTGAGTACATCTATTGCAGCATATGGCACTCACAGCAACACAGCAGTGGACCCTACTAACTGCCACCTCCAGCGCCTCACCTCGTGCTGGACTGGAACTTAAAAGTTTTCAGGAAAGTGACTGTCAAGTTTGTCTAGGGTTTTTAGACACTAAAATTGTGATGCAAATTGTCATTTCCTGGTAAGCTCTTGTGGCTAGGTCCCCTCTCTTTGACATCCTCATTTCCACTGACACCATTCATTTGCATGTGTGCTTGTGTCTAAAACGACTGATCTCAAAACAGCACATCAAGAACTGGCTCAGTCTATATGGCCACTTCGTTCCGAGTGTTTCAATCGCCTATCTCAGACCCTGCAGTTGTTAGTCCATCCTAGTAAATGGCTCATCCAGTCAGCCCAAAATGACAAGCTCTGCTATACCTTGGTTCCTTTGCCACCTGATTCATAGAAAAAACTCAGAATATATGACCCACATAGGAAATAACCATGGTTTCATTTGAAAAATCCCCAAGAGCCGCAAGAACTCCCTAGCCACCTGTAATACAAATGTTATTGGCTCTTTGCTTCTCTTCTAAACCTCCTCCGTGTTTAAGACACTATAGTGCACTTAAAATTGAAAGCACACCCAACACATTATGGATTGTTTGTTTAATTTCCACAGGCAACTTTGTGTGGAAAAAAAAATCACCCATCACCAGACTGCAGTAGCAATTCAGAGAATATTTAGTCCTAAACGACTCTGAGTTCCTAGTATACTGCTTAGTAAAGTTTCTGCAACTCAAATAAAAATTCACACTTTACTAACTTGCAATCGCTGCCAGCACCAGAGGGAATTCTGCCTGGAGTTGTTAGCAAAAACAAAAACACAAGCCCTAAGAGCATGCCGCCAAGGTACTTCTTAGAGGAATAGACAATCATCCCACATTGTCTGGCATTGCCCTGATCTGGGATGCCCTAATCCGAGCTTCTGTGTATCCTTTCCCACCTACCCGTCCCCCATTTTGTTGTTTCTAGAGACTGTCAGCAAGTCATTTGGAGAGAGAAGACGCCACGGTTCAGACAGAAACCAGTCACGGTCACTATCCCGACTCATCTCCCCAAAGCTGTGACACTTCTGTGATGTTTCTGTGCAATGCTGCTGCCCAGCTCCATAGAGATTCTTTTGCTCCCGTCACACACCCCACCCCACCCCTGCCTGCCAAAACCTCTTCTCCCTTTCCTGTTCATTGAATACCCCCAAAGCCGGTTGATAATTTCATGATCTTAATTAAAGGGCTACAGATGAAATAACTGTTTCCCTTCGCTAAGTCTTTTGCGAGAGATAATTTAAAACATCAACTTTTGGATACCCAAAAAGAGCAAACAAGACACAGAAGACTAATTTCTACTAGTTTTAGTTTGGGAATGCACCTTTTTTTTTTTTTAACACTGATGGGAAAAAAATGCTTTTGCGTTCTGAAACGGGGGGAACACTTTACTATCTGCAACAAATGGAATTGACACTGGATTAAACAAACAGCTGAAGTTTAGAAGTAAAATAATTTTTGCTACTCTTTAAATATTTTGAGACTCTATAAACACACTTACTTCCCTACAGTGTGCACAGCTTGGGTGAGATATTCTGCGTATCTATCTTCCCACAATATAGATTATTTGTCCCTTCAAATGAAAATCTGCAAAAGATAAAATGCCCCCCTCTTCTGTTCTCACGTCAACGAAATGTTTTCAGAGAGCTGTTCTCTGATAACAAAATCCATGTCCAACTTATTTTTTTTTAAATCAAGAAGCAGATAGCTAAAAGAATACATTCTCTTATCAGAAGTTAGACAAGACCAACCAACTAAGACCTAATAAAATGAGTATATTTCAAAGAATTTTGTTCTCTTCAATAGTTGCATGAGGTTTTTGGTTTCTTTCTCTTTTTTTTTTCCAGGAAAATGTGCAAATAGCATGTTTACCTGGATCTGCTGGTCACTTCTAGTTTTTGGACTCTTGAAGATGGTGAGTTTTGCTAATGATGCGCAGCCGTTTAAAAACCGGATAGCTTTTCTGGCAGTCACTCTTTGTGTGCCATCTTTTATAAAGGTGCTTCTTGTTGCTAAGAGATCAGTTGCTTAGAGACCAAATCATTAAAAAAATATATATGTCAGGGGCCAACATAAATTATAACCAAATTGTGTCATTTCATCTCGGCCTCTGCATGTTTGGCTTTGTAATAGATCTCAGCGTACCAAGAGAAGCCAATTACTGATCACAAAGAAAAAACTGACCACGAGGAGGGGGAAAGATCTGTGCGTACTCTCTGTGAACAGTGAGTGGTGCCACAGGCTCCTTTTGATGGGGTTACACTATCCAAGGACTAAAAAACTTTTGCTCTTCATGGGATCCTAGACAGGTTCTCTAAATGCATGGTTTAAAGCACACAGGTCCAGGTGTGTGTGCACACGCTCGCACGCGCGCGCGCACACACACACACACACACACACACACACACACACACCTATCAGAGCAAACTTGAGTGCAGTCTGGAGTATGAACATGTGTTGGAATTGTCAACTGCTTTAATGCTTCCCAAAAGAAAATTTAAAGAGAAATTCTACACTTGGGGAAATGTAAGTTGGATCTTAGCCTTTAGCCAGGCGTTTTTTATGCTGTAGTTATTCAAGTCCAGGAATATTTACATATATATGAGGGAAGTGAAGGCTAGTCTTAACATAAAATCTCTACCTTTTATTTTCAGATTAAGTTTGTAAGGTTAAGGCTATGGGAGTCTCAGTCAGCATTTCTTCATGGTAACTTTGCCCAAAAGAGAGCCCCCCCCATTAACTCTTAGCTCATTGTAATACACACACACATACACCCCTGCACAATATGTACATCTCAGGAATAATAATGCTAACAAATGAAAATCTTATTTTTTTTAACATTCAAATGAGTATCACTACTTCAAGCTCCTAAACAGGTAGGACTGGAGGTGTTTGGGGCAAAATAAGCCTTCACTGTTTAGCTTCATAATTCTTGCCTGCATCTCTTCTACTTTCCTTCTTGAAGGTCACTGACTCCCATACCTTAGGTGGGAGTAACATGAGCACATAAGACTCCAAAGTCTTGGAGTTGAAATCAAGGAAAGAGATAAATCTGTGTGTTCATGGTGGCTTCTTTAACCCCGGGGGGATTTCTATGAGTTCAAGGCCAGCACAGTCTACAGCGCAGTTCCATGCTAGCCAGAGCTGCACAGTGAGACCCTGACTCAAAAAAAGAAAAAAGGAAGATGATGATGATGATGATGATGATGAGGTGGTGGTGGTAAGGGATGAAAAGAATACCTTATGCTCTTGAGTTTGTTTTCTGATTTTGTTTCCCTCTTAGCCTCCAACAGGCTTACCATGACAGACCTTCATGGCCCGAATTTAATCAGTGTACTGGAAGACAGATGGTAAGCTGAGGCTAAAGGATGGGGTGGGGGCCTACACTGGGATGGAGAGGTCCTGTTCTTAGTGCAGCCCTAGCCATTTTAACGGCCCACTGTTAATCTGCAAAGTAAATGAAAAGCACACAATGGGTTTCAATTTGTTTGAACAGAGACATCCAGGTAAGAATTACCCCCCGTAAAAACGTGACAGTTGACACCCAGCAAAAAATTTAAGAGGGGAAAATGCTAACTTCTACCAACCCACACTCTAAATGGACACAGCATTTGAGTATCACAGAATGAACTCAGGTGTGCCAACCAAACAGATGTTCCCTTCTGAGTGTCTTCTTCCCTTTCTAGTCCGACATTTGTCTCTGCTTTTGCTACTTTTAAAGAGGCATGGAAGCAAACCGAGAGATTAGAGATGGGAGAGAAACAAAGTGTCTAGAAAATGCTAATGAAGAAAATGAGAGAGCAAGATGGAGGAGAAAAATACTCCTGAGCTTGACTGTGTGTTCCTCGAGGGCAGAAATCATCTTCCCCTCTTTCTTTCCAATTGCAAACACTTTGCAGGGGATCACGCGTTAGAATGCAGGTACACGTTACTGTACAAGTCAACCGAGAAAAAGAGAGAGAGGAGGCCCTGAGAAACTGCAACATTTTTTTTTTAGCACTAGGCCTTATGTGAATTGGTCCCCCATTAGAAGAAGGCTCTACAGATTTTGTTTTGGACCTAAGCACATGCCCACCCTTCTTGTCCATTCATTCCAATTTCTCTATTTTGACTCTGGTTTGTCTCTCCCTATCCCGTGGCCATTCACTTCGAAATCTCAGCTTCTATCTCTAGAGCATCAACCTGCCTTTGGCCATTTCCTGCCCATCCAGAAGTAACTGAGGCACCATCCTGGATGCAAAATCATTGGCAGGCCACAGGTTCTCCTCTGCCTGGGCTGGGAAGATACAATGAAGAACCTATCCAGTTGCTAGTACTTGAGATTACTAAAGGAAATAAGCTTGGCAAATGTTCCAAAATTGAAGCTTCACAACCAATACTTTATTACCCATGTAACTTCATACTAAGAAGTATGATCCATTGGCATTTCAATTATTGTTGTATTGCAGGCTACTTGTCCCTGTGTACCTGGACCACAGAGTCCCCCACACCCCAAGCAAACCACTGCTGGACATCTGCTCCAGCCCTGTAAGCTGCTTCTCCCAGCCTCAGGAATGGGACAGCTTCTCTATACCTCATAGGAACCTGGAACAGTGAGCACCTGTCTCCAGATCAAACAGATGGTGCATGCGTCAAGCACCAAGGCATCCTCCGCAGAGAGGCCAGGCACTGAAGGAGCCAGCAAGCATTCCCTGATGCCACTCTCAACTGAGCACAAAGATCCTGGTGCTATCATTACCTGCTCTGCAATTGCCAGTAGTCCCCAACCCCCTAACACCAAAGTCTTAACATTTCTTGGCTGCAACCCAACAGACACCATTTCTAGGAAGGTTCAGACACCCCATCATTAGCTAGAAGGAAGGATCTTTTGTGTCCTGGGAAGGTTCCAGTGTAGTGACTCTTCCTATTTATCCAGGAAGTGGATCCCAGAAGAGCCAGAACAGCTTCAAGAGAAACATCATCCTCTAGTTAAGGATGAACAATGTTTCAAAGGTCTGGGATACCCACTTAAAGGCTCTAAAGGAACTAATAGAAGCAGAGTCCTTGCCATTATAAGGTTGCTTGTTTCAAGCAATTTCACCCTCCCAGATGCCTTCACTGGCCAGAAATTACTCTTAGAAGCCAAAGACCGAGGGAAGAAAGGAAAAGAGGGCCTACCCTGGAGCAGTCCACCCAACCCCAAAGCGACCAGTAGAGTAGGGTTGAGGAAGTGTAGGAAAGCAAAGCACAAAGGACTGCTCTTGAACTCTAGGCCAAGAATAAGAGGTTGGGAAGGAAAGAGGGTCCGCTCTTCCAGGAGATAGCAGCTCCTGCCAACCCTTAGCAAGCTTCTGCTTGAGCTAATTGCCTTGGGGTGTGTGGGGGCTCCGCAAAATCTTTGTCAAAGTCCCCAAGAAAATCTAGTATGGTAATTCTTGAAAGAAAGAGCCTGGGGTCCATGAGTAGAGGACCTCAGGACATGTTGTCAGAGCTACCTTCTCTGATCTCAGCCATCTGTCAAAGACCACGCACATCCTCCTCTTTCTGGCCCTGGCTACCCCCTTCTACTTAGTAGAGGCCTCTTAGCCCCTTGATTCCCACCCAGATTCTTCACAAGTGTGCCCAGGACTTCTGCAGCATCTATCTCAAGGGCAAGCCAGATGACATCCCATGGATTGTTGAGCCTGATGAACTCCTCGGGAAAGTTGACCTGTAACCAGTACCCATCTCCCCTTCCCTTTTCCCTCTCCACTTCCACCATAGAAAATGTCTTCTGCTTCAATCAAATGCCCCAAACTTTAGTCTACTAATGATCTGGCAGTCATTTGATGGCCCAGCAGCCACCCTCTGTCAGGAAACTATTGGAGACAACTACCAGGACGTAGAAGAATGCATGAATAGCGTACCAACCGCCTTGAGCCCCAGAATCATCATGCATGCCCAACTTTTCTAGTTCAGATACTAGACACTCAAGGTAGGAAATCTCTTATGCTGCAATTTGTGTAATAATTAATATAACAAAAGATCAAAGTTTAATAAGCACCCAGATTCAATTTCACCACTTTCTTGGAGAAAGAACCATAGTGTTCTTCTCAGGGACCATTTGGCTCCGGATGACCCTCTTCACAACTGGTAATTTACATCCAGTTACCAACTGACAATTCTCAGGTGTTAATTGTACTCATATGCAAGCCTTGCTTAGAGGGAAAAAAACACAAAACATGAGGTGGGAAATCAGAAGGACTGTGATGTGGTAGTGAGGGGCCTTCGGAAGAAGAGAAGTCAGACATCCTCTTGAACTTAAGAGGAATCTGTCCCCTCAAGACACTCGAGTGCAATATCCTGAGAATATTTGGCCGGAACCAATTGACTCTGTTATCTTATAATCCTCAAGAGAAAAACACGAGGGAATTACTAATCATGACACAATTATAAGCCAACAGTGGCGTTTTAGCAAAGACCAGCAACTAAAACAGGCAAAACTCCCACTTACCCACCCAAGTTGTCCTCATTCTTTTTTATCCTGACCTCTACAGCCACCCCTCCCCGTCTTCCTCCACTCTCTACCTGTGTGTCCTTCTCAGTCATGGCTCATCTGCAGATAAGCAACACTCCCCAATCCCACCAACATACACGAACACACACACACACACACACATACACACACACACAAACACACACTCCCCTCCTCTGTACACCAAGGTACAAGCCTGGGACAGATACACGTCTTTAATGAAATGAGCAGAAACGAAGGCCAAGTAGCAGCAAATCAAATTGCTCCATCTTTGGACACTTGGTTTTCTTGTGTTTTATTTGGGTTTTTGTTTTCTCTTTGAAAGACTGATTGCTTTATTTATAGGACTGTAGACAGCATGGTACAAAAACACCTTCACATGGCACCTGGAGTGCTTCTCAAAACCACACATATCAGGACCAGGCATGTCCAAACACCCCAGTGTGAGAACACTGTCCTTAGAAGAAGGGGAAGAACCCTTCTCAAGAAAAGCGAAGGATCAGGCCTGTGAGTGGCCTCTTCAGACAGAACCACCTCCAAGCCCGGGACTTCCCACTTTTCACTCTTCACAGTTAGCCCATTTGCAAGCACACAGCTCAATGAAAGTCACGCAGAAGGAAATAAATGGCATGACACACACAGCAGAGACATGGTGTAACTATAGGCAAGACATGGACCATTCACCCAGGATCTTATGAGAATGGAAGTCCCATCAGGTTCTGGATATACACTTTGGAGGTCTCTTGGAGAGCACAGAAGGCTCTGCTACCCCAGGCATACAAAGCTAAATCCAGCAGAAAGAGCTACTTACTTACTTACTTATTTATTTATTTATTTATTTATTACATTTCAATCCCAGTTCCCCCTCACTCCTCTCCTTCTGCTCTCAGAGAAGGTAAGAGGAAGTCAACTAAGTCTGTCTGTCACCTCATTGAGGCAGGACCTTTAGGGTCCTCTCGCTCCCACTCCCCCAGCAGTGCCTTGGCTGAGCAAGTTATCTCTCTATAAAATGTGAGCTTCAATGACAGTACATAAGAGTTAGGTCTTGGTCCCACTGCTAGTGGCCACATATACTGCCCAAACCACACCATTATCACCTGTATTCAGGGGGCCTTTTTTTTAAAAAAAAAAAAAATCTCATCTGACACTCTAATCCCTGGGTGGCACCAGTCAGAGCAAAACCAGCTGGAGGAGTTTGCCGCCATATGTTCCACCCATATATCACTCACCCAGTGACAGCAGCTACACATAGGACTAAACGGAGTCCTTTGGGGTGAATGGAATCAAAATACATTATATACATGTATGAAAATGTCATAATGAAACCTATTCTACAGAGTCAACATGAACTAATAAAAATAAATAAAAGGCAAAGCCAAGTAAGTCCTTTGGGAATTAACTAGGAAACTGATCATACTTTCCCACTTTACTTCTTAATACCAGACCCCTGAACCAAGGCCCAAACAGAATATTAAAGGTTGTATATCCTTCAAGGAAAGAGAAAACGACCACTTTCTAACCAGGAGACAAAGTGGCTGAAGCAGGCCACCAGGTTAACACCATCATTTCCAAGGGGTAGCACTGGTGCCAGGGAGCCCATGGTGCACACAGGCTCATTCTCTGGCAGGCCGGGGCCAGTACGCTCAGAAGTAGCTAGGAAGCAGGAGGCTGAGCCCACTTGAATTCAAGTTGTCTCCCAGCCACGCCCTGTCAGATTCTGCAGGTGCTGCTGTCCGGGATGTTAGAGCCTGCCTCCCAGGGTCACTGCAGTTGAACTCAGTGTCTCTGCTCTGCGCAAAGCATGCCTGCTTTCTGCACCCCACCTGTGCCATGTCCTAGGGTCTAACCTCTCCATCCAGCCCTACTCTGACCAGTCTCCACCTGCTCTCAAATACCCCCCCCCCCCGCGCTTCCTTCCCATCATCCAATAAAACCCATAAACCAATGACTCTTATTTTTCTTCTGGCTAAGACTATAAAATGTCACAGAAGCCATCCATCTCTTCCCTTAGTGATGGTCCAGCACAGCTCCACATATACACCCCCCCCTTCTTTCAGTATTAAGGGGAATGAAAGGTGACTTCTCTCTGTGTGTGTAATATAGAGAGCATATGTAATGAAGTTGGGTTGCTTTGGCTTTGGCTTGATCATTAACATCTCAAATGCCTCATTAGGTTTTTTTTTTTTTTTTTTTTTTTTACAAAATTCCAAAAATCATTTTCAAGCAACAGTTTCCAACCATGTCAGCTCAGTGGGAGACAACCAAAGCCCGTGTACATCTTGGTGGTTGAATTGAGGGTTGGAATGTTGAAAAGCTCAACGTCTCCATGGAACAATAAAATAATGGTACTACTGGAGAAAAAAAAAAAGGAATCCAAAGCTGTCTAAGTTCAGTTATAAGTTGCACTAAGTATCATAAGGCCCTGATGTCTCTATCCCTCATCCCCAAAACTTCTCCCCCTCCCCCACCCCCGCGCCTCTAAATTATGGCCCTCTCAAGAGTAAGGACCATGTCTTGCTCATCCTCCTATCCCTGGCATGCAAATAGTAGCAGTCAGTAGCTCAGCCTTGCCTGATGCTCCTCGGATGCTGACAGTTGAGCTGTCTACATGTTCAATCCTTTTCCTTTCTCAAGCCATCTGCATCTGAAACGGCAATTCTTATTCAAGCCCCAAAGCCCCAACCAATGCCCACTATCCAAAGTGGGATCCTGCCCTCTGGCCATTCCTGTGGCATGAGTTGAAGCCTTGATACCTAGAACCAACCACTAGTGTTCTCTAGCTGCTTCTAAGTCACGGTTTTCCCACAGTCCCACCCGGGATCCTCTGCTGAGACTTGGAGTCTTGAACCTGGAGTCCATCTATAGGTTGGTCATCTGGGCCCTGTCCTTATTCCAGATGGGCTTCCCCCTTTCCCTTTCCACAAAGAACTCACTCTCTGGTTTGATCTTTACTATTCCCTTCATGCTCTAGTCCCTCTTTTCTGAAAGAAATGCCTTGATTTGAACCCCTGGTCAACATCTAGTCCCCTCCATCTCTGCCCTAGAGCTAGGATCTGTTTTGCTTCTGGGATGACACAATCTCTCAGAGTGATGACAGTTTGTTTAATTAAGATGGGATGGCTGTGCCCTTTGCCCTCCCAGCTGGCCCTACCCTTAGCATCAGGTCCATTTCAACAAGATGACCTACCTAACACCTTACAGGGTTCCTTGTCAACGTTCAACATGACCACAGAGGAGCTTCATAAAGCATCAAGCCCAGTACACACACTTCCTTTTTGCACTGCCAAGAGAAACAGAAGGTAAAGTGTGTTTGTGTGTTTGTGTGTGTGTGTGTGTGTGTGTGTGTGTGTGTGTGTGTGTGTGTGTTGGGGCAGAGGTTGTTCTGAAATGGAGTTATTGCTAAAGAACTAAAGGTTTTGTTCAATTGCATTCTCTGTAAGAGAGTGGGAGATACAAGTCTTTGACAGTGAGAAATGCTTAATTGTCTGGGATACATCCTACTTTCTATGGAATTTCATTCTTTTTTGATGAGGGAAATTTACATTTCAAATACCCTTCTAGACAATTACACAAGGTTCCAAAAACATTTTAAAAGAATTTCTTTTCAAACAATCATAAGTTTAGGGCTGAGTCCCTGAATCCAAGGTTAGCCAACTGGGTGGCCATTGCCTGTGCCATATCTGGGACAAATCTAGGCACAGAACAGACTTTCCAAGGCCATTGCACCTGCATGGCCCCTGAGACTCAACGTTCCAAGGATATGCTCTCCTGGTATACCATCTCAGACCCACTTGTCATTACTCTTTGTTCCTTCCCAAGGAAAGGTGCAAACAGTCATGCTGTCCAAGGTTGAGTGAGTCCTTTTACAATGCCTTCATAGGAAGGACTTTGTCCCCAGGGCTCTGGGCTCGCCTTTTCCTCCCTACCCTTCAGTCAGTCAAGCATCCTGGGCGTCCTTTCTTCATCCCTTAAAGGAAAAGTCCCGGGGTCTTTTGTCTCTTCTTGTAAATAGGAGACAGAACTGTTAAGTTCTCTGTCTGCATTTACAAAAGAAACATTTAACACTTCGCCCTGGGGTGGTGGTATAGAAAATTGCATTGACAGGACTGGGGGTAGGGGTGGGGTCCTCTTCCATTTCCATGGCGTGCACAATTGCACAATGTCTCTGCCACCAACTCAGCAGAGGCTGTCAAGAACAGAGCTTAAACAGCCCTGCATCTCCTCCTCCCCCATGCTCCTGCTCATCACTGAATTGCAGCCCACTTCTGACCTAGAGGAGAGCAGGCGTGACGCTGAAGCTGAGCTATACATAACGTGAAAGGTCCCAGACACCAGGAGCTCACATACCACCAATTCCTCAGTTTCTATTTGCGTTAGGTTCCTGCTCAGTTTCCCAAGAACCACATAGAAATGAGGTGGTATTTCTCTTCCTAAAGTGCCTGGCACATAGTAAGCACTCAGTAAATGTTAGCTATTAAATAAGGACAAATCCATTTGTGTAGCCATAAGTCCAGAGTAGAGCCATGGGCGGTGCTAAGACAGAAGACCTAAACAGTAATGAGCAGCTGAATTCTTAGTACATACACATAAAATAGACCCCTGCACTTAATATTTCTGAGCTGCAAGGAGATTTGGCTCTTTAAAAAGGGAAAAGGAATGCCTTTTAGCCAGAAGATAATGTTTACTGGAACCCCTTACTGTTTCTAAACTCTAGGAGAATTTAAAGGTCTCCCCAAAAACTGGCTAATCCACTGGCAGCTAACTGAGGTGTCCATTAACATATCAAAGTGGACATGGCCTCCAGGTTCTCCTAGCATCCCTCAGTCTCTGCCAAGTCCAGGGTCCTCCTGGCTGGCATACCCTACCTCCTACCCTGAACTCTCCAGCTGGGCTTCTCTCCCCCTCATGCCCGGTTCCTCTGGCCCCTATATATCTCAGCCATTTTGGCTATGCCAGTCTGTTGGCTGGTCTCTCAGCCCAGGCTGCTCCCTGGGTTGGTGGCTCCTCTCTTGCTCTCCTTCCCCTCTCTCCTCACATGGCCCAGCTCAGGGTCATGTTTACTCTGGACTCTTCCAGATGTCCCTGCCCCTGGCTATGGTTTCCCTTTTATCTACAATAAACCTTCTCCTCCGCCATACCTAGGAGCAGTCATGGCCTTTCCTTTTTATTTCTTTTTCTCATTCAACAAACAAAACACCAAAATGCTGCCTCTTGGTCTTCTGTCTTGAACATCAAGTTTCCAATTTGCCAAGTGTTACAAAGAGTTACTGGATTAACTTGGCATCTTCTGTAGAAAGAGGTCATTCTAGTGACCTCAAACCAAAAAAAAAAAAGCAAGCATGCTTTTCAAGACACCTGCTTGATGCCAGGAAATAGAAACAACCGAGGATTCCTGCATCCTCCAAATCCAGAATAAACCTGTCTCTTGTGAAACAAGGACTACCTCTTTGCTTCAAGCTCCTTCCTTCCACATCGTCACCCCCACCGTGTTTCTCAAGGCATAGAGACCTCTGTTTTCTAAGGCTCCCTGGGATGTCACTGGCCTTTCATTACTTCCTTCAATGCTAAGCTGCAGGGTGAGGTCACCACTCTGACCTTCTCCTCTGCCTAGGACTGCCCATGCTCTACATGTCCAGAGGATGGGAGCCTAGCACCTCCGTGCCGTGCCGATGAAGGCTCATTTAACTTGGGGTATCATTTGGGGAGGCAAGAGGACTTCCTCTAACCTCCAGCATGGTTACCTTTATAGGAGACTGCCTCTCCTACTCCCAAAGGTCCCAGCATGCTTGACTGACTGAGCCATCCTAAATTTGGCAACAACAACCACAACAAAAGTAAATTTGAAGCAAATTATAAAAACAAAATTAACAACCTTCTCCACCCACCACCCACTCCCCCAAAGAAACCTTGAAAAATACAGAATAAAGATGAAGGCACTGAGGTTTTTTTTTGTTGTTTTTTGTTTTTTTGTTGTTATTTTTGTTTGAGTAGTGAATGGTTCCATTTAGAACTGTGCTTTTTTTAATAAGTGGTGGTAGGCAAAGGGGCTAGATGGGCAGGTAGAGTCTGGGCACATTGGCCTAATAGCTTCCCTTCAAGATGGAAAGGCAGCACCTAGATGAGAGATGGTTCCGGAGAACTTACATGGAGTTGGAGAAGTATAAAGGAAGGGAAAATAGATGACTAAACAGCTGGGTTTTTCCAAGCCGACTTCAGAAGTGAAATGTTCATGCAAATGGGAAAGGGGCAATAAGACCAGTACTTAACCCATACTTTACTGCACAGTGATGAGCACAGCAGCATTTGCAGAGCGTGAGAAAACAGGAATTTGCTTCTAGAGACTGCATAGAAAAGTGTCAAATCAGAATTCCTGCCTAGGTTTGTTACCCCCACCCCCTCAAGTCCTTCAAGTATCTCTAGAGAGGCCAAGAAGAGAAGCAAACTGCAGGGGGCGGGGGATGAACACTCTAAACACACTGCAGACATGGGCAGGGGCAGGAGAAGACTCAAATCTGGGCGGCAACTGCAGGGCTGTCATATGGGGAATCCCCAGGCTCACACAAGTCAAATCTCCAACACAGAAGATAGAGATTGGGGACAATTTTATCAGAGCCAGGAGGGATATCCTCATCTTAAGACCCCATAATGAGGCAAAAAGGAAGCCAGAGTACCAGGGAAATCAAGAGGTGGTCATTTAACAGTAGTCAAGGGGACAGCATGAAAAAATACAGAAGAGAAGTCATCAACTCAAGATATCTTTACACTGACATCTTGGGAGGGGGTGGGGGGGGGCAACAAGCCAGCAGCACCAGCAATCAGAAACACATTGTTTTCTCATCAATCTGATTCACCAGAATGATGAGAAGACAAGCTATTGAAACAGTAAGTATGGATTCTTCTTTTAAGATAGTTGGCAATCAAAGAATGAGGGGGCCGGGCATGACCCTGAGAAAGGAGGGTCAGGCATAGAAGAAACCTGCTTTGAGCCAGTCCATAAAAACAATTGTCCAACTCTTCATCATCTGAATGTTTAAGACAAAGACCATACCCAATCATATTACTTACTGGCCCTAGACAGACCACACTTTTGGGCTAACAGGCTTAGGGTAACTTGCCTTTAACCCCAACTCCTTGCTAATCAAGATTTTGCAAACATCACCAGCCCATGATTTGTCTCCATTGTCATTCTAGAACTGAGAAACCATGTGTCTGGCCTGCCATGAGAGGCATATGGTGGCAGGAGCCTCGGGTAGCCAAAGGTCCATAAACAGCTCTCAGTAGGAAAATTGGGTCTTCCTTTTATGGACTCAGTCTGTCACTTAGCCTCAGCTCCCTTTTCTGCATTTTAATTGCCTGGGAAGAACAGCGCTAAACCCAAGAGGTAGGATAGCTGCCTTTACTCACAATCAACACTTATGAGAGAAATCCTGCCTCAGCACTCTTGGTCAAATTTGTATCTATTCAAGTGGGATGTCTTTTTTTTTTTTTTTTTTAATTGCTAAAGGAACATGGGCTAATGGGTCTCATTTATGTTGGGTCCTCTGCCTATACATTTGTGTTGGGAGAAAGGGCAAGCTAATACCCTTCTACGTGGTTTAAAAGCAGCTTTTCCTCAAGAGACACCATTTCCTCTCACTGAGGCCTGATCCCCAAGATTCTAGATATTGTGGTTTTCCGCTCTGAATGGAGAAACATCCTGAGGAGCTCAGGCTAGCCCTCTATGTGTAGAAAAGATCGGCTTTGGAGAGAAGCACTGGATCAGACATCAAAAGGGCCTGAGACAATTTTGCTGGTTGTGGGAACAAGCCTTGGGAGCTCCATGCCCAGTGCAAAACATCACCGTTTGTACAATATCTACACAAATGATTTTAAATGCTCTATTAGCCTGAGCTAAAAACCCTACTTGAATGAACCAGGCCTACAAGAGGTCAACTCCCATGAAAACTATTGTTTCTAAATGGAACTACACTCAGTTAAGAACCACTTGTGTAGGATATGTCTTAAATAGGTTACCATTTACCGGGGGTGGGGGAGGGGGGCTTTAATCCCTTGATGCCAAAGAATGCCTGAGACATTGTATAATGTCACTAGAATAATTGAGTCACTTGTTCATTACAAAGATCTCTAGCTGAATACTCAAAATTCTTCAGCAGCTGAGTGGGTTTGGAGTGAATTAACAAGGCTCTTTAAAAAAAAAAAAAACTAATAAAATTTGGAGGTAGAACTCAAATATTACAATAGGATTTTGTGAAGCTCAGATGTGTTCTTTACTCCAAGAAGCACTGTGCATTATTCTTCGTTGATACTGCAGGGGTGGTTCAGGAAGACAAGTTAGCCAAAAGTCTTCTATTGGAGTGCAGACTCACCACACCCCAGCCACACACCCTAGTCTCCTCCGGATCTGCCTTTGCCTCCAGCCTTTGAGAGCTATCCTGTGGGTTTCCCCTGAACTGCCTCACTTTACTGTGGAGTGGAACACCTCTGTCCTCATGAACTTGTGAACCCCGTGAACACGGGGCCTGGACTTTATCATGGTCCCAGTTCCTCCAAGCACTCAATGGTCAGAATCCAGAGCCCAGGAAATCTCGGGAAGCGCTACTGTTGAGATGTAGAAAGCTAGAGCCTGCTAAGAGACCGAAAGGAAAAACCAAGTCCAAACTCAGGAAGATGCATGCTTCCTCCAGGGAGCCAGCCATTACTAAGGCCTGGTCCCACCCATCTCTTCTGGGAGGATGAAGTGCAAGCCAAGAGACTGCCCTTCTTATCCCTGCCTGGCTGGTTTGGAAGAGCTGGCTGAATCCCATTACTATGCTTTGATAGCAACAAAGGTATTTGCGGAGTGGAGAGAAGAGTGAGAAAAGAGAGGCGTGACACAGTTGAATGTGGCAGGGACCCAAAAAGGCAGGTGAGAGAATGTTGCAAGGAGCAGAGTGAGGCTGTTTTCAAAAGAGCACAGTCAGGTGGAAGCTCCTGAGCTTCAAGAAGTTGAGGTTTACATTGTTTCTGGTGGGATGAGACAGGGAGGCAAGGACTTGGGTGGGGCTTAAGCTGGTCCCAGGTGAGGCCTCTAGTTCAGACTGGGCTGGACTAGAATGCAAACGTTGAGGTTCTATTCTTAAAAAACAAACTTCTGGGCTGGTATTATAGTAGAAGAAGCCTGGACAGAATTTGAGAAGTGTGGGGAAAGGGCATTCTTCTGAGGCTGGAGGCAAATCGGAAAGAATATAGATCTCACACACAACAGTCTTCTCCTCCCTATGGGTTCCTGTGACTAGCCCACTCCAAGTCATTATGGGACATGGCTTTGACAAGAACTGAAGCCTTTATGTAAACTTCTCCACAAGGATGTGAAGTTTTTTAAAAGAACAACCAGCAGCACCCACCCTCATCAGATGGCAGTGTCACTTTCAAAGCAAGCCTCCAGGGTTAGTCCAGGCCTCAGGGTCAGCCCACGGTAAACCAGTCACTAGCATGGACAGTGAGGGCTTTTTTCAGATGACTCAATTAAGAGCAAAGGTTGTCCTTTAGGCTAAGGCTGCACCTTTTTACTTTTTTTCTAAATATTTAAAATGTTCTTTGCTAAGCATGAGATGGTCATGATACGTAGACCAGAGTTCGTAGCTTTCCCTCTTATCTGTTTAGAAAAAAACTGAAAAATGGTATTCCTACCAGTCTCCCGCCATTACCACAATTATTTTTATGTTCCTACTTTTAAAATTATTTGAGAGCCATAACTAAGAAACTAGTGTTTAAATCATTTCCAAAATACATATTCTTTGGGAAACAATTTTCTTAAAATATCAAGTTATTTTTGCATACAAAGGAAAATGTTTCTGGTCAGGTGGCCATCTTCATCCCAGTATATCAGTTGGATTTTGACCTGTCTTCTATGAGGTGTAATCCAATGACGATCCTACCAAGTAGAAGACATTCTGGAGACAGTGGTGAACAGATCTGTGTAGGAACTTGGGCTCATCTAGCCTGCAGTCCTGGACCTTCCCAGCAAAAATAACCATTACTGTTTATCTTATCCACATTATCTAAGGCCTTTTCAAAGGGGACCGATTCACCCAAGACCTCACAAGCAACTGGCATCAGGGCCAAGAGAGAGAGATCAGGTCTCCTATACCCTTTCAGTGTCTCCATGACCTGCTGAGGATTACACATGTCAGCCCCTTCCAACACAGGCAAGCCTTGTGCCAAAGCGGTGGCCTTCAAACAGGAAGTGGTGGGAGGACTGCCAGGGGCTACAGATCCCCCTAGAATAGAGTGCATTTTCTCTTTGGATGGCTGCCTCTGCCATCAAACAGCCTTCTGACTGTATGTTCTAGTAGCTGCTGCCCACCACCTTTCAGCCCTTCCCAAGAGAGGCTTTTTCCTAAGGGTCAGTTCCAAGGCCCAAGCTCTTAGAGTCCACCTCATTCTTCACAATTGCAACAAGGCTTTCCTGCAATGCACACCCACACCCGGGCTCTGCCCTTCTGACATTACATCTCCCTTCCTTATTGATACCTCCTCCAGAAGTGGCATCTTGTCACTAGCCAACTCTATCTGGTGTGTGTCCCAATTCTCCAGTATTGACACTCATGTTCTTTGTAGTCTTTTGAGGCTGAAAGATCAGGGATTACAAGTACACCCGCAGGGGCCTGTCCTCCTGACATTGCACTGTAACCAAAGGAACATGATGGGCAGGGTGCCATGATGGCATTAGACGAAGGCAGGATTGGGGGCCACTCTAAAGAATGGGAGAAGACTGGGGAAAGCTTCAGAGAAGACATTTTGAGCTGTGTCCTGGGGCATGAGTTAGAGGTAGCAGAGAGAAACTTCTAGACTCGGCTATTCACCCCTTGCTACAGAATCAACCCAGGGAACAAAACAGGAAGGACCCAGCAGCTGAAGCACAGGACTGTGTAGTAGGAACTCGAGTGGAACCAATGCTTCACTCCTTGCTGATTCAAGATAGAGCCCCCCCCTCCCCCAGCTGTCTGTCCACTGATACAAACTGAGGTCTCATGTCAGTGTCTCATTTAAGGGATCATGCCATCGTCTTCTTAGTTTGTAGAAGGATTTAGCTTTGTGAAGGTCATGCCATGAGAGAAAAATACAAAGCACAGCTTATGAGGCTCACATTTTAACTGTTAACGAACAAAGTTCAATGAGTTCTGGTGTTGTCTCACCAGCGTTTGAAACAGAAGGCTGCGGCCACTCTGGCAGTTAGAACGTATTTAGCTGTAAATCATGAACCTAAGTTGTCGAGAGTTTTCTAAAATCAAATGACAGATTTTAGCTGTTTGTGATCTAAAGAGTGTCCATGTGGGAATCAGGAGGACCTGGCTCAGCTCCAAATGCTAAGCATACCACCCCTGAGTCACCATCTGCTTTACTTTCTAGTCTGTAGAATGGAAGCAGTTGCCTAGGGCAGTTGTGGCGGTGGGGGCGGTGGGGGGGTGGTTGGGGGAAATGGAATAGATGGTTTCTAAGGGACTCTTCCAGCTCTGCCATTTCCAGGACTAAATCTAAGGAATTCTTTTGTTGAGCAGAGGCCCAGAACATTCCCTTCATGCCTATCCATCATGGTTATCATTGTGTCTGAAACACTGGCTCCCCTTTCTCTCAGGAACTCTTAAGTGTTGGTAACACTTTTTGTTGACTCAAAAATTGCTCTACTGCTACTAATCATGGTCCTGTTCCCACTTCAGCTTGGGGCTTGAGGAGCTAGCTGGCAGAGCCATAGAAAGTGAGAGACGAGCAGCTGGGTAACCAGACAAAGAATCACCTCAGGGTAAGGGGCTAGCTACTTTGCTTCAAATTAGAAAATGACAACTGTTGGTGTAAGCTTGCTGCTTAACTGTGGAAAGGAAGTAACCTGGGGGAGCCGAGACCCCATCTGCCAGCTCTGTAGAGGTTTCTAAAGTCAGCAAAGGCACTTTTTTTTTCTTCCTCAAATCTCTTCCTTAGAGACCCCCAGAGGAAGGTGAAGATCTCGGGGCTCAGTCCAGACCCTTCCTTCTTTCTGAAGTCTTATCTACGTCAGCCTAATGTTGATGGCTCTTCTGTCTGAAGGGTAGCTGGGCTTCTTGCCACCACCACCAGACTTCCATCTGGTCCCTGGTTTACATGGCTTTCTACTGGGCAAGTAAACAGTCATTCCTACCTCTAAAAAGACAAAGGCAGTTCATTCACTGGAGCTGCCGCACAGCTGACAGCTGTCTTGGCCTTCTTGCTGTGTGGCCAGCCATGTGCTGACCCCAAAGGTGAAAGGCTCTGTCACCCCTTCTCATCCCCCAGTTGGCCAGTTGCTGCCAAGGATCATCCAAGAATTTTGACATTTGTCTTTCCTCCCCTACTCCTGCCTCCACAGCTCCTAGTGACTCTTCGGACAGAGCTGTTTCCAGCATGGCCTTTCATCAGGTCAGCTGGAGGGAGGAAAAAGATGACTGTGTGGTCCAGCCACAACTACTCATGCAGCCCTGAGCCCTTTGCAAAGGCAAGCCCATCAGAAGCCCCTTTGTGTACTTCCTTCCTTCAACAGAGAACAACCTCAGTGAGAAGTCCTTTGCAGGAACTTAGCTGATGGGGCTCGAGAGGTACCACCTTTTTACCTTAGGAACTGGGTGCACAGCAACCCTCATTTAGTCATAGCCCACAACCTGTGCTATACAGCTTTTTGGAAGTTTAGGAGAGCATTCAACCAAATGGTTATTGAGCCCAGGGGTGAGAACACCGAACTCCCATGTGACATTCATGAGAGGCTCTATGGAAGAGGTGACATTTGAACTATGCCTAGAGAAGATGAAGCAGAAGTGGGGAACATTCATAGGACCGTGTCTGTGGGAAGGCAGAAAGTGTTAAGACCAATCTAGGCAACAAGACAGTAAGATTCCAGCCCACAAGACAGAGCCAGTTACTCCCAAATGTGCTCACCAGTCTATCTGAAAGACCATGTCACTAAGTGGTACCAAACCCTGTTTGAGTTAAAGTCAGATTTAGGTCATTTTCTTCATAAAAATCCATACAAAGATTTTTAAGGTAAAGTGACTCCTAGGGAGTCCTAATAAGAGGCAACTCCGTGACCTAGGCATCTTTGGAGTCTTTGAACATTTTTCCATACAAGTTACTGAGTGTGGCATGCTTCTATCACAGACCATACTACTTGAGAAGGCTACTCCAGGCCTATTGACTTGCCGTAGATTGGTTCTAAAAAAACACTTCAGCTCTTCTCAACTGTTTGCATAAGAGATTGCCTCCATGGAAGATAGTTGTGACAGAAAGAGGTTTGAGTTGCTCATGGAATACTGAGCAGAACTTGGTGTCCTGTCAGCTGACAGGACTGAGTGTTGCAGGCAGAAGACCGTACAGGGCCTGCTCTTATCACATCCTTCCTGCCTCTGAGCTCTGGAATCTCCTGGGCCCAAGCATGTAGAGACTGAACAATGCTGTCACTTGTCCCTCTAGCCTTCCACTAGGAACCACTCACTCTGTTGTCCTTTGAAAGCAACAGCCCTTTCCCAAAAGTGTGTATGTGGACTTCCCATCCACTTCTTCTTATATCAAATGTTTGGGGAATCTGTTTGTGCCATATTTTTTTGTTGTTGTTATTTAAAAACATGCAATAAGATATTTTCCTCTTGGGAAAAGCACTGTTCTTAGAGACAGAAAACAATAGTAGGTTGTGAACTGAATTGGACAGTAATGAGAAGCACCAAGAAGGAGAAAGAGGCAAAGAGAAGTGAACAGAAAGCCAAAAAAGGAAACTACCTTGTAGGGAGAGAGCAAGCAGCCAGCTCGTGGCTAGGGGACATGAGAAGTCAAGTCTAAGGAGCATACCATGTTGAGGATTAGAAACAGTCCTTTGCTTGGGCTTGAGAGAGGTGTCAGAAAACTGGCCTTTTGAGGCAACTTCCTGGAGTCAAACAGAAGCTGGGAAGTGGGGGAAAGAGCAGATATGGAGGGAATTCCCCATAAGGCAATTTCTCACAATGTCATTGTTCATTTTGCCTTCCTGATTTCCTCCTCTCTGTTACCCTGAGATTATCTGTGAAAAAGATCATTACTGTCCTTTAAGTGTGAACACTGAGTAAAATTGAGATTCCTCAATTCTTCCTTCCCAAATTAAAACAAGTTCTGCTCTGGACTTGACCAGGGTAAGGCTTTACTTCATTTTGAATGCAAGAAGCACACCTCCAAAAGCCAAACTCCTTCCATCAAACTGGGTATAAAGCATTCAGAGAATGCTCCTTTCTTGCCCCAAGATTCTTAGGATCAAGGGCCATGGCCCCGTGTTGACTTGACTCTGACTAACCCTCCATATCTGCCATCCCTCCCTTATTTTTCTGTCTAAAACACGCTACTGCTCTCTCTGGCCTGAGTCTTCTGTTCTTCATCCTTTGAGTGACTACACCTAATTTATCTGTCCCCTTTTAACAGATCAGTGGACTGTTTTGTCTTCTTGAGACTAAGGTTGCTATTAGCTAACTTTGGTTCACCAGGATGGCTAGAATCCTGGAAAAATATTATCTTGGGATTTAGAAATAAAACCCAGGGGCTAAAGATGGCTCAGTGGTTAAGAACACTTGCTGTTCTTGCAGAGAACCTGAATTTGGTGCCCAGTACTCACATCAGGCAGCTCACAACTTTAGCCTCAGGAATATCTGACATTCTTGGGACTCACATAGGCACCCACACATATATACATATGCAGACTCATGCACACATACACATAAATAAAAATAAATCTTTAAAAAAAATTCCCAGAGGGTAGGAAGCCACCAATGATTAAATAAAAATTGTTCTGAAAAGTTACCTTTCTAAACAGTTAAGATTTCTGTAATGGTTTCCCTGCCATAAAAAAAATCTTCGTAAGATCCTTTATGTATTCACAAAATAAGTAAAGCTGCAATTCCAAGATGAAGACAAAAAGAAAAAAGAAATGGTCTAAGCTTTTTATGCTCCCCCCTTTTATTGCCCGGTTGCCCCTTTAAAACTGCGTTTTTGAGTTCATGACAAAGAACTCATTGTCACCCACCCAATGACACCACTGAGCCTCCTCCTCCCACATATTTCTCAATGTATGTCCACACTGGTTCTCCTGGAAGACAAGGTCTAAACATTGACACCATTGCAAATTCAAGGGAACAGCTCTGATTGTGTTCACTCTTCTAGTTCTCATCTCCCATGCTAGTGTGAAGAGGGCATTAGTCATTGAGACCCTGCCCAGGCTAAAGGTATGCTGCTAACACCCCCATCTTCCAAATCACAGATTCATGAAATGGAGGGTCAGGGGTTGGCCTAATTGCCTTCAGAAGGGCACTTTTAAAAGTCTAGATCTCAGCTGTCAAATTGTAGTCATTACCTAGTTTTGTCTGGGAAAGCACTGAAGAAAAGTGTTAAGGCAGCCATGTTACACCCTCACTATCCTCTGTGTGTAGTCTCCTTGGCCCTTTTTCTAGCCAGTTCCTAGGCCCAACACACACAGCCCACAGCCTTGGTATCTTAACTAGCAGTAGTCCTGATATGCACATATGGACAGTCTCCTGGAAAGTACAGAGAGGTGAAGTTGAAATGCAGCCTCCTTTAAGGCCTAGATTTTCTGTTTTGTTTTTTTTTTTTCTCTTCTGAAGTCACATGACCCTTACAGTGGTCTTTGCTGCCTACTTGGTGGCCCCATTTTTACCACTACAAAGCAAGTTCCTCGAGGGCAGGATCCATGTCTGATTCATCTCTGGGTCCCCCTGCAGGGCTAAACCCAGGGGATCCCCTGTGAGGCCTGCAGGAGGAGATGGGGGATGAGTGATGCCCTAACTGTGGCACAAAATGCCAAGAAGCTGGGAGGAGCATGCGATGAGAGTCTACTTTCTTCTAAGGCTGGCCATGCCCCTTCTCGTTCTTGCTCTCTCCCTACACACTGCTGAAAGACCTCTCTCTCACATGAGCTTCTGCCAACTGTCACCATGGGACAGAATCCCCTGGGGAGCCGTCAGCTGTTAACAGCTTAGAATGCCGCTGTTCCCAGAAGTCTTTGCACTGAAGGACAGAGATGGGATAGGGATGCAGCATTGCAAGTAGTAAGAGTGTAAACTTCTGCTCCTGAAGGACATGTTCTCCTGTTAGAGGATTTAGACTAAACAAGATGAGCAAAGCTTTGTTTTTGCTGTTGTTGTCTTGTTATTTCTTAGTGGGAGGAATGAGATTTATTTAAGGCTGGCCCCGAGGAACATAGAGGTGACTTTTCCTTCTCAAATACTCATGTTCAGGGGTGTTCAGAGGTGCAAAGAGCTGTGAATCATGCAACAAACGTACAGTAAAGTCATGGGCAACAACATCCCTGCAGCATATACTCCTCTCTTCAAAATCAAAGTGAAGTGTGGACTTCAGACCTTGGTCTCACAGGCTAGCATCTACATTTTCAAATAAATACAATACTTCTGCAAATCAGTCCATAAGCCAAGAAAGGATGGTGCATTAAAGAATGGCAAGTAGAAAAGATGAGCAGCTAAAGAACATACACATAGTTGGGTGGTGATGGTGTACGACTTTAATCCCAGCACTCGGGAGGCAGAGGCAGGAGGATCTCCATGAGTTCCAGGCCAGCCTGGTCTACAAAGTTACACAGAGAAACCCTGTCTCAAAGTATCAAATATCAAAAACCCTGCCTCAAACAAACAAACAAAATCAAAACACACACGCATAAATTAAGAAAATATTTTTAAAATAAAATAGAAGCAATACTTACACTGCCATATGCCCTACACACACACACACACACAC
Organism: Cricetulus griseus; assembly: GCF_003668045.3. Lineage (NCBI taxonomy): Eukaryota > Metazoa > Chordata > Mammalia > Rodentia > Cricetidae > Cricetulus > Cricetulus griseus. The sequence goes on from NC_048597.1 coordinate 165,904,650, forward strand.
ACACACCACAAATAAAAACAAATACTTTTTAAAATTAAAGTAAAAGTAAGGGCCCTGAGAGACATCTCAGTGGTTAAGGGTACTTCCTACACTTGCAGATGGCCCAAATTTAGTTCCCAGAATGCAAGTTGAGCAGCACACAGCTCCCTGTAACTCTCCCACCAGGGCATCCAACACCCTTTTCTGTCCTCCGTGGGTAGCTGCACACATGTACATATTCCCTCATGAATACATAACACAATTTGAAAATAACGCCTTTAAAAGATGCTTAAGATAAAAACACTTCTACAGGGCTAGGATTGTGTTTAAAACAGGTCATTTACCATAACTTAAGTGACAGTTACTGTCAGAATAGGAGACCATTACTCAATGTGTTACAGGCAAATGAGGACAGAGTTGTGAGGGTGTAACTTCTGCTTAGGAAAAACTCAGTTGCCAGGAAATAACGGAGAGAGAAGCCCTAATAAAGATCTCAAAGCCAAAAGCAAACGAGTGCTGCTCACTTACTTTACTGTTCGTCTTCACCCTTTACATTCCCTACATATTCTCTGTTGTCCTATCCCTGAGCTGTCCATTTCTTGGCCAGTCTCTACTGGGCACCTAGGATGTGCATGCATTGTGATTTGGCTCAGAGACAGACACAAACATGGCAGAGGCCCGTTCCTGGATAGACATGAGAGCCAGAGGCCATGTAGTCCTATCATATCATAGCAGATCACCATGTACAGAAAGGTGCATGTCAGGTGTTAGAAACTTTGAATACTTTGTCTCTTGTAAACTCATGCTGGGATTTAGTTGCTTTTGCGATGGCATTGAGAGGTGAGGCTGTTAAAAGTGCAGTTCTCGTGGGACTAGATGAGCTAGTTCAAGAGAGAGTTCTACACCGAGGCAGCCTCCTATTTCATCTTACAGCGTGCACTCATTTGTCATCCACTTTCTGCCATGAGTTGAGACACAAAGTCTTTACCTGTACCATGCTTGTGGCTTTCTAAGCTTCTAGACCCCTGAACCAATTAACCACCATTCTTTACAAATTACCCAGTCAAGAGAGATGATTCAGTACTCTAAAACCATCCATAGGACCTAGGTTCAATTCCTAACATCTAGATGATAGTTCACAACTATTGAAAATTCCAGATCTAGGGAATCTGATGCCCTCTTCTAGCCTCCAAGGACATTGCATGCATATAGTATACTGGCATGCATGCCAGCAACACACACAGAGAACTAATACTTTTAATGTAATTATCTAGTCTCGGGTATTTTATTATAGCAGACAGACTGAAACCACTCCTACTTCTTGAGGGAGGAAACTGAAGAGCTAAAGGGCCACAGGGTAAGACATTGATTTATTAGGAATACCTAGGAGGCAGGAATAAAAAGAGAGACCGCATCAGGAACAGAATGACCTAGGACCCATTTTTCCAAAACATTACACAGAAAATTAAGCTCTACAGAGTTAGGACCATAAGCATGTAGGTGTATCAGGAAGAATCCTAAATTATTCAAGATTCCTCTCCCTGGCACACACACCTATATAATCAACCCCCTACCCTTGATGATGAGCAAGCAGTTTGAATACGATGCAATTCCATGCCCTACCTTGCCACATACGTAAAAGAGATTTTGTAGATGTAGTCAAGACCCCTAATCAGCCAACTTGGGGTTAATGAAAGTAAGGATTTTCCTGGTGGCCTTGACCTAATCATGAAAGCACTTTAACAGGAAGTGGGTCTTCTCCAAAGGCCATGCACCAGAAATGGCAGGTAGCCTGTCATAGCTGGAATTAAATTCTGCTATACCTCAGAAGAAACTGCAATTGTGACCAAAACCCTGATTTCTTCTGGTGAGACCCTCAACAGAAGATATAACCTACCTGTGCCTACACTCCTGATCTGCGTCAGATAAAAGCACTGATGCTGTTTCAAACTACTGCTTTGAGGTCACTAATTGCATAGCAATTGAGAGGCAAAACATTCGGAAGAGTAGATGTGCAGGACAGATGTGAATGTAATCGCTAAAGTCCTAGAGAAACTAGGTGGCAAGGAAACCTCCAAGCTTCAAGACTCTTGATAAAATCACAATGCAGATTGAGTGCCTAATGTGTGGCAGGTGACTGGGGCCTACATGGAATACCAAGTCCTGTAGAGGACCCTCACCCTTCCTTCTCCAGTGAGCCGCCCTCCCAAAGGATTAAACCCAAAGTCCTCCCCAGAGAATGTGAGTGGTAGTGCTCAAAGAGTCCCACTAGCTGTAGCCCCAACTTCTGCAGAGGTGAAATTTACACCCCGGAGAGGCTGAACAAAGAATGGCAAATGCCCCACCGCTATTCCAGGAAACTCAATTACAGAATTGTTTTCTAGAACTTTCCTTGCTCCCCGTTCACAGTTCTTCCAGAATATTGAAAATTTTACTCACAGCTAGTCTTTTCTCCTCCTTCTTTCCTCCCTTCCTTCTCCTCTCTCCCTCCTTCCCCCTTTGCTTTTAGGAGACTCATGGGAGGTTTTATAGCTAGTGAATCATTTCAATGTTTGAATCTTTTTGTAAAGGGTTCAGAGGAACTATGCTGTTTTTTATTTTTTTAAAGATTAGAAATAATGAAAAGTTACATAAGATGCACAAGGGAAATACCTTTAAAAAGAGAATCTTCCTCCTCTTCCTTTTCCATGAAAACAAAAATTTTAATGTCAAACTTTATGAAATTTTGAGGTAGACTGATGATGGAAGGCCGAGCACACATTCTATGGGAGAAGACTAGCATGGTGTTATTGTCACATCTATACAAGGAAGCAAACTACAGGCCTACAGAGGCAAGAGTACAGAAGAACTGTATACCCCACAAAAGTGTTACTGCCTAGGTGAATGAAAATCAACCAAACCCAAGGTGGCCAGACTGCTGCCTGAAGCCTTGAAGCAAGAGTGATCTTCCCCAGAGGTAAAGAAACACGATGACTGGAAGAGGGCAGGTGCAAATTTAAGAAAGTTGGAAGAGTCTGGATATGTTTGTAGCAATAAGCCAGTTGAGGAAGAAATGGAAATGTTTAGAAAAAGCCATTAATAGGGAGACTTTGATTTCCAGAGGCCTTTGCTACAGGCCTCTTCTGTAGCAAAGAAACCTGCTAAGGGCCTTTGTAGTGAACAAAAGCAAAAGTTTCATGATGCTTGTCAGTATTTAGGTTGTTTCCATGGTGGAATAAGTGACAAGGATGCAAGGGGCAATGGTATCGGAAGCAGAAAGGATACAGTGATGTCACTCGAGGGAATGTGACAGCAGGATGCTTTAAAGATTCTGGTAGGAGCCCTATTGTTTGAAAAGGGAACCACTAGCCTCAGGCAACCTCCTTTTCTCTTTGCATAATTGTGGTGGATTTATACAATAATATTCTTGAAAAATTCATGGCTGAGAATTTCTGAAATTAAAATGAGTCACATCCAGAACATAGCATTTCGACAGTGATGAGCCTACTCCAGGTAATGTATGATACAATCTTAAAGATGTTCCTTGGGTACAAACTAGCAACAGAACATACAGCTGTGGCCCAGAGATCCATAGGCTATCACATATCAACTGGTCCCAAGGTAAGCTGCCAGACCCTGGGTGGTCTCTATTTCCTTCTCATGGGAATAACGTCTCAGAAGATGAGCATCCTGAGATGTGGTTAGTTTCAAAGCTAGTCATATTTCCACTCATTTTTTTTTTTACATTATTTTGGTCTCTTTTCTACAGACCCTGTGAACTTGAGCAATAACCTGACACCTTGTACCTAGAAACTACTGAAATGCCAGTGGAGGCACCAAGGGTAAGGGTGGACACCCACTGAGTCCCTTTGGGTAGCAGGACCTCCTTTTACAAACCAAAGGAATGTATGTGACTATAAGGGTCAAGACTTAAGCAAGGTCCACTCTATTCTCCTTGCTTTAAATTAGAGGGTTGACAGGAAGAGATAGGAGGACAGAAACTGAAAACAGGAAGGAAGAAACTGACAGGATGCTTGGATGCTTTGAACTAAAACGAGCAGATTCAATCACAGCACTTGAGAGACAGAGACAGGCAGCTCTCTGTCCAGTCAAGGCTAGCCTGGTCTACGCAGCTAGTTCCAGGCCAGCCAGAGCTGCACAGTGAGAGCCTGTCTCGGAACAAAATGCAATTCCCACCCCACCCCCTCTCAGGAGGAGGAAGAGATGCTGCCCCTCACTGTCTACTCAAGAAGGAGAAAGACCCTCTGTATATGCATGCAAGTGCTGCCGGTCTGCTCTGAGCCACAGCCATGAGTGACAGTGAGCGGCGAGCAAGGGAAGAGGACCCTGCTATCCTGAAGCTGTCTCCAATCCCCACAAGTCAGTCTTACACTCCTGACTCACCCTCCTGGTCAGAGGAACATGCTCTGGACATGTCCCTGCCTTCAGGTGACAAGCCTAAGCCCATTTTGGAGCAAGGATGAGTGAAGGGATGGGGTTAGAGGGTAAAAGAGGGCAGGTGAAAAGTTGGGGAGACTGGAAGGTTCTAGACATGTTTTGCAACAACACGTAAACAACTGGCTCAAAGGCAGGACAAACTACAGGAAGCAAGGCAAATGCCTGGGGAAAGCGCATGGTGATGCTAGGTTTCAATTTCTTAAGATAATGTCCTGGCTAGTTTTACATCAACCTGATGCAATCTAGAGTCATAGGAGAGGAGGGAGCCTCAATGAAGAAAACACCTCCATGCCATCTAGCTGTAAGGCATTTTTCTTAATTAGTGATGACAGAAGAGGACCTAGCTAATTGTAGGTGGTGCCTTCCCAGGCCTGGTGGTCCTGGGTTCTATAAGAAAGCAATCTGAGCAAGCTAGGGGGAAGCAAGCCAGGAAGCAGCACCCCAGCATGGCCTCTGCATCAGCTCTGGCCTCAGGTTCCTGTCCTATGTGAGTTCCTGTTCTGGCATCCTTCCAGGATGAAAATTGATGTGGAAATGTGAGCCAAATAAGCACTTTTCTCCCACAAGTTACTTTGGTCATGGTGTTTCATCACAATAATAACCCTAACTAGGACAGATAACTTTCTGAATGTCTTAGTTTGGGGAGGTAGAATAAGTATTTGCTTGTATTATGCTACACACACACACACACACACACACACACACACACACACACACACACAAAGAATTTGAGCCTAGCTTCGAAGCCGTTATCTTCCTGTATTGTGAATCTCCAGGCCTCAATGTTGGTTGCAGATTGTCCCTTCCCTTGACACCAATACAACCAGTGTATGACTTAGGAAAATACAGTGACTTTATTGGCATAAGGACAGAACATAGTCAGATTCCAAAGTCTTAAAGGCTGCTGCCACAATGGAGAAAGCAGAACCCACACTCAGGAGACCTAGACCCTGGTCTGCAATATACTGGCCAATGCCTTGAGAAAAATCAGGTGACTGCTGAGTCTCTGTCTCCTCGTCTATCAAGTTGTCAACACTTACTGCACAGGCCTATTGAGTTGTCCCAAGGGTGGTAGGATAACCAATACACAGAGCTCCTTTGCTGGCACATGGAAGCTCACCAGCAGTCACAACAACGTGAGGAACTGTAAAGAGCCACAGCATTAGAAGGGTTGAGAACCACTGCTCTAGAGGATCCAACACCTTCTTCTAAATGCAGACTCCTCTCACATTACATAAACAACCTTCAAAACAAAAGTCTCCTTAGCAAAGGGCCTCAAATTCCTCTACTCTTTTCAACATTAAATTTTATTTTTATATGTATGTGTGTGGATACGTGCACATGACTGCAGGTACTCTTGGAAGCCAGAGATGCCAGATCCCCCTGGAGCTGGAGTTACAAACAGTTGTGAGCTCCCAGCACAGATGTTGGGACCCAAACTCAGGTTCTCTGCAAGAGCAGTACATTCTCTCAACTGATGACCCATATCTCTAACCCTCATAGGGTGCTGGGATCCCCAGCCTACTGTGTATGCTGAGACTGTGCTTAGTGGGCAAGGAAACTGTATTGGTAGGCACTGAGGTGTGTTGTAGAGTTCACAAAACTAAAGGAGCACTTTCTACACTTGTTTTTACTTCTGTTTGTTCTTCTTAGAAGGGAGAGGTGGTTAAAGACATATTCATGAAGTCGAAGCTCCTGAAGCAGGCTGGGAAGTACTCTCAGGATTCCAAGTCCCCAGAAGCAGGCTGGGAAGTACTCTCAGGATTCCAAGGCCCCAGAAGCAGGCTGGGAAGTACTTTCAGGATTCCAAGGCCCATAAGGTATCTTGAGAAATAGACCTACAGAGGTGGATCCTAAGGTTTTGGTCCAAATTTCTGCTATTCCACACTTCATGATTTAGCCACTTTAGCACATGACAGATGCATACACAGGCTATTAAGAGAGAATATCTTGTTTCAAGTATGAACCCAAAAAAGATAGAAAATTTGGAACTACACAGCCTAACAGCAGGCACCACCAAGTCTGGGTATATAGGGTTCCGAAATACAAGCTTTCATGAGTGGATCTCCATTAAAAGCCTCAGGGAAACCTGACCAAAAAAGGTGATTCTGAGTGTGTTCTGGACCTCCAGTTCCCACCAAATAGAGGTGTGTACCTCACCCTTTTACTACAACTCTCTGAACCAAGTACAGAAAAAGCAATTTTGTGAGGGCTCTGGAAAGAGAATAAAAGCATTGGATTTGGGAGAAAAGTCACACTGACTTCTGACCATTATGGCAGTCATGAGTCTCTTAGAATTTTTCTTCTGGCTTTGACCAGGGGTAAGCTGAATGGTAAAACTGCATGTTGCCTGCCATGGCAACCCAAGAAACAGCTCAGCTTTCTGTCCAAGTGGCCTGAGAGGAGACCCAGGTGGAGCTGAGGATATACTCGAGTAGTACAGAACTTGCCTAACATGTACATAGCCTAAGGTTCAATTTCTAAAACCACCCCAAAAATAGGCAAGCCAGAGAGTAGAGGAAAAATCTTTATGATTTTTTATTTTTTCTCTCTCCACTAAACCCCGAGGCTGCATACAGTCCCCAAAATGCCCTGTCATCACTAAGGCATCAGCTTAGGTGCCAAGAGAAAAATTATCTAGATAGTCATAAAAGGGACCCGCAGTGTGAAGAGGGTGCATGAGTTCTCATTTTTCTTTCAGAATGTTTTAAATTACGAGTTCATGTATTTGTATCTAGTTGTTTGCAGGTTAATGCAAAGGCCAGAGACATTAGATCCCCTTAAAGCTAGTTACTGGAAGTTGTAACCTGACCAGTGTTAATCCACTGAGAATGCAACTCAGGTTCTCTGCAAGAGCTGTACATGCTCTTAACCTCTGAGCCCAACCCCAAGTCCTCATTTTTTTTCTCTTGCCACTTTGTTCTGAGAGCAGGCCAAGTGGTGTGAAAGCTCTGGACTCCATCTTTCTGGCCAGAAAACCAGGGAGAGGGCTCAGGTGTTAGAGGGGGCTAAAGGATATGGAGGGGACTGGAGAGATAGTTCAGTGGTTAAAAGCAAGTGAGTCTCTACCGTGAGTTCTGGAGTTTGGATTCCAGCATCCAGGTTGGGCAGATCATAAATGCCTATCACTATAGCTCCAGGGGTGATGCCTTCTTCTGGCCTCTGTAGGCATACACTCACATATGTATGTATGCACACATACACACATACTCACACACACACACACATACACACACACACACACAAACACACACACAGATCTGCATAAGAGAGAAGACTGCATGTAAAATTCAAGTCATCTACTTAACTCCAACTTGCACATGTCACACACTCAAATAGCACACCAAAGGCCTTGAAAATGAGAGTATTATTAGAACCATTGATATTGAATGTGATAAAGCACACTTATAATCCCTGTGCTCAGGAGTTTGAGGCAGAAGGATCACAAGTTAGGCCAGTCTGAACTAAAAAAAAAAAAAAAAAAAAAAAAAAAAAAAAAAAAAAAAAAAAAAAAAAAAAAAAAAACCCTTATCTCAAAAAATCAAACAGTAAAGAAAAAAGATCTTCCAATGTGAACATAGTGGAGCAGAATGTCTGCTAAAGCAACATGAAATAAATACCAGGATTTTAACAAGACCCAAGTCTAAGAGCACGGTATCCAAAATACCCAGGACACAATCTAAAAGTCTCTGTGATGACGATGACCAGGGAAACTTAACCAATTCTAAAGAAGAAAGATAAAACAATAGGAGAATCATTAAGCCTATTTATTATAACCATTACTTTTGAAGTAAAAGTAAATCTGAATGAATTGAAAGGTAGTTCTTAGTAAAGACATCTGACTTTAAGAGAACCAAATGAACATTTTGTAATAGTGAACGCAATATCTTGAGATTTTTAAAACCCGAACAACTCAGTGGATAAGGTGGCATAGAACACTGATTCCTATGATCTCTGTACTGAGACTGTGATAGGTAGGCCAAGAGTTCAAGGCCAGGCTGAGTGAGCTACATAGAGCTCTGACTGGATACAGCGGGATACAAACGGCAGAAGGAGTCAGCATACTGGAAGGAAGTCAAGAAGTGTTCACCTTATAAGCAGAATGAGAATAGAGCCTCAAATGATGTTCAGGTCATCGAAGTCCATGAAGGAAATGAGACTGATAATGGCTGAAAACTTTTCACATTTGGTGAAAAACATAGTTCAAGTAATTCAGCAAATACTTAAAGAAAAATTGAAATAAAACTTTAACAACCTACCACGCCCTAGCACCTTACCCACTTCTTTACCCAACAGGGCCCTGAAAATGTGTTTGTGACCCTGAGATAGGGAAAGAGACAAAGGAGAGTCAGACCCCTTACATTGAATGCTGTTTCTCTGACTCAAGTGTCAGAGCCATGGAAAAACAGTTCCCTGGGCAAGAGACCTGGCTGTTAAAACACATACTGCTCTTCCTGAGGACCAGAGTCTGGTTCCCATCACCGGTGTCAAGCAGCTCAGAACCGCCAGTAACTCCAGCTCTAGGAGATCCTATTGCCCCCCCCCAAAGAAAAAAGAAACCAAAATCTAATTTTCCGGAAAACATTCTAAAGGTAATCCCAGCTCAGAAAATCTATATATACTGTATGTTCTCTCACATATGCAGTATCCTATCCTTTAATTTTGTGTGTATCTCTGTTTTTGTGTCTGTGGGTGGGTGGGTGGACGAGAGAGAGGAGAGAGAGAGAGAGAGAGAGAGAGAGAGAGAGAGAGTGACTAGAAGATAAAGAAGTAGAAAGGGACCCATGAGAGTAGAAAAAGGAGGCTGAGAGTAAGGACATAATTGAAGTAATATAAAATTGGAAGGAGGAATACTGGAGGTGGAAAGGTACAAGCAGGGTCAGGGGTGGGGAGATGGAGAGTAGCAAGCAGGTAGGGGACAAGGGTCAACAAAAATTAAGTGTATTAAAATGCTAGAAGGTAACCTGTTGCTGTATATACTGTCAAGTACGCTCTTGAAAAAAGCAAGGTTCCTCTGTCAGGGTATCAGTTCCTTATTGGAAAGAATAGCTCAGGATTAAACCAAATGACTTTTAGTTCAAATATTTCGGCCCTCATCAGCTCTGGTGTGGAGTTCTAATGAGACAAATTCAGAGCCCAATGCTATGAACAAAGTTGGGGCTTTTCTGCCAAGAGTCTTCAAAACCCCCACAATGGTGCAAATACCTGAGACGAAGACAGTTAAGGAACACAACCCAAGAAGAGGAGGTTCCAAGAAGCTAGCAACATGGGTGTGCACTTTTATCAGCTTATTGCAGAGCCCTGTACACACTTGGGAAGCCTAGAACCCAGTAACAGGGCAGAAAGCTCTGTTGAGAACATTGCCCTCTCAGTAAGTGCATTTCCAATCTCCCCATGCTTTGAAGATGCTAAAGAATGGGATGCCTTGTGGGTTCACATTCTGAGTCTGATGCCAAGTCTGTGAAAGCAATTTAATTTGCCTCCATCTGTAATAAGTGCCGTTTGTATCGCTTCTTACAGTCTACAGAACGGTCCATGGGCCTTGTCCTACCTCATCCTTCCAATGTGGTAGCAATCATGTGTCTCCTTAGAGGAGGTGGTCTGAGTCAGGATGGAGGGTTTTACTCTGGAAGACCAGGACAAAGTTGGAGAAAGAGCCAGCTTTTCTGGCTTCCAATTGTGCCTTTTTTCAGCACCAAGATCAGGAGTCCTGAGTCCTTCAGTCAAGCTGGGAGCTGCAGCCGTGGGCCAGGGACCAATCATCTCACACCTAAAGAGCCAGCTGAGGTAGACTCCACCCCCTTCCTCCAGAGAGCAGCATGATTTGACGCCAGCTCCAAGAATTTTCCATCCTTTTTCCATCTTATTTGTCCCATCCAGAGTACTTACAGAGGCTCCCAAACACAATAATCTTTGGCTTCCCACACCCTACAGATGAAAATATCTTTCCTCTTTCCTCTTTGACACTAGAGAATGTGCTGGGGCTTTAGTCAGGTGGGTGGAGGTCTCGGGACGCCTCTACAGGTTTGGCAGCCCGGACAGGCTTTACTGTATGCCCCAACATCTGCTTTCACTGTGCTTCCCAGCAGAGTCACTTGGTCCCACTGAGCTCCGCAAGAGGTCATCCCCCACTCCATGAGCCATTCTCAACTCATCTATTTACAATGCCTTCTTTTCAAGAAAAATACAAAGACTGTGTTAACTCCGAGTCATTGTGTCATCTGTCATCTATTTAGAACAAAAAGGAGCAAAAACAAAACAACAAAAACAGTGACCGGTTCATTTTATCTACACATCTTTCTGTTTTACCCATTTTGAGTCATTCAATCCAAGTCAAAGCTTAGAGCTGGAAGTGGTGATGCATAGCACTTGGTAGAGGCAAGAGGATCTGAAGCTCAGGATCAGCCTCATTTGCAGGCCAGTCAGGGATACATGAGCTCCAGCCTGGGACACATGAGATCTCAAAAACAATACTATCCCAGAGTGACTGTGCTTTCCTGTTCAGGATTTGGAACCTTCTACCTTAGATAGATGGAGGACGTGGGGAACAAAGTTTGATGCTAGATTGACAAGTTTGGATATCACCTTAGCCATGTGGCTTTAGAATAATTTCTCTCAAACTTATTTTCTCATTCTTGTGTTTGCCTGTTTGTTTATTTATTTATTGGAACAGGGTTCCTGTAGAACAGGCTGGCCTCCAACTCACAGAGATCTGCCTGCCTCTACCTCCCAAATGCTGTAATTAAAGGCATGCATCACTACCACCTAGCTTGTTTTCTCATTCTATAAAAGAGAATAGTAGTGCTTGTCATGATGAAGACATGGAGTATGAAGTATCTAACACCACGATTGCCACAATATCACTCTCCTCCAATTCGTATAGGATGAACAGGACAGTGGACAGGTAAGATGGGTAGTTTGGGACATAGCCCTTGGATCATAGTTATATCATTGGTAAATGGAGACAGAAGCATGATTTTTGTAGGAGGACTGAGTATTGGAGATAACATGCTAAAGAGTTCATCACAGCATCGGGTCATGGTAGACCCTGAAGAGATGCACGATTAAAATCACACGTATCTTAGAGGTCTCCAGCAGGGGCCAGTGTCTCAAGCAAATGGTCCCAGGAAGGTTGTAAAAGTCCTTAGATTAGAACCAGTACTGAAGCATCAAAGCTAAGAGCCAAAGTAAGAGACACCACTGGGTTCTAAGCCTTCAACAGTCAAACAAAGACCAGTACCAGATGTGGAGCAAGATACCCAGGAAAGACATGGGACCTGGCAGGAACTTGCCCCTTGGAACTGCTACTAGATACCCAGTCACATGGTGTGTCTTCCACAGCCTTGTGATCATGTAGTCACCCTGATGGATATGATGGCCTCCCTCATCAATGCAGGCTGCTAGGCAAGGTTTGGCAGAGGCAAGAAGTCATGAAGCTGGACCCTGGAGGAGGCCCATGAGCTTATCTTTCTCACAATGGAAGCCAGCATCTCTGGCTACCATCACAACCTGAATAGTGCCCAGAGATTCCTTGAGCTTCCTACACAGGTAGCCTGGGGAAGAACTCTGGACCCAGGCACCCTGGGAGAACAATGAGGTTCATCATTACATCCTACTTTACAACAAGACACTTAGGAGCCTCCCCAGAGAAGCACCCTGCTCTCCTAGACCACATCGAATCTCACACACTGTGGTCCTTCAGCTGTGGCATTAAGGTCTTATGTGTCTCCTTTGTGAATGTTGGTTTCCTCTCTTTGTCCCTTCTCTGTTGGGCAATCAGTCACCAAAGCCTGTTGATCATACTCATACCTCTCTCTCAAAAATCCGGCAGACCCATGAACAAGTCAGGAACCTTTCAGAGCCATTTCCAGGTGCAAAGCCCCATCACCACAGCAACCCCCACCTAAAAGGACTCCCCACATCTTTTCATGCCCCCTCTAATCCATTCCCTACCCCGAGGCCAATGACTGATATACGGCACATTATTGTAGAGGGTCATGCCAAAATCTGCTCCCCATTGCTTTTGTTTTTATGATTACTTTTTAAAAAAACAGAGCTGTGGATTGAACTGAACCAGGCTCTTGCTAGGATGGGCCCACCCTACCCAAATTTCCCTATCAATTTTACTAGAAATAATAATGTACAGAGTTTGAAATATCCTTCACCCTCTCCTTGAGGCTAGATGTGATTCCTGCCAGTGAGATATAAGGGGAAATGTCACATGTGACATTTAAGAAGCCTATTTTGAGGAACAGAACACGTCCTTGGTCCCCCTTGTCCTTTCTGATGGTTTAATGAGTGTGAGAAGTCTGAAGCCTCCCTTCCATGATGGGTTAGGAGCTGAGGTGCTAAGAAGATTGGACCATCAGGGCAGGAGACTGGGATCCTAGAAGCCAGGGCTAGGGATTTGCTTCTTGTGGGCTTCGATGACACGAAAAACAACTCTTGTTTAAACTCTTCATTTTTCTGTCACATGTAACCAAGCCTAGTTCAGGATAAGGGAGAAAAATCAAGCAGGATTCAGACGCACAGAGACATGGGAGTGCACACACACCTTTTTCTGAGGGCGAAGGAAGCGTCAAGACAAGAACGGAACACTGTGGGCCTGAGGGAGATGGGGCACGTGAACATGTGAAAGGTGGTTGAACACCAGGCTGGTGAGTTTTGGCTTCATCCGATGGCAGACAATCAATGCAGAGCTTCCTCTCAGACAGGACTGCTCAAGGTCACCCAGCAATCCCAAATCATCCCACAGTTGTAGGCGGCCTCTGGCAGAACTTGGAACAGAAGTGGAATTGGAGGCTTTGCTCTTTGACTCAGGCGGAGCACTGGATTGTGCGGCCAGTTCACATTCCCACCCTCACACCTCCAAGAGAAGACTTCAGGGTCTGCCAGCAAGCTAAGGATCCAGGCTTGCCGTCAACTCAGAGGACTGTTTCTAGGCCCTGCTTAGCCACACTTGGGAGGCTTATTAGTAGCCAGAGCTTATTTAACTCGACCGTGAGTTCAATATGTCAAGCACCTTTTTGGTTGCTTTATGTTGCCTAATACTCTTCTCTCTACAGCCTGAGATAGTAATACCACCCTGCTGGACAGGTGAAGAAGTCAAATCTCCAAGAAATGAAACTGTCTACCCAAATCTACCCAGCTGATGGTAAAGTTGAGGTGTTAAACCATGTTTGTTGTACCCGAAAGACAAGCTCTTCATACCACATCCCAGCAACTTCTCAACCCCTGCCAAAGCACCGGACAGTCTTGTCACTATTCAAGCTACCAATTAAGAAAGCATTTGAGCTCAACAATTATAATAGGGAATCGCAACTTTTCCCATAAACTCCAGGCTCTGGGTGCTTACCTGAGTTGCTGTGCTGAGCAGAACAAAGGCCTCCTGCCAGGTTCCAGCTCTGTGTGCCCCCTACAGCCAAGACCAGCATCCCATCCTGCAATTACAGCATCCCCACCCTGGCCTAGCATTAGTTAGTCATGGGCTGGGCTGTCAGAGTCCTCCCAGTCTAGGTTCTAGAGGTCACAAATTCCAACAGGCTGTTCCATGGAATTAGGGACACTCCGTTCTTCATGTCCTGTTGTGGGAGGCAGGGAGGTCCTTGTGCTCACAGATAAACATTAGGGGAACCAGGGATGTTAAACACACAAACTTATTCCTTCAAAGAAAGGGATGCATTACCTGTTATCCACCCTGAAGGCTGGGAGAAGACATGGTTAATAGCCTGGTGATCTCTGTGCTATCTGTGTGGGGAGACCACACTTGATCCTCTCCCAGACCCTTATTGTGAGCTTGTCAATCTATAGAACCTATCTTTACAAAAGGTGTCACATACAGTCAATCTATAGAACCCACCCTTATGGAATGTGTCACATGTACTTCAGAAAGAGTTTCAAAATAGTCGCATCTTAAGCTTTATTTTGGATATGGGATTGAATTGATTATCAACAGAATGTTTTTTCTGTTTCATGCTTTGCTTAAATATACCTAAAATGCATAACTAAGGGGCAGATTCCTGAAGTTTGAACTAACATTGGCTACTTAGTCATTTTGAACCAAACTGTCTTCTTGCCTCCCACAGAGCACTACTCTGCTGCCCATGTTGGTCACAGAGACCCCAGCATAGTCTGTGGCTATCATAGCTAGAATGTATTTGTTATTTAATATTTGAGCCGAAAGTCTCAAGGAAACAAGTGGTCACTGGAAATGAAACTTTTCTTGTTACCAACATTTGAAAAGTTGAGTTGCATTTTGTTAGGCTTCCAGGGGGCATCTTTCCAATAGTGCGGTGCGTCCAGGGTTCTAACGTGAACCACATATCCCCCAAGGTCATTTTCCTGTTTCTTCTGCCATGTCCACAGGAAAGACCCTGAAGAGCCAAAGGGAGTGGATGGAACCCTCTAGCACGAATGGCCTCTGCATTCACTGTCCAACTACGAGGGGACAGCCCTTTGCCAGGTTCTGCCTGAGTTGTCAGCTGTCCATATCATTCATGTCTGTCTCAGCCACCTTTCCCATCCACTAAATTCTTCATGCTCCTTTCCAGCATTACCTTAAATGTCTCAGTTAAATATCCTCCCCCTGAATCAGGACAAAGTCAAAATGTATTTACAATTTATATTATAAATATACTAGACTTAACCTAAGTTCTAGCAGATTTTAATTTGTTAATAGAATCGTCAACCATTCCCTCATAATGAATATTCCCATTCTCAGAAGCAACTCTTAAAGAACCTGAAGATCAGATGGGAAATACTGCTTTAATTGTGTTTATAACAAAGAGATAAGCAGATTCTGGTGCATGTTCTGTCAAATGTGACAGCAATGTTTTTTTTTTTTTTTTTTCTTCGAGACAGGGTTTCTCTGTATTGTTTTGGAGGCTGTCCTGGAACTCGATCTATAGACCAGGCTGGTCTCAAACTCACAGAGATCCGCCCGCCTCTGCATCCTGAGTGCTGGGATTAAAGGTGTGCACCACCAATGCCACATGACAGCAAAATTTTTACAAATACTTTCAGTTCCTAGTGTGGCCAAAAGAGCTGACCACAGCTTTCCATTAACCATGGAGACATGCTGAATGGTTCTCATTCAGTTGCCATAGCTTAGTGGCTATCATCTTGACAACCAGTTAAACAGCTGGGTCTCTATGACTACCAAAAGTTTCTTCATCCGCTGCTGCGGTCTCTTGGAGGTATACCTTACATGCTTTATACATAGTAATGCTGTGTGTTGACATCCAGCAGGGGTA
Organism: Cricetulus griseus; assembly: GCF_003668045.3. Classification (NCBI taxonomy): domain Eukaryota; kingdom Metazoa; phylum Chordata; class Mammalia; order Rodentia; family Cricetidae; genus Cricetulus; species Cricetulus griseus. Next base: position 165,920,318 of record NC_048597.1, read on the forward strand.
ATCAGTTGGTATTCATTAAGGGCCCCTTTGGGACCCTGAGTATCACTGTCCATGTTTACACTCTGCTTTGAGGCAGGCCACGGACAGTGGAAGCCAGCTTGGGCTGTAGACCCAGTTCTATCCTGAACAGCCACGGGAACTCTATAAAAGCAGTTCATTTGCACTGTGTTCACCTCAGATTTTCCATTTGTAAAATGGAAATCATAATAACGCCTGGCCTACTGTGGGGATAATATGAGATAATGGACATAAAAACACTCTGAGTCCCTGAAGCCATCTGGAATAGCAACCATTATAATCTGTCTATACTCACAACTTTGCCGTAGCATCTCACCTTTCACAGCCACGGAGAAGCAACCAAGCAAGCACTTGAGGGCTACAGGCCCTGAGCAGAGAAAGCTAACTCAGCCTGCTTCTCCCACTATTGGCCCCTGATGCAAATCACTTCTGTGATTCCACAGGGTGTGAGCGTTTCTCCCCAACATCTGGCAGTCCACTCTGCTGCATAAGGCACCAGCAGGGTATCCTCTAATTCAACTCATTCCCGTGTTATCAGACTGGAGGCAGCAGTAGACCCCACAGAGGTCCTGGGGTGGGCTCACAAGACGGTCTCCACTTCAAATCCTGTCACTAGTCTGGGCTTCCAGAATTTCTTTTGAACTGCAAAAAACAAAAACAAAACAAAACAAAACGGAGTTCCTACACTCACCTCCCGGGGTCCAATTTGCCAGAGAGGCTCACAGAAGTCAGGGAAATGCCACACTCATGACTTACCAGTGCATCATAAAAGATGTTTTAAATGATACATTGGCAGCCAAGTTAATGCCTTGCTGGTGTGGTGATTAGTGCTTGTAATTCAAGCACTTGGAGGCTGGAGTAGAAGGATTGCCATGAACTTCAAGCCAACCTCAGCTACAACAGAGGTTACCTACAGCAGGTTCTATAAGGGTCTGATCCCATAGATGGTGTCCTGGCTAGTTTTATAGCTATAATCATCTGAAAAGAAGGAACCTCGTTGAGAAAAATGCCCCCATTAGTGATTAATGGGGGAGGGCCCAGCCCACTGTGGGAGGGGCCATCCCTGGGCTGCTGGTCCTGGGTTCTATAATAAAGCAGGCTGAGCAAGCCAACAAGCAGCACCCTCCATGGCTTCTGCATCAGTTCTTGCTCCAGGATCCTGCCCTGTGTGAGTTCCTGTCCTGATTGAGTTCCTTCAGTGATGCACTATAATGTGGCAATATAAGCCAAATAAACCCTATCCTCCCCAGCTTGCTTTTGGCCATGCTGTTGCATCACAGCATAGCAACCCTGACTAGGACATACGGACATGGGGTTCATTCATTTTTCCAACAAGCAAGTGAGCTTTGTCCGCCTTGCTGCAAGCTTCTGCATCCAGAAGCATCCTGAGCTGCTCCGTCGTGGTTTTTTTTTTTTTATGGAGACTCCATTGCATATGTACAACTGAATGGATGGGCACCTGGTGGAAATGTGATTGGACAAAAGGGTGTGATCCCATGTGAATATTGTGAGTGGGGACATGGCAAAGCCATGTGGGGTATTATGGTCTCCCATGAGACAAAGACAGAAGGCTGCTTTAAGGGCAGCTCCAGGACACAAAGGCAGAAAAGGATGAGTATTTTGAGTGTCTATGACACTCTGAAAGGGAGAAATTCTACTTCCTGTAACTTGTCTTGGGGAGAAAAAAGACTAAGACAAAGGGAGGAAAGGGTAAGTCTGCCCTCTCTGGTGCCCAAATAGGCATTTGTAAAACAGCAAGGCTGTGAGAGTTATGAACCAGGAATTAGGATGTATGTGGGGCATCGTAACACAGCAGTTACTAACCCAAACCTCCTAGTCCAGTGCTTTTTGTCCCTACCCTCCTACCCCCCACAGCTAAGCATGATTCACAGCCCCTACTCTGGGGGCAGTGGCAGGGTCTGTGCACTGTGCATTTCAGTCATCAAGCCTTTGATCTTAAGTCTGGAATCAAATCAGTTATCCAGAGTGTTGGGGCGGTGGCGGTGGTGGTGGTGGTGGGGTGGGGAGGTCACAGAGGACTTCAGCCAGGCCTCTGTAGGCCACAAGCTCAAACATCCTAACTCTCCTCACTCAGTCTGGTCACATTTGCCATCCTCTTGGGGAAAACCAGAACTCAGAGCTGCCTACCACGTCTGGCTTTTTTCCAGCCCTTTCCTTTTCCTATCTGCTGAGAAGTACCTAGCTACTACCCAGTAGGGAGCAGTCATGTTTCTTATAGTGCTTCCAGAAGAACTCAAATGCAGATGCCCCATGGGGGGATATACCAACTCAGTCCCCCTGACCCCCTGCCAAACTAACTTTTAATAGGACTTGAGGCGTCTAAGAGAAACTAGACATGGGAACTTAGGCATGCAACCTGGGACGTTTCCAAGACAGAACTGTGGATTGGGATGTGAATTTACCCGACCCGCCCCCAACTTTGTGGTCTTGGGAAATTTATTTGGTTTCTTCCAAAATCCACTTCTATGACTCTAAGATGACAGTGCACCTCTAGTGTTCCCCTAAAAGATAATGCGGAAAAGTGCCTGCACCCTGTAAAGCTCCATACAGATCTCTTCACCCATGCCCACAGGCCTGTACTCTTCCTTCTTCTTCCTAACCCAGAGGGTGTCTGCACCCAATACTATGTCATTTCTAACTAAGCTCCAACAGGACACCTAGAAGTCCCACCAAAGAGAGGCAAAAAGCAGCAATTTCCCCAGCAATTTTCTTCCCACTTTACCCAGCTCCAAACTCACCACAAAGAAACCAAATGCTGCTGTACTAGATGAACTCTTCAAGAAAACACAGCAGCTCTGTGTGTTGGAATACATGTGTAAACCCACAACTTCAAAGCCACCCTCAGCTACATAGAAAGTATAGGGCCATCCTGGAACATGTCAGGCTCTGTCTAACAACCACAAAGGCAAATCTCTCAACTCCACAGGCTACGTTTTAGCACAAGGTAATGCCCAGAGCAATAGGAAGCAGTGAATGTATGCAGTTTTTTCTACATCATGGATAAACTCAGGAAACAGGAAGATATGCCCAGCCCCTATCTCTTAACCTATATAAAAATATGCCCTTCCTACCAAAAAAAAAAAAAAAAAAAGAAAGAAAGAAAAGAAAAGGGCCACTGGGCATTGATGGCACATGCCTTTAATCCCAGCACTCAGGAAGCAGAGGCCGGCAGATCTCTGTGAATTCGAGGCCAGCCTGGTCTACAAAACTACACACAAAAAATCATGTCACAAAAAAAACAAAAGAAAAAACAACATTCACCTCTTCCAGTCCCATCAATGGCTGAACAACATGAAAGGTTGGGCCTTATTTTAGAATTAGATATGCACAGATGGGTTATTCCCAACACCAATGCTCCAGACCCAAAGGAGAAGATATTCCTACTTAGTTAGATGTAGGCATTTTGGTCATTTCCAAAGATTCATAAAGCCATAACTTCCTAAGAAGTGCCCTAGATAGAGTTACCATTAAGCTTATATGATAATAATTTATTCCTAACTAAGTTTTAATGCTAACAGAGACACAAGAACAAATAAAACAGTCAATTTAGAGGCCACTGAAACACTACAAGGAGAGGGTCTGACTAGCAAGCTTCATTTTGATGAATTAAGTCACAGCCTTAGTGACAAGGTCTTGTGCCAACCCAAGTTGGGTTAGACCCAATTATTAGAACCCTTTTTTCTTGCTAATAAACAACACAGTATTAAAACTCAGCACACGTGCACTTGGAAAGTTTGGGGGTTTTTGGTGTTTGGTTTGTCTGAATCCATGGTAGAGAATGACATGACAATAAAATAATATAAGCTCAAACATAATTATGAGCCAAGAAAGCTGGTTATGTATTAAATGCCCATTTAAATCCAACTAATGAACACAAGAACTAAATGATAAAAGAAAAAACCCACAAGTTACTGACCAGTAGAGTGAGAGTTAAGAGAAAATCCCTTTTGTCTAGCCACTCATGTGTTCTACATGTCTGAGGATTCTAGAAGACTCTAATTCTGAAATGGAAATGATGTTATGTTTTGAAAATGCAAGTTGGAAATGAACAAATAACAATCTCTATGCCACAAAGGACACAGAACAAAGGGAAGGTGATTCCTTGTGCAGAAGGGTTCAAGCAGACCCAAAGTGACCACCATCGGACTGGACAGGAAGCCCATCTAGTTGGGTCACTAAGTAGGCAGTGACTTTGTCTCCTCCCCGTTGGCTGGAGTCACACCTCACCATCTTTTGAGGCTGGTTACTTTAAAAAGAATAATGGAACACTGGCCTTCAACAAAACAAAAACATTTCTCACACAAGACAGACACAAAGAGTAACACAATTCTGGGGTTTGTGTTTGATATCAGTTGAAGTAAAAGAAAAATAATTATAGCCAAGAATAAATATACACAAAAAATAATAAAAATCTCTCTCTGTCTCTGTCTCTGTCTCTCTGTCTCTGTCTCTCTGTCTCTGTCTCTCTGTCTGTCTGTCTGTCTGTCTCTCTCTCTCTCTCTCTCTCTCTCTCTCTCTCTCTCTCACTCTCACACACACACACACACACACACACACATACACACACGGGGGGGGGGAGGGTAATCTGGATAATGTGGGAGGTGTAAGTACACCTATAATCCCAACACTCAGGAAGCAGAGGTAGGTCAGTGAATTTAAAGCCAGTCTGAGCTACAAAGGGAACAAGGTGGGCACAGAGCAGAGGAGAGAGAGACAGAGAGAGAAGAGACAGAGAGAAGATGGAAAAAGGGAACTAAGAGAATTTCTACCCATATAGCATTTCCCACTTGATAAGTAAGGAGGGCGACCAAACCGGGCTTAGTTTTTGAGTTGCTACTTGGGAAGGGCTTCACTGCAGGTGAAGTTACCTCGGATGCCGTAGGTAACTCCTAGACCTCCCAAAGCAAGACTTTCAAGTGGCCAGAAGCAAAATTCTTTAGAAAAATAAAGGAGTGGCATTCTGGTAAAATTAACAAACGACAACAAAATGCTCCAAGACAAGGCTGAAAGCAGCCAAGGCTGTCCTTGAATTTGGCTGGATCCTGTCTCCCAAGCTCTAGAATTACAGGAGCATACTACCACACCCAGCATTTAAAAAAGTATCTCCAAATCATGCTAAGTACCTACGGAACAATGTTCATAGGATACACTGGTATTCTTGAAACTCAAAAACTGCCATTTATGAAATAGAATACAGATGTATAATAGAAAATTCCTTTCTTTTAGCCTCTTGGCTAGAACTTTGAGTGTGAGTGAGTAGAGCTATAATGTCATTTGACAAAACGAGGCACTGGAGTTGCCCATGCAAGAAGCCTGAAAGTGTATGTGTTAGTTTCTTAGTCAGTCTGTCATGACCACATCAACACACCATTTCTTTAAACAGTTGCATACTGTACTTCACTGGCTTAGAGACTTTAAGGCCTAGAAATATGAACCAGCAATGGCCACCCAAACAGAAAAGTCAAGGGTAACGCCTAGTCTTTGGATCTAGTTGTGGTACTGTTTCCCCCAGATCTATAGTGTGCCCAACTATTTTGGACATACCACTAACCATCCAAAAGTGTTCATATTTTTGCTTTGGGTAGTAAAAAAACAGTCTCAATTATCTAACATCTTGTTTTTAAAAATTATTTCTTGCATTTACAACTCATCTGCCACTTAGTCCTTCCTAACTCAAAAGCCATGGGATAATACAAAGCACCATGTGACAATCCAGAAGTCCCCTGCCTATGATCACCAGGCATCAATCAAGTGCCAGGGCTAAATAAGCTTCTGATTAAGGTCCAGGATACTGCTAGTGCCTCAGCTGGCAAGCTGCTAGGTAGAAAATAGGAAGTAGCTAGGTATGGTGCACAGGTCTGTGATTCCAACGTTTGGGATGGAGAGGTAGAAGGATTGGGAGTTCAAGGGCATCCTCCAGAGATAGATCTGTTTATACAGTTTTTACTGAGTCTGGGCTCTGAAGAGCCCCAGATGACATGCCTACTCATGTCTGAGGCAGGTTCTCACACTGACCTGCCTTCTCATCTCCAACTCTAGAGAACTATACCATCTCATCTTTTAGTCCACCCTAAAACAACCTGAGCACTGAGAGTACCAGTGGGATACAACTTGGGTCATTCCAAGCTCAGCAAGAATCAGGCAAGAGCAAGTAGGATGTGGGAGGGGACACCAGCAGGCATCCTCTGAGCCAGGAACTTCGGGCCTCTTGCCAGCCTTTCTTTGGACCCTCAGGCTTGGGCCTCTTGTGGAACACAAAGGGACTTATTGGTGGAGTAATTTTCCCTAACAATGGTAATAGGAAGATGGACAAGACCAAGTCCAACAGCATAGGAGAAATCTTATAAGGCAAGTAGATATAGAGACTCTCCTTCAAATCTACCCAAGACTGGGAAAGTTTCTCAAGGAAGCCCCGTCTCATCCTGAACAGTAAGAGTGCTAAGATGTGAAACTGACTACTCCCCATTCAGTGTGAAAATCCATTGTCAAGAAAAGCCTCAAAAGAAAGAGTAGCAAGGCTCTTTCACTGCATCCTGCGTTTACCCATTCAAAACTGTGTTAATGGGGCTGGAGAGATGGCTCAGAGGTTAAGAGCACCGACTGCTCTTCCAGGGGTCCTGAGTTCAATTCCCAGCAACCACATGGTGGCTCACAACCATCTGTTATGAGATCTGGTGCCCTCTTCTAGTGTGCAGATATACATGGAAGCAGTGTGGGGGACCAAAATCTTTCCGCTATGGAATATTTTGAGATCCGGCCTCTGGTTTCACTAAACATGGAACAACGGAAAGCACCGGCCCACTATTGTATTGTTAATGCTAGTAAGGCTATTACTGTTTACCATAGCCTCAGGGTAATATGCCTCTTATGTGCATCTGTATGTGCCTAAGCATCTGAATAGGCCCTCACCTGGGTGGGAGGAGCTAGAGGTGTATGAATAACTTGTGAGGACAGAAGGTTAGGAGTGAAGAGGCCAGCGGCCAGGCCAGAGCAGCAAGGGAACAAAGAGAAATGATTGCCTCGTGGTATTAGCAGGATGGTTAAGAAACACCAGAAAAGATGGCTAATAAAGAAATGACTCTAGTTCCACAACATGGAACTGAGAGCTCTCTGAAGATGACAAGATGCCTGTGTTTGGTCTTTATCGCCGTTGGGTTGCTCGGAGCTTCCAGGTCCACACCCCCCCACTCAGGTAGAACCTCATGGACTAAGGCTGAGACATGCCGGGCCATGACAAAATGGTGCCGGAACTCGGTGCCTGAGAATGGGGGAAGAAGCCATGGACACCATGAAGAAACAGTCAAGGCAGAGGCTTGGACACTTCAGAGAGATAGTCGTCACGGGTGAACCAGTTGGGGAAGAAGCAGGCGCAGGAAAAAGAAGAAAGAAATGGCCGAATGTGGTGAGTGAACAGCGTTAAGTCAGGAATAAAACTGTATATAATTGTAGGAATAGGAAACAGATATATGTAATATAAAATAGGAAGATGTCAGCCAGCAGCTGACGAAGAAAGATAAATTGGGTTATTTAACCCTTAAAGCAGAAATGTGCACAAAGATGTCAGCCAGCAGCTGACAAGGAAGGTAAAGTGGGTTATTTAACACTTAAAGTAATGGAAGATGGGCAAATGAGAGAATGTCAGCTAGCAGCTGATGAAAATAGGTAAAGCAGGTTATTTAACCCTTAAAGTAAGAGAAAATGCACACAGTAGGTGTGAGACTGAAATGTCAGTCAGGGGATAAAGTAGTAAAATGTAATGTGTTAAACTCTGGAATGAAAAATGCAGGTAATTGTAAATATGAAACAGGAATATTAGCCAGATGGTAAAGAGAAGTAAGTTAGCCTTGAAAGTAAAAATGTATATAGTTAGGGAAATCAGGCAGGTAATTGTTAGTCAGATAATTGTATATTAACTTGGGTATAGTTTAATAGCCGGGAGAGCTAAAACAAAGTGAAAGCAAGTACAGGAGATTTTAGAGTTTAAAAGTTTTAAAGGGCTCCTTCCCGCTTGCAAAAGCCACCGCCATGATGCAGCATTTCGAGTTGCACAGGGAAGACATAAATGCGGCCTCACATTCACACAGGCCCTCGGGAGATATCTAGGAATGTAATGGAGAGCAGAAACCTCTGTGCCTACTTAGGGGCAGCTGGATAGTAAAGAATATACAGGACAAATGATTGGGATGAGCAGGGAGAGAGAGTTAATAAGTACCAAAATGGAGAGTCTTCACCTCCTTCTTTCTTTTTTAGCTGGAAATACAGAAAGGCAAATACTCAATGGTAAAATTCAGCAAGAGCTAAGAGAATTGGAAATTTTAGCAAAGTGCTTACAGGAGATAAGAAATTTACAGGTTTCCTTGGATCAGAGAGAGTGGCTAGGGGAATATAGCAGGACACATGTGCCAATACCATTCAACCAGCTCCAGGAACTAATAATGGCTTGTGTCCAGTATGGACCAACAGAGGCTGATAAGGAATATTGCTGTAGAAGCCTCACCCATAGGAAATTGAAAGCTGGTAACCAAGGCCTGTCGGTCAGGAGGAGGAAATTTGTTATAGAGAGCAGGCAGGGACCTAGGGAGTTAGTTCAGAATTGATTTCTAGGCCTGTATGGACATTATACTAAAAGGTTAGAGACACAGGTGATGGAACTTTGATTGTGAAATAGCTAGCTTATGATAATGTTGGTGATGCATGCCAGACCACGCTAAGGCCTCACAGGAAGAGGATTGATGTGGCGAGTTCGTTAAGAATTGTTCAGATATGGACCTAGCTTACACTCAGGGATTAGCGATGGTGGCTGCCTTACAGGAACTTCAGTTAAAAATAAGTTATTCCTACACAGAAAGCAAGGCATGGGGAGGAAGTAATGCACAGAGCCTTCTAGAGGTTGCTTTGGACGTGTTCATGAAGAGCTCCAGTTCAGACAGAGTCCCAACAAAAGAGAAAATAAAGGATCAGGCTTGTGCCCAAAATACAGCCGCAGATTTTTCAGCGGCCCAGAGGGCATAGTCGAGCTAAGGCCAAGGTCAACCGTGGCAGTGGCCGCAGTCTGCAGGCCCTCAGCCAGTGGCTTGGTGCCACCTCGTGCAGGCATCTGTGGCAGGCTAGACAAAATGGCTGACAGTGCGGTGGACAGCCTGCCTCCTTGTGGTAACTTACAGCCTTGGGAGGTGCCGCCATGACTGATGGCTAATCAATATATATAAATGCTATTGATATAGCCAGACAGAAACTGTTTTTGAGACTTACAGAGAAGAAAGGGCAACATATTTAAGCTTAGAATTGTTCAAATTTTGGATGCTCATATTTCAATGATTGACTATAGCTACTATGTTAGAAATTTCAATTAGGGATTTTTTTTTTCAACAAACTGATCAACCTAGGCAAAAGGAGAAATGTGAGACGTATGCAAGTTATGAATGAACAGTGTGGCCACACCTGGATGCGTGATGTGATTGTGAATTTATGAATGTGGATGAATGGAAATGCCTAAATTGCCTTGGATATGATTAGAGATATTTACATTGCCTCAGATATTGTTTAAAAAGAGCATCCAGTCAGTCAGTCAATGTCTTAACAGGAAAAATTAATGATTTGAGCCCTAGGAGATAGTCAATTAAAAGGTTAGCAAAAGCCTATAGCGTTAGCTTAGAGACATGAGGAATCTATGGATGATTCTGTAAAATTTGACAGATGAGAGGATACAGGTCTTACTAAATTTTTATGGCTAAAAAAGGAAATCTAGAAAATAAAAATTGATACATGATTTTAAAAAGGGTTTATGAAAAGCCAACCTGTTAAGAGAGCCAACCTGTTAGGTTCACAGCTTGATTGTGTCTTTGCAGATGCAGATTAAGTCAGGTCAGCTAAGATGCAAATGAGGTCTTATCAGCTTGTCAGCTTCGAATGTTAGATTAGAACAGGCTACTCAGAAACTTTAAATAAATCTGAAAAATTATTAAAGACATATGTTGTATTCTAAAGAAATTAAGGCTTAACAAACAGCAATTGGGAAAGACAGTTTAAAATCTTTAAATGAGTTTTTAAGAAATTGTTATAAAATATTCATTGGTTAAGTACCTTTTTTGGGACATCTAATGATGATTTAAATCCTTTAAGTAAGATTCTATAAGGAGATAATGATCCAGATGTACCCAGACAGCTAAGAAGGTAGACAAGCTCTATAATTAGAGGAGGCCATTTAGCATCATCAGATATATTGACTATGCAAAACCATGGGAAGCTTATGTACTCCCCACAAAGCATAGTCCGACTTCTGTTCTATGGCAGAAGGAACCATTACTATGATTGTGACTACCCATCTCACCAGCCTAAATACTAAACCCTTATTTTAAAGCATTAGCCCACATGGTACAGAAATGCCATATAGATTCTAGGAAGTATTTTAGGAGAGAACCAAGTATGATACATGTCTCTTACACTAAGCAACAGTTTAATTGGTTGTTTCGGAACAATGATTTATGGGTGATTGTCTTTGCTCAGTTTTCAGGAAGAATTGATAATCAGTTTCTACCTCATGGACTGTTAAAATTTACACTAATGCATCCTTTTGTATTTCCAAAATTGTAAAAGACAGTCCTATAAAAAATACTATGTTAGTTTTTACCAATGGTTCTATTGGGAGAGTCACTTACATAGGTTATTAATAGAAAGAAATAGATAGAGCAGACAGTTCCGGCTTTAGCTCTAATAATCAAACTGCAAGCTGTTGCAGTGGTCTTGCAGATCCTGGTAAATAATTCATTTAATTTGCATACTGACAGTCACTATGGTTTTAAGGCTCTTGAGGTAATAGAGACAATTCCATACATAGGATCCAATATTAGATTGAAATATTATTTGAGCAAATTCAAAATGTTATTCACCTAAGTGAATTACCATGTTTATGGGTCACACTGGGAACCTATTAAATAGTCCTTTCCCTGATTACTAGCCAAAGGGAATGAATTAACTGATTAACAAAATTGGTTGATTTGCCTCAAATAGAAAAAGCTGGACAGGCTTGTAACTTTCTTCATCATAATAGCAAAAGTCTAAGTAAGAAATTTGGCTTAACCAGAGAGACTGCTGGTCAAATCATCAAACAATGTGATGGAATATGTCCACAATATGGCTATGGCTAATTTAAGGGTGAATCCCCAACGCCTGCTCCCTAACCATTTATGGCAAGTGGATGTGAATCACATTACAGAGTTTGGCAAGTTAAAAATGTGCCACTCCCACAAACAGGAGAAGCCACAAGATATGTTATAAGTCACTGTTTAAGATGTTTTGCTTACATGGGAGTGCCAAAAGTTATAAAAACAGATAATGGGTATGGATATACTAGCAAAGCTTTCCAGCTTATTTTGTGCTTAATGGAAAATTGATCAAAAAATAAGTATTCCTTATATATCCCCAAGGAGAAGGAATAAGAGAGCGGGCCCATAGTGCCCTAAAAACACAGCTAGCTTCTAAGATAAAAAGGGGGCAGCTGTGCCCCCAGTCTCCACATGGTGCATTAAAGAATACACCGTTTATCTTAAACTTTTTAAATATGGATGTCAGTGAGCAATCTGATGCAGACAGATTTTGGCATGAAGGAACTCGAGCACATTTTGCTCAGGTCAAATGGAGAGATGAATAGAGGGGACCAGACCCCGTAATTATTTGGGGGTCGAGGGCATGTCTGTGTTTTCTGACAGGAGGAAGATTGGTGAGATGCATGGAACCAAGAAAAAACGGGACCTGGGCCCACAGGAGACCATCTGAACCAGCTGGAATGAAACACTGGACCTGTGTTCCTGAACCTTGAGGACACCTGACCTACAGCCAGAGGAAGAAGGGAGACGCTTTCCAGAGTTGCAGCTTCCCTACAGACGGACTACATTCACCTCTCTGAATCTGTGAGTGCTCATCCAGGAACTGACTAAGAAATTGATAAAAAAACAGCTTGCTTTCTTGCCACAAACAGACACACAAAACTGTTTTGCCAGTTTTCCCATTGGGAGAAAGGACCCATTTAGGACAGTCGGATACTGGCATAACCCAAAGCGGCAGAAGCTCCTTCACAATGCTTAAACAAGACATGGACAAAAGACTTTTTAGTTAACTTTCAAAGACTGATATTACAAAACTGATGTTAGAACTTCGGACTTTGAGCAAAAAATAGCTAAGTTTCAAGGGGCATTGAGTCCCAGGTAGGGAATAAAGAAGAGGGTTTACAATTGTGAAATTGTTCACACCCCACAGATTGTGAGAATATCTTATTGTCTTTTGATTGTTTTGTAACTCACCCTAATGTATGTTCATGATGGAACTGTTAATGTCTGTGATCTTGTTATATGTGTTATGCAAATGTTATTAGGAGAGTTATTAGTCAGAGTTCATTCTTACAGGAATGTAACGTGCAGTTTACAAGCCTTAGGATAGAAATATGTTTTAGGGAGCAAACTTTAATAAGGTCCATATCAGAGGCACTAGAGGCATTACCACAGAGATTTTAAAAGGCCATTTTAAACCTTTACTTGTCTTCATCCGTAGAAGGTTTGCAGCCACGAGAAGCTGAGATGCTATTCTCCTGGAGGTTTCTTGCTGATTCAGAACGCTTGGAGCGGGACTATGGCCCATACCCCACTAACTTTATTTGTTTTACAGAGACTGGTTCCAGCCAAAGACGGTACGGTTTTCCTTGCTTTCAGGGAATCCTAAGACAGAACACACATGATGGAAAGCCTGATTCCATGACGGGCACCCCTGGTAAGTTGAAGGGAGCCTCCTAAAACAGGCACAGTCATCTGTCCTGATGCAGAAGCACAGGTTTCTTTTTATTAATTTAAGAGAGAGGAATTGTGGGGGACCAAAATCTTTCCGCTATGGAATATTTTGAGATCCGGCCTTTGGTTTCACTAAACATGGAACAACGGAAAGCACTGGCCCACTATTGTATTGTTAATGCCAGTAAGGCTATTACTGTTTACCATAGCCTCAGGGCAGTATGCCTCTTATGTGCATCTGTATGTGCCTAAGCATCTGAATAGGCCCTCACCTGGGTGGGAGGAGCTAGAGGTGTGTGAATAACTTGTGAGGACACAGAAGGTTAGGAGTGAAGAGGCGAGTGGCCAGGCCAGAGCAGCAAGGGAACAAAGAGAGAAATGGTTGCCTCGTGGTATTAGCAGGATGGTTAAGAAACACCAGAAAAGATGGCTAATAAAGAAATGACTCTAGTTCCACAACATGGAACTGAGAGCTCTCTGAAGATGACAAGATGCCTGTGTTTGGTCTTTATCGCCGTTGGGTTGCTCGGAGCTTCCAGGTCCACACCCCCCCACTCAGGTAGAACCTCATGGACTAAGGCTGAGACATGCTGGGTCACGACAAAGCAGAATGTTGTATACATAAATAAATAAATAAAATATTTTAAAAACTGTTGAATCTCTACTATATGACAGGTGTGCGCCAGGCTCTGGGAATATGATGGGTAAGATGCATCTTAGGAGGGTGGAAGACAGGTAAAATAGGTACTTTAAAAGGATGGAATGTCAGTGGGAATACATAATTGGGGCAGCAGCCAGCCTTCCTCCATCCCCCAAGGAGGTAACAGCAGAACACAAGAGTCCCTAGAGAAGACAACAGGGGTGAGTTTTAAAGAAAAATGAGAATGGAAGACAGGCAGAAAGATGGGGCTGCAAGGGCATAGAGCAAGGATGGGGCAGCGCCCCCCAGAGGCCAGAGGAACTGTGAGGCACAAGTGAGGAATTCTGGGAAATGGGCCAGAGACATGAGGCAGGGGTTGTGTTACAGAGAGCCTTGTGTGAGTCATACAGAAAGGCTTGGTTTTCACTTTAAAGAAAAGGAGGAAATGGAAAGTGGCTGAAATACTGTAAGCTACAGAGCAACATGATCAGATCTGTGCCATAAGCATACTGCATGGACCAAAGACCAAGATGTGGCTGTGGCTGCACAGACTAGCAGACCAGGAGCAAGGAAACCACCAGAAAAATGGTACAGTGATTTGCTTGAAGGATGATAATGATGACCCAGATTAAGTCACAAGACAGGGAGGAAGGAACAAGGAACATCAAACAGGGAACACACATGATTGATCAGTAAAATATGAAACAGAAATCTGCTATTACTAATAGAGTGATAGAAAGGTAAATAGTACTTTCTACTGTCAACTAAGTGTGGTTCTCGCTCCCCCTGCCCCACTTTCTCTGAGACAAGAAGAACAGGACACATGAGGGAAGGCTTGGACATGCCAAGTTTGAGGCCCCTGCAGCCTTCACAATGCATTGATAGCTGGCCTTGGAGTAGGGACCTGGAGCCCAGACAGTGGCATTCTGAAGCTTGAAACACTGAGGAAGTCAGTAGGGGACATCTACAAAGAATGAATGTCCACTTCCACCCTGGAAAGCACTAGCAGTAAGTGAATGAAGGCTGATAAACAAACAAGGCTGAGAAAGCAAAGAAGGCCAGGGAAGTGGGAGGGGGGAAAGCAAGACAAAGTATTATCACAAAGGCCAACATGGAAAGAACTATAAAGGAAAAGTTCCAGCACTTAGAGCTGAGGCAAGATTATAATAAGTTCAAGGCCAGCCTGGGCTACATTGGAGAGATCCTGTCTCAAAAGGTGGGAGTAGAATCGGAAAATGAATAAGAAAAAATTATAATGAGATCTATGTTGGGCTGCAGAGATGGCTCAGCCGTTAAAGGCTAGGCTCACAACCAAAAATATAAGAGATCTATGCATGAAAATGCAATAACAAAACCATTGCTTCACATGCCAACTTTAAAGTTAAATTTAAAAGACATTAGTGGGGAAAAAAGGAAGAAGAGCTAGGAGCTCCTAAGGCTGCAGAGTATCCAAGTAGCATCGTGCTTCTGACAAGAAAGTATCAATTTAGTACAGAATCCTTCTGTGATCTTACCCAGGTGGTCTCAATGCCTCACTGGGATTAGAGGCACAAATGAAGGTGAAGACATTGACACAGCAACCATCAGGATGGATGCGGACTGCTCATCCATCAGCGGTTAGAATAGTTTTAAGGAGGCCCTCAAAATCCATCTTCTATTTTTTCCACCAATAAAGTGTGTGAGAAAAAAAAGAGTGAGGTAGATGGAAATTCCGGCACCATCTTTACTAGAGGCAAAGCAAAGATTGCAGAAAGCAACATTAAACGACCAGCAACAATTTTCTAAAATGAGTAAAAGACCCCTGGCAGCCCTGGAGCTCCCAGCCTCCCCACACAGAGATGCCCTTGAAAAGCGTGTGAGAACAGATGTGGAAGGAGCTGTCTTAGGCAGGCTGACTGGAGGGAGGGAAAGAGAGGCGCATGACACCTTTTTCCTTGTGATTTGAATCTGGAATGTTCCCTAAGGCTCACATTTCACCCTCAGCCATTTGCACTAGGTGGGAGGTGCCTAGAGAAAGGATATCAGGTTTTCTGGATTGTAGCCTTAAGTGGCACTCTGGGTTGGGGCTCAGGCTTCTTCCCCACCCTGCCACCACGAGATGAACAGTTTTGCTCTACCATGCTCCCCACTAAAACATACTGCCTGATGATACAAACCTAAAGGCCACAAAGGCAAGAGATCTGACGTTATGAGCCAAAATAAGTCTTTGTTCTGTTTTTTATCTCAGGCATTTCATCACAGTGAAGGGAGTCTGACTGGCACGCTCCTTTGTCAGCAGAAGCAGGGTAGACAGTGAGCAAGAACACAGCAGTATTTTAGGGAAATCCTTTCTTGTGAGAGTAAAGAATGCAGAACACTGTGAGTTCAAGGCCAGCTTGGTCTACAGAGCTAGTTCTAGGACAGCCAGGGCTGCACAGAGAAACCCTGCCTTGAAAAATAAAGAAAAAGAATGTAGAATGTCTCAACAGACAAACTGGTATACGTTGAGCCAAAAGGATAAGAGTATAGATGGAATCTTTGCAAGTCTTCATATGTGTATGACTGTGCCCTACTCATGGGGTTGGATTGGAAGGAACATGAAGAAGGATTGTGGAGGGGACACACATTTTGTATGAAAAGGGGGAAAAGTACTGGGACTAGTGATGGTTTTGCTGTCTTCTCCCATTTGGCTGCTCACACAAATGGCCACAGCTTCCTTGTAAATTCTCATTGCATAGCCCCCCTTTATTCAGTGCTTCCAACCTTAGATTTTTGCCCTGTAGGCAGTTAACACTGTGATTCTTTCTGCTGTTTATCTGGTATCTTTTTATCCCCTCCTTCAACTTTTATTTTGATTTTGTTTTCAGAAAAAGAAAGGGTCAAGCTATGCAGTCCTGGCTAACCAGAAAACTCACTATGTGGATCAGACTGACCTCCAACTTTCAGTGATCCTCCTGCCTCTGCCTCCCAAGTTCTAGCACTGCAGATCTGTAGTAGTTCCACACAGACAGCTATTTCTCCTTCTGTCTTAGAATTCATCACCTCACCCATCCCACGTGGCCTTGGTGTTTGTTAATTAGATGGCTTCATTATTCTTTTAATGTTCATTTCGGGTCTCGGCCCTACTTTTCAGTTCTACCTGCTCTTCTTTGTCACTCACAATAAAACTCATAGGATGTGTTCATTACGTGAAGATAAAAAACAAAACACTGCCCACATTCTCTATTCCTTCCTGCTCCCGCACCATGGGCACTTCCCACTCTTATGCAACAGGGGAGAACTGTGGAAAACTCCCAGTGCAGTGCCCCGTTAGCATTTTATCCACTTTAGCATTTCTAGTTCCTGGCTATTGCTAACTCTTCCCCTGAAATATCCCTCTTGTATTTTTAGCACTTGTACAGTACTATCCATCAGAATCTAACGGACAGGTCCTTCCTCACCACTCCCCCCCCCCAACCACCTCTTCACCCTCCATCCTGAAGCCTAGAAGATGATTTACTGTTTGGCTAGCACTTACTTTAACATTTTCCCCCTCAGGTGGGAAATACGGTAACTTGTTTGTTTTTGTTTTATTTAGTTTTTAGAGACTGGATCTCACATAGCCCAAACTAGCTTCAAATTCACTAGGTAGCTAAGGATGACCTTGAACTCTTCATTCTCCCGCGTCACTCTCCCAAGTGCTTGGAATAGAGGTATGTGCCCTCACGCCTGCCTTGTGGCTTGTCCTTTACAAGCTTTCAAGTCCCCAAATGTGTTCTTTCCACCCCGAGAGAGACGGGCTTACTACAGGATTCCCGGGATGCAGTAATCTTCACACAGTTGTCCAGTCTTTTCTGTTTTGAGTGTTCTTAAAAAACAACAACAAAAACTGATGTCCTGTGACCCTTCTTCTGGGAGTAGCTTGCATTTTCTTTCTGGAAGACTGAAAGATTTTCTTTTTATCTTTACGACTTCAAGAATTGCCAGCCTGTGAATCATTTTTCCTGCCCAAAACATACCAAGACCTTCCAGTCAGTAGTCAGTCCTCTCTTTAGCCTGAGGAATTATTGTTTGTTTTACTTCCTTCTACAGAGCTTGATTTGTAGGTCTCACCTTTTAGGGTCCAGAAACAAAACAAAACAAAAATCCAGTGCTCTGTAAGAAAATAAGCACTGATGTCATTATCCCCAAGCTTTTGAAGTTACTATTTTTAAATTCAGGGCTGTCCTTTGCTGCCTTGCTTTCACACAAAGGGTGTTGCTGGGCCTGAAGGAAGGGTGGTGATGCTTTCCATTCTCTTGCCACTCACAGCCAGTGACTGGGGTAGAGATTCACAAGCCTGTACTCTGCTTCTCTCTTTTATCTCTTGGCCTCAACAGGCTTCTACAATACCACCCTCATCTAGCTGAGCTGAGTCCCTTTGCCAAGCCACCTACCAGTGCCCACAGCTTTGGAGGCCAACCCTGGGCTTCAGAAGCCCCAACAAGCTGGGCTCAGCCACCTGTCCTGGTATGCCAATTACAGAATAAAAGTAAAAAGCAACAACAAAAGGAGATTTATTCAATGTGGCCACACTAGAGAGAGGTACCAATAGAGGGATCCCAAGTCCATTGGAAGGTACTAAAGTGAACTTTAGTTATAAACACAGGAAGCACTGGTACAGCTGGGCAAGGGGTATACATAAGTTAAGAAGCCTCTTTTCTTACTCTGTAGGCTACTAAAAGAGAAAAGTAAACACCCAACTACAAAACCTTTGGTCTACAACCCTTCCTACCTGCAAAGTGTACTTAGGGCAACAGTGGCCCTTACGGGAGTAACCAGTCAATGTCCAATTTGACTTAAAGCCCACTCATGGGACGGAACCCATACCTGACACTGCTTGGGTTCCAAGAACCAGAGTCTAGATAGCCCAGAAACCTAGGGCAAAACCAAAAACTACTGGTATAAAAAATAATGTAACAATGAAATGACTCCTAATGATACTCAGCTATATTCACAGCCATCATTAGAGAGGCCTCCTACTGCAATAGAAAGGAGCAAATACAGAGACCCACAATAAGACATTATGGAGAGAGAGAGAGAGAGAGAGAGACCTTGGAACACACAGCTATAAATGAGATGTCTCCATTAAAATGAGCTCAGGGAACCCCATGAAAGGGGAGGCAGAACGAGTTGGGGAAAGATAGGGGACGGAGGACACCAGGGAGAACAAGGCAGGTCCTCTAACACAACTGAGCAAAGCTCATATGAACTCACAGAGACTGAGTAGCAATCAGATGGCCAACATAGGTACAGACACATGGACTTTCTTTTCTACCAGCCCCAAATAATGAAACTGAGAAATTAATAATTATGAAAGCTCAGTCTTAGCTTAGGCTGTTTCTATCCTCTCTTATAACTTAAATTAACCCATATTTTTAAAATCTGAATTCTACCACATGACTTTTACCTGTCTCCCATGGAGCCTCCTTGGAAGCCTTGTCTATACCTTCTGTCTCGCTATTGGCCATTCAACTTTTTATCACACCAAACACAGCAATACATATTCACACAGTGTACAAATATCCCACAACATTTTTCCCTTTTTATCTAAATAAAAAGGAAAGGTCTCAACTATAACATAATGAAACTATATACAGTAAAAACAATTATCAGGTAAGAATTACATTCATAATGTCCAGGCCATTTGTATTTGGCATATTTAGAGAAAATACTCTATTATCTATCTTGTCTTGATTAATTTAAAGTTTTACACCTTTGCCATTTTTATCATAATTTGTATTACCATCCTAAAACTATCTTTTAGACCTCAAAACATTTTCTTAGATAAACAATTTAAGCTGTTATGTCTCTCAACCTTATATACTTTGTACCTTTTTTCTAAGTTTCTTTTCTGAATTTGTTAACAAGGAAAACTGTAAAACTATAACTGTCTCATCTTCAGCTTCATTAGAGACCCAAGAAGAATATAATATTACCTGAGTAAACAGGAAGTGCAGAGCAACAACTTCCAAACAGAAACAGCTAACTGCTTAGACAGTTACCCAAGTTTCCTATGTAGCATTGAGGCATCCATCTTCAGCCTACAGGCCTAGAATATGTGACAGACATTTTGTGAAGCAGGAAATTTTTGAAAGACTGTCCTACCTTGTCTCCGCAAAGTTTTGCAGTTGCCTTCTTTTGTGTCTTGCTTGTTCAATTTGGACAGCATACTGTCAGAAGTCGAGGCAAGGGTAGTTTCTTGCCCATGGCTAACTTTGTCACAATAAAAGTAAGCTCCATATGGAGGTTCTTTGATGCCCATCATTCTTTTTTGAAGTAAATTGATATTGTCAGGAGCAGACATATCTTACTTTCATGAAAAGCCTTGGTATTAAAACATCTTAAATGCCATATTCTATAGGTCTTTGAAGTGTTTGAAGATCATATATCTATTTAAAATACGTCTCTGTTTGCCCTTGAAAACATATCTGACATGATCACAGATTTGATTGTTAGATGCTTAACTCCTAACTTGTATTTCTTAATTATCCTAAATAGTTTTTAATAATAACTTCAAGGACTAGAAATTTACCATTACATGTTAAATACACTGCGTATATACAATGCCTTAAACATACATATATAATATAACAAAATAACTTTAAATTTGTATTAATATACAAAAGTTCATACCAATGTAAAATATTTGTGATAGTGGTTGTTCAAAAGTAGACTCAACAATCCACCCTGTTATCCCATAATTTTTACACTATACATAGGTTTGTACCAGGTCTTCTGAGTACATACTGTAGCTTTCAGTTAAGTACTTTTATGGGACTCCTGAATATATAAATGAGTGGGTTTCTGATTCTTGTGTCTTCTGTTGGTCCAACTTTGATATGATGGTTTTCATTTTATCTTATTATATTTTATTTAGTTAAAAAATAAAATAAAATATTTTAAAAGAAGCCCCTTTCCTGTTTGTTGTGACTAGAACAGCAATGAACACATATGTGCAAGCCTTTCTATAGTAAGATACAAAGTCCACAGATTGTATGGCCAGAAGTGGTATAGCTAGACACTAACTGACATACCCAGCCACAGTGTGTAAAGGTTTCCTTTTCCCCCATCTATGTCACTTGTGGTCATTTGTATGTCTGGTAAGGTCATTCTGGCTGGAGTAGAAGAGATCATACAGTGGTTTTGATCTGCATTTCCTGGATGACGAGGGCGGTTGAGTATTTTGGGTGTTTACCAAGCATTTGCTTTTCTTCTTTTGAGGACTTTCTTTTAAGTTCTATAGCCCATTTTTAAACTGGATTGTTTGGATTCCTGGTCCTTGATCCATTAGATGTCCATTGACTGATGAATGGATAAGGAAAACGGATCCTAGCTTCAAACCTTGTATTTCATGTGTTTAATTTAGAGTATATGTGGAATCCAGGAAACTATAAATGGGAGCAATGGGGTAGGGGGTTGTATCAAGGGATAGGGGATAATAGAATATAGATAAAATGGAAGTAGAAAGGGAGAATATGGGTGACAACGAGATTCAATCAGGAAGTGGGGTGGCAGAGTGAAGAAATGAGATGGTTAACCAAAATGAAGTAAAAAGGCTATGAGGAAACCCATGCTTTTGCTACCTAAGTGTGTGTGTGTGTGTGTGTGTAGTCATGGCAAGAATACTGGAGGTTGAAGGTTTAAGCAGGAATGAGGGCAGAAAGATGGGGGAAAGTAGCGGGTAGTGATGAGCTAATCAAAACTAAAGATGTATGAAAGAAAAACAAAATCTTTCTGAAACCCCGCTAGCTTGTGAGCTAATTAAAAAACATAATTTAAGGAAAGGAAGTGTCCTGCATGGGTAGAGATTGCTTTCCCAGAAGACATGATTATGAAATGAAAATCTCAGTGCCAGCCAGAGGAGACTTCTCAAAAAGCCAGGTAGGCCCCAGAAGCTCCAAAAACAACACAGACTTTTATCATTGCCATGGGTTGCCCACCGCAACTAGATGGTAAGACCTTACTGATGAGGACGTCACACACTTTGGTTGCAAGACATAGAGAAACCAATCTCAGACTGGCCTGGAAATTCTCTTCCTGCTGACTAGCTTTCACGATGCTGGTAGATATTATGCAGGCCGTTGCAGGAGAAAAGACATCAGTGGTCTAACCCAGCACTGGAACGTGCAAGCTACAATATCAACCTGCTAGGCAAGATGTGCCCAACCGTGCCATAGTGGTATGACTGTAATGGGAGTGGTGGCAGGTCACCAACTGCTTTCTGTTTGGATTTGAGACCTATTCCACAGGAGGGTATTCAGGCCTGATACTGTAAACCTGGTCAAAAATCCATGGCTAGGGAGGCCTTAGTCCTGGAGGGAAACCCACTACTGTTATTTTGCTAACTGGACATATTGTTAAACCACTTTCTATATGGTTGTTTATATTTGTAGGTTCATGCCTCTCTCGACCTTGATCAGAGACGTCTCTTTTCAAAGTAGGTAGTGGTTATCTCAGAGACTCCTAACTGTCCAAAGTCTTGAGAATAAGTGTTTTTTTTGAGTGCTCAGCCATAGATGGGACTCTGGATGGGTGAAGTTGGTCTATCAACCTCTCCACACCCTGAGGTTCAGGAAACATGGCAGGAGGAGAGTTGGGAAGAATGTAAGAGCTGGAGGAGTTATGTGAAACTCTGCCTTCATCTCTCTTGCATCCATGAACTCAGAAGAGTTGTGGGTACCACCTCTACAAGACTTGCACAAGTTCAATCTAGTCAAAAATTCCAGCATGAGCAGGGGAGGGGCTACTACCCACCCCTAGCTAAGGAGCTATTGGTAGCTGATAGCTACTGGGGGAAAGAGAGTCACTTTTCTTTGCGATTTGATCATTGGTAGGTTGTGGTCCCACACCTGTTCAGATATAGACAGTGTTAACTGGACTCAGTAAATTATAAAAGTAAAAAATAAAAGGGACATGAAATAGGGAGAGAGATATATTGGGGGAGGCCAGGGGAAATCAGAGGAAGAAAGAGGATAAATATGATCAGGATACATTGAATACACATACATTTCCAAAGAATAAAGTTTAGAAATATTTTTTAAAATTAAGAAGTTCCAGTCTGGAAAGATGACTCAGAGGATAAAGGTACTTGTAAATGAGTTTGATGGCCTGAATTTTATCCCTGGGACCCACATAGTAAAAAAACATTGTTCTCTGACCTCTGCACTTGGGCTGTGGCAGATGCACATGAGTGCACACGCACACGCACACGCACACGCACACGCACGCACGCACGCACGCGCACACACACACACATTCAACAATAAATAAACCAATAAAATATTTATTTTAAACAAGTCAGTAGCAAGGTGTGGTTTACCTGTCATTGCCTAGATTCTGATTCAACAAGGTGGTTGGACAAAGAGTCCTTATGAGTTGATGGGACAAGGTGATTTTCAAGAGATAATTGTCTCTGCTCCTAGGTTCAGCCTCACCCTCAAGAATAATTGTCTTCATCTAGTGGAGGGGGTTATTTGTCTCTTGCTGGAATTCAAATTGACTAGAGATCTGGGACAATGACTATCTCTGTGCCTTCAGCCAAAGTAAAGGGGACGGGGCTAGCAAGAGGGCTCGAAGAGTAAAGGTACTTGCTACCAACTCCGACAAGCTGAGTTTGATTCCAGGAACCTATATACTGAGAAAACCAACTTCTGCAATTGCTGCACTTTGCACCCTCCAATAAATGTAAATTAAAAAAAAAAAAAAACTAAAAGAGGCAGACACCAGGTGAAGGCAGAGCAGCTTTTAAACTTAAGGCACAAGTCAGGAGTCCATGCTTTTCAGCAACTGCAGCTTTTAATTGTCGCTTCAGAATTTCAGAATCAGGGGCATCTGGGGACAAGTGTTCACGCTCACAGCTTCCAGACAGTGTGAGGGCATCTAGTTCGTCTCAGGTCAGGGCACACGACTGGAACTGAACTATTCCTATGGGGAGCTTTCCTTCCAAGCTGTAGTCTCTGGGCTCTGCAGATACAATCCTCTCAAGACTTGGCCTTGCTGGGAACCTCTGGGTACTTCCACCCAGACTCTGGAGGGCTGCAGTCTGTCTGTCTTGTCATTGAGGATAGGCCTTACAGTCTTTCAGGTCTCCAGTGTGCCTTTCCTTCAGGAACCATATTCATCTTTGAGCAACAGTGACAGCAGCTTCTTTACTTGGTCTCAAAGTAAATCATATCCTTATATCACCAATCTCTGCACACCCCTCATAGATGCCAGCCCGGTACCCGACTCCTTCTCTTGTCTGGCTTATACATGCAGCATTCAAGGTCTGACTGACTTTGGTATTCAGGTTTTGGGGCCAAGCTAAGCACTTTGCACTCTGAGCCCTTTTCTACCTCACCAATCTGGAACCTTCCAGGACCCTAGTCCCTGACTTCCTTGTTGCCTTGAACCCCAGCTTGGGACCTGCATGGTTCTACCTCCAATGAGCAGGTGTGTGCGAATGTTTTTAACATCCTGACTTTGGACATTGAGACTTCCTTGAGCACTGGATTCTTCATCTGTGCAAATTTGTAAGTTGTCCCCTCGAGGCTGGGAGCATTGCTCAGTGGTAACATATGCTTTGTACATGCAAGGCCCCAGGTTCCACCCCAGTACCATGTTTAAAAACATTTAAAGGCCTGCCTACTTCACAAGCCTATCATGGGACTCAAATGACATAAGAAAGACCTTTGAAAACAGAAGTGCCCTTATCCACGTGAGGCTTTGTTTGTTTGGGTTTTGTTGGTGTTTTAAATTTTATTTCATTTTATATGTGTATGCCTGAGTATATGTCTGTGCATGAGCCCACAGAGGTCAGAAAAGGGTGTCGGATCCTCTGGAATGGAGTTCTAGGTATTGGTGAGCCTGGGACTCTGGACTCTGAGTGCCTTTCCAGCCTGGCCAGGCTTTGTTTTGTTCTTTCAAAAACAATAGCTCAGGTTTTGGAAGTGGAGCTTTGCAGTATTAACTCACGCCCAGGGATTTAGCAGTTTCAAATTCATGAGTAATCCTCACAGAACCCAAGCATAAAGCTTCTTATTTCTAATTGCTTCTGAACACAATTTTTGTTATTCGATGAAAAGCTGAATCTGCACCTGAGAAAGCGAAAGTCTCCTCTAACTCTGATCTGGTCAGAATTCAAAGTCCCCGATAGAAGTGACAGCTCTGTGTCCAGCACAAATTGGGTAGTTGACACAATAGACATGGGGAAGCCCCAGATTCCCCTGCAGGAACAGTCACACTTCCAGGTTTTGGCCTTGAGGTTAAGATCTGCCTTGGTGTTAGGAAGCCACTTAACCCAAGGTCTTATCCATCTAGGGACAGCCTGCATCTGCCCTGTGACCAACTGGGACAGGGTTAAGAACCCAGCCAGTCTGACACAAGGAACTTTCTTTTTATACACCATAGCCCAGGCTGTCCTGAAACTCATTATGTAGCCCTGAGAAGTCTGATGACAGTTGCCCTCCCTCAGCCTCCTGAGTCCTGATTACAGGTGTGAGCTACCATGTCTGGCATAACACAAGATATCTTGATGGGCAGTCCCACAGGGGCAGTCCCCACTCTTCACACGTGCTGATCTCTAAGAAACGCCTTGCACCTCAAATTCTAATTCAGCATTGCTTTTAGAGAACACAACCTATGACAACTGGCTACAATCGTTATGTCAGGATTTGGGGGAGAGGCTTGAAAAGTTTCTGCACCCGATAAGCCTCTCTGCTGACACAGCAAACAATCCAAATCAGACCAAATCAAAACAAATTGGAAAAAGACCACATTTATTGGATACAACTCCCAGATGGTTTTCTGGTCCCCCAAAGAGGAGGCAGGGAAGAAAGACCGAAAAGCCATGTGTCTGTTTTTCTAGGGAGGGGGACATTTTAAATACCCTGTGGGAGTGGTCTTGAGCACCCCTGGGGGAGGGGTCATCATTTGTCTGGCTTTCTGAGATTTGGCAGGGTTTAGAGAGAAATGACTGAGGGGGCTTGAGGTGGAACTTCCACCAAAACATTCCAGACTCTTTGGGTATATGGATGCCAGGGGCTGGGGTGGAGCTCCCACCAGAACACCAACTCCATACCCTTGGGTCTAAAACAGGGTCCTCAGCCATGTGATTGTACAGAATTTCAGTCTTTTCATCATAGTATTTACTTCACAGCTTTGTTTAGAATTATACTCCCCTGGAGCCAGTTCCTGGCAGAAGTCTCTAATCCCAGCAGTCAAGATGCTGAGGCAGGAAGACAAGAGGTCAAGAACAACTTTGGTTGCATAATGAGACACACACCCCAATTTGGAATAATAATTTTTTAAAAAGCCAAGGGTAGAGATGCATGCCTATAATCCTAGCATCCAGGAGAGGCAAGAAAATCAGGAGTTCAAGGTCATCCTCAGAAACACAATGAGTTTGAAGCCAGCCTGGGCTTCATGAGACCCTGTCTCTAAAATTCATTAAAGAAGTAATGAGTGGGCTGGGCGTTGGTGGTGCACGCCTTTAATACCAGCACTCGGGAGGCAGAGGCAGGCAGATCTTTGTGAGTTCGAGGCCAGCCTGGTCTACAGTGCGAGTGCCAGGATAGGCTCCAAAGCTACACAAAGAAACCCTGTCTCAAAAAAGAAGAAGAAGAAGAAGAAGAAGAAGAAGAAGAAGAAGAAGAAGAAGAAGAAGAAGAAGAAGAAGAAGAAGAAATGAGTGTTAAACTGAGGTTGAGTGAAGGCTATGCATAATGACAGCCTTCAAAGAGACTCCCCTAATCACATACGGAGATGGAGAGACAGGAAAGCATAGAAGTCATAGCATAGTGCCAGTCCTTATCAAAGATCAAGACACCCAATAGTCAGGCCATATACTAAATAAAATTATTGACTTCATAACCAGGGAAACCTGCTACAGGATAAGCTGGAGAACATTCTTGTTTGATTTTCCAGAGCCCTAATGTTAGCTAGGCAGAATTCATTTTAGGGACTGCTATTTAACTGCTGGAAAAAAGAATCTGCTTTTTTAATGGAAAAAAATTGTTCCTTATTGTGAAGGCGGCACATCGTATTCTTGGCTTCTTTGGTCTCCATCAGAGGGAATTCATGTATCTCCCTGTACCTCCACCGTATCTTGAATCTCCTATGTCAACAAAGAAAGCCAGACTGATAGATAACTTTTTTTCTAAAAATTAATAAGTAGAAAGTACCAGCCCATCAAGATGAGCACCAGGCAGGTCACATTGTGTAAATGCATCTGTTCTCAAGAAACCTCAAGAGGCTTAGGAATCAACAGATGAAGGGCCCCACAGAAATGACTGCAAAGTCAGAATAACTCAGGCAAAAACTTTCAAGTGCTTCAAACACTTGAAAGTTCAGTTTTCGGCCATAAGGGCAGCTCAGGGCAAAGGCACTTGCCACCAAGCCTGATGACCTGAGTTCCATTCCTGGGACCAAGTCTGGCAAGTTGTCCTCTAACTTCTATATTCATGCTATAACATACACACACACACACACACACACACACACACACACACACACACACACACACACACACACACACACGGAATAAATAGAATAAAAATGATAAGGATTTTAAATGTGCAGTTCTCAGAAAGCATCAACATATTCCTACTTAGCACAAATGTGAGCTGAGAGGCAGTAATAGGGGCTCCCTACCCTTACCATACTGTAATGCAACTAAAAGACTACCACACTGTTCCACAACATAGAGCCCAGTGTCCGAAAATCCACACAGCCCACAGCAACAAAACTAAGCAGAAATGGCCATAAGCCAAGGGCTTTGCAAGAGCTTTCTCATGAAAACAGTTAGGAGCTCTTTAAAGAGGTTTGGTTAAGATCTCTACAGGCACTGTCCAAAGGTGATTCCAGGGTCATTTCTGTCAGATTTCAAAGCCCGGTGTTCAAGATCTCTGAAGCAGCAAGACTTGCAGAGGCCAGGGAGAGGGGACACTTGGGGCTAACACAGAAGACAAGGCTCCATAAGGAAAGGGCTGCATGGAATAGGTCGGTTAAGGAGTAAGGTGTTTGTATAGTATTCTGGTGTCTAGACAGACAGGAGATAGAGGGAAAATGGGAAAGGCAGCTGGTTAGAGACACCATGACATGAGAGATGATTGGGCACAGTCCCCTGACAGGATATTAACATGTCCGCCCTTCTTTTTGCCAAGTGCCTGCATGGAAAGATTTAAAATGGAGCTGAGAAAGTGTCTTACTTAGGTTGCTATTGCTGTGTGAAGAGACAGCATGGCCACTCTTATAAAGGAAAACATGTAATTGAGGGCTCACTTACACCATGATTATCATCACGGCGGGGAACATGGCAGCCTGCAGGGAGACATGGTGCCAAAGAAATAGCTGAGAGTCTTGTGTCTTGCAGGCAACATGAAAAGGTCTGAGATACCGGGCAGTATCCCAAGCATAGGAAACCTCAAAGCCCATCCCCACAGTGACACACTTCCTTTAACAAGGCCACACCCACTCTGAAACAGCCACACTTCCTAATAGCGCCACTCTCTATGAGATTATGGGGCCCAATCCCATTCAAACTACCATGAAGGTTCCTCATAGGAAGGGATCAGTCTTTCTTTTATCCTTCTTCTGCCTCTCTCTTGGCTCCAATGCAATAGCCCAGGTGCTGCACCCACTAGTCCTACTGGTGACCATGCCACAGCCTTTTGAGTCCCATGTGCCAGGAGGGGCAACTTCTTAGCTTGAGGAGTCTAGTGGATCCTCATCTCCATTCTATCTAGAGCTGTAGTCCTTACTTAAAATTAAAAAAAAAAATACACTTCAGACACTTCCCAACATTGGAACCTAGCTTTGCAAGGGAGGTAAGCAGCCAGAACCAAGGCCATATGAACAGCTGATAAGTGCCACTAGCACCGGGTATACCTGTTCTCCTTAGAAATGTCATTCACAAACCTTTCAATCACTCATTCATTCAGTTGCTCATCACACAGATAATTATTAAATACACATTCTATCTTACCTGATGGAAATGACAAGGTCCAACAAGTATGTCTCCTGAACTCAGGAGTCTTACATTGTGTCGCTGATAGTATTGGTGACAGGTGATCTACAATAGCTGTAATAAATGCTAGGTTAAAGAAATGCCCAGAAGTCACCATGGTGTTCCCACTCTTTGCTCTGTGTGCCTTGCTTGCTCCTATATCTTCAATGCCCATCCCAGAGACCGACACATCGAAAGGGCTCAGTAAAGGTAGAGTCTAAGAGTGCTAAGCTCCAAGGCACTTTCTTTCTGTAGCCCAATCCTAGCATGGATTAGAAAACAAAGGATGCACACCAGTTCTTCCAACAGGTTACAGTATGTTCCAGTTGAGAGGAACTGGGCAGAGTCATTGACATTGTTGCCATGCTCTCCCGGGTATCACATCCAGGCCCTTCCTGCTTTCTCAGATCCATCTTCTAAGAATACTCAAGTTGGTCAGAGTTCCTATTGAAGCCCAGGGAACTAAAGCTGGACTAGGGGTTGCGGTGGAAATGGAGCTTCAGGTATCTTGTGCTTTTTTCCAGAGGCCATGCCACAGCTCGCCCTGAAAGTAAGTCTGATTCTACCAGCATATTCTCTTCTGTGGCAGGGAGGCTACCAGCAAGACCTGGGCTGCAAAGGCTGTAGAGGTAGTTACAAAACTCCTGTGTTTCCTTGTCCTCCTGCCTCACCTCCTGTCGTCCTACTGTCCTACTGTCCCTCAGGAGTTCAAAACCACCCTGACCCATGTAGTGGCTCAGAAGTAGGACTCTTGCCTAGCTATTGCAAAACCCTGGCTTTGATCTCCAGCATTGGGGGTGGGGTGGCAGGGTGGAGGGTGAGAAAACCACATCGCTCCCAGATGTCTGGCATTGGCTGCTGGCTTTAGAACCAGGTCTCCAAAAGCATTTTTGCCTCATCACTGCTGCCTCCCAGGTTTGGGTCTCATGGGAGAGTTCTTAGCTTAGTCCTAAAAGACATACGATCCCTGCTCCCTAAGAGGACTTGGGCTTTTCTGCTTCTGATGGGTGGCCTTTTACCCTTCTAATGCCAACCATCTCTCATCTCTCACTGTCCCTGTTCTGGAAAAAGTCTCTTAGGGTCTTTCGTGGCCACATGGTGGCCTTGAGGATGGATGGGTAATGGGCAGCCTGGGCCAGGGCCCAAGCAGCAGACCTCCCAAGAACAGTGACACATGCATTTGGGTATGCTTATGGTTTTCTCCAAAGAGGACTGGCGGGAGAAGGGGGTGGAATCTAGAAACTTCTCAGGCTTTAAGAATTCCTGCCCTCCTCCTCAGTCTAACCCTGGCTATGCCTGCCTGGTTCCTGGCAATGCCCACGGGCAGGACAGCAAGAAAAAGAGGGAAGGCCTGTTTGCTATTTGCTTGGTCGCCCCTCCTCCGCACTTGTCGCCACTTGCTACTCACCCCCTTGCTGCCCGCCTGTCCCTCTGGGCCACTGGGGCGCCACTACTGTCCCCAACCCGCTTTGCCAGACGGGTCTAAAGGCAGCTTGACTCACGGTTCTGCCAACAGCCCACAGCTCGAGCGAGGCTATAAAATCTGCCACTGAGGGAAGAGAGGCCCAGTGTTTGCCCTGCACTGCCCAGCCCCAGCGCGCAAACATGACCCGAGCCGCAGAGCGGGGCAAAGGGGCTTCAGGTTGGGGGCTACGCGGCGCCCTAGTGGCTGTAGCGCTGTTGTCGGCGCTGAACGCCGCGGGCACCGTGTTCGTGCTGTGCCAGTGGCGCGGGCTGAGCGCGGCCCTGCGGGCGCTGGAGGCTCAACGAGTCCGGGAGCAGCGCGAAGACAGCGCCCTACGCGCCTTTCTGGCGGAATTGAGTCGTGCACCGGGCCAGGTCCCCGAATCACCCCAGGACCCCGCGAGCGCAGCGCGCAACAAGCGCAGCCACAGCGGAGAGCCTGCGCCACACATCCGTGCCGAGAGCCAGGACATGATGATGATGATGACCTACTCCATGGTGCCGGTAGGCAGGGGCTCGTCTCGGTGGCGCCCCCGTCGGTCTGGGCAGCAGGAGGTGATGGGAACTAGGATCCCGTTGGCCAGGAACAAGGTCATGGAGAGAAGCCCGGGTATAGATATGGCTAGGGAAGTCATCCTGGCAAGCTGCTTGACACTTTTGAGATCAGTCCCTTCATCTTCTGGGACAGGGCAGGGCAAGTCTTCACTTCTGACATCTTTTGAGTCTTCAGTTAAATGACGGGATAGGCAGCCTCTCACAACTTTTGATAGACATTTTCTGGGTGTGAACTGACCCACAGCAGGAGCTCCCTGTAGGAGAGTTTCCGAAAACAAAGAAGCTACTTTTCTTCAGCAAGGACCCTTTCCCTGACACAATCTAGTGGTTAGACTTTTAATCTGACCTGGGCTCATCCCGGTGAGATCGTGACCAAACTGCCCACCTAGATGCTGACAGTCATTCCTGGCTCTCAAGCAGTTCCAATTGGGAGAAATTGGTGTAGTGTAACTCTTATTAGCATACTAATATGCACTGACAAAGCTGAGGGTCTTAATGTAGGGCCTGTGGATTGCTTCCCACACAAGCTCAGAAGAGTGGAAAGCCAGAACTGCTGGCACAAACGTGTGCATCCAGGGAAGGTTCCAGCATTAATCTTTCTCTTCTTTTTAATCACTCTCTTTCCCCCCCTATCTTCTTTCTTCCCTCCCTCCCTCCCTTTCTGCCTCCCTCCCTGCCTCCCTCCTTTCTTCCTTCCTTTTTCCTTTCTAAAACAGTTTCATGGAACCCAGGATGGCCTTCAACTGGCTGTGTAGTTGGACTCCAGCCCTTCCACCACCTAGGTGCCAGGATTGCAGACATGAGCCACAAAGCTCCTGGGCCTCTTTGCATTTCCTAAGCTATCCTATTGCATATTCACTTCCTGAGATTTAAGAGACGCCACTCTAAAGGAAAGACAGAGGAAAGAAATCTTTATTCCGGTTTCCAGGTGTTTTGCTTTTGTTGATTTGACTTCAGTGTATCTCTAGCTGGAGACTGAATTCTCACTCCCCTTTCCATCTCCCGGTCCCTTTTCACTCACTACAACAGCTCTGGTCTTATTTCACTTTATAATTAGAAACTTTTCAATTGTCACTCCAAGTCCAGTGAGCCATACTTTGGAATCCTACATATTTGATGAGAAGTCTACTTTAGACATTTGCTGTTGTCAGAGAGGCTTTCAAACATTACGAGTAAGCTTAAATGCTTTTAAAACTACAAATACTACACACTTCAAACACATAGTTTGATAAAGGTCAAATTTCCCATCTCTGGCTTCACTTTTTTTTTAAACTCATGTAAACATTTAAAAATCTGTGCCTAAGCAAAAGTTTCAAAAAATAAAACCTCTATAAGATAGAGAGGACTCGTTAGGGAATTCTAGAGCACTCTCTTGGTTCTCTACTCTGCATTTTAAGAGTTCTTTTTAAACCTTCCAAGAGGAATTCATCTGAACATCGACACTTTACATCTTTAATCCTGCTCTTAAGATAGACGGTTTAGATCCAAATTGCAGCCTATGCAGTCACTGACATAAAAGAATGAACTCATTTCCATGTCACTCAGAGTGCTAGATTTAAGTGCGGGTGACCTGGCAGTTCGGCCACCTGCTGATGTTACACATTAGCGCCACAGAGACTGCAGCTAGAGATCAGCACCCACCCCCCACCCCATCCCCCACCCCCCCACACCTACCACCACTGTCCCACATGGATGTGTGAGACATGTGTGGAACTGAGCTCTCCCTCTATCTGCCTCAGCCTCCTAAGCACTGGGATTACCATACCTAGCTCTATGCTTAATTGTCTATAATTTCAAGTTTTGTTTTATTTTATGCATTTTACCTGCATGTGTACTGTGTGCATGCCATGGAGGTTAGAAGAGGGCTTCAGAGCCTCTGGAAAGATAGTTACAGAAGCTTGTGAAACCCAACCAAGGTCCCAAATATTGAGTCATCTCTCTGATACTTTTTAAATCTGCAATTATAATATAAATAGATTACTTTTTTCTCTTTTTTTTGTTTTTTGTTTTTGTTGTTGTTGTTGTTATTTTGTTTTGTTTCTCAAGACAGGGTTTCTCTGTGTAACAGCCCTGGTTGTCCTAGAACTCAAATAGTAGGCCAGGCTGGTCTAAAGCTCACAGAGATCTACCTATCTCTGCCTTCCAAGTGCTGAGATTAAAGGTGTGTGCCACCACCACCAGACCAATAGATTCTTTCTTAACAAGGTAAAATATAATGAGAATCTCTTACTTCAAAACCAGATTTCCACTCACTAGCAATTATTCTAAGAGAGCTATCTACTGTCACTATAGGTAGCTCGGTTTGTCCTAGAATTAACCAGAGAAACTAGACAAACAAAAGTAGTCGAATATGTGTGGGCAAGTGAAAGTCTGGCTCTCATCAAATTTTATTAATGTACCAGGAAAACCCAAGAAAATTTGCTGACAACCTACTATAAACAACAATAGAATTCAGTGGAAATTCCTTATATCTAAACCTCCATTCCACCTTCTCCTCTGGGCTCAGTGGCACCTCTCAACCTCGTCAGGTCCTCTCCTGTTTTTCTTTTGGAATCCCCTGAGTCCTGTGAGTGCTGCCTGCTAGAATGTTGACTGATCCTGTTGGGTTGATCTTGTGCAGGTAACCATAGCTGCAGAGAGCTCATGGGTGCAAAGGACATGTCCTTTCCCTGAAGGCAGCATTACTGACCATTTAACATATCAACGATGGTTCTGGCCTCCAGGTTCTCCCAGCATCCCCCAGCCCCTACCTGTTACAGAGTCCTCCTTGCTGACATACCTACCTCTACCATGAACTCCGGGGGCTGGGCTGCCCTTACCCCAGCTGCTCTACCTTATATAATCCAGACATTTTGGTTACACTGGTCCTTTTTTAACCTTTTCCCTTTTGGTCTCTTTGTCTCCTGGTCTCCTGGCTCTCCCATCTCCCCTCCCTTTTCTCATCACATGACCCAGCTCAGCCTGGTCACTTTCACTCTGAACTCTTCCAGATTCCTCTGGCTATGGTTTCCTCCATATCTACAACAACCCTTCTCCTGCACCATACCTAACTAGGAGCAGTCTTGAACTCCTTTTATTTCTTCTTTTCTGTTCACCTCCCCATCCTCTAGCTCTTACAGTCTTTCTGGCCCCTCTTCTTCCATGTTCTCTGAGTCTCAATGAGGTTGACATATATGTTCCATTTAGGGCTGAACACTCAAGTATCACTTATTCTCAAGGCTTTGGACAATTAGGAGTTTCTTCATTCCTGCCATCCACTGCAGAAAGAAAGGGCTAAAGAGATGGCTCAGCAGATAAAGACACTGACTGTACTTCCAGAGGACCAAGATTCTATTTCCAGCACCCACATGGCAGCTCACAACCGTCTGTAACTCCAGTTCAGGGATCTAATGGCCTTGTCTGGACTCTTCGGGCACTACATATACAGAAAAAAGTAGTCATGCATATAAAAATACTCTTTTATTTTAAAAACAAACTTCTCTGTCCAGGATTGAAAGCAGAACTAAACTAGGGATATAAACACAAGGCATTTTGACAACATGTCCATTTAGCAAAAACAATAATAGTAGGTTAATGACCTCCCTTGTCATGGGCTTTTGGCCAAGTTTACAATATTAGGCATGGATTCCCTTTTTGGAGCAGGTCTCCAATTGAATCAGGAAGCAGTTGTTTATCCCTGTAACAGTCAGGCCACTATTGTACCAGTGGGCACATCTTGCCTGGCAGGTTGCTATTGCAGCATGAAGAGTCTAGTTCTGGGTAAGACAATTAATTGATGACTTTTTCTCTCCAGTGTCCAGTGCCTTCCACCTCTATGAAATCTAGCCATCAGACTGGAAAGTTGCCAGATTAATCCAAAATTGATTTCTCTATGTCCTGCAACCAAAGCATATGATATCTTCATCAATAGGGTCTTATCATCTAGTTATGGAGGAAAACTAAGAGTAATAGCAATAATCTGTGTTGTTTTGAACACCTCTGGGGCCTCCTTGACTAACAAATAGAAACATTCCATAGCCAGTAATAACCCATGTCATGTCTTGGGGAAAACATAGTCCACTGATGCATGACACTCCTATTTAGACTCTTTTTGATTAGCTTATGAAGTGCTGTGGTTGCATAAGGCTATTTCATACATCCTTAAATATGGTAACCCACCCACCTCAGCCATTCATTTCCTCTTTCCCCTTTTCTCCTATCAGCATAAACAGTTTACCTCCAGTTTTCTCTGACAAACGTCTCTTAAACATGTGAGGAGAAGACGTTCATGTTTTTAAAAGATTTATTTGTCCTAATTAACATGTATGAGTGATTTACCCACATGGATGTCTATGCACCATGTGTATGCCTGGTCCCAGAAGGTCAAAGAGGGCATTGGATCCCCTAGAACTGGAGTTGTGGATGGGTGTAAGTTGCTGTGTGGGTGCTGGGAATCAAACCTGGGTCCTCTGCAAGGACAACAGGTGCTCTTAACACTAAGCTATCTTTCTAACCCTAGATATTTTAATTTAAAAATGCAAATTGCAACTACCTAAAATATAGTTTTGTTATTTGCCATAACTAGATGATAAAAGTTTGACACTACACCAAACCAGGGAAGCTGAAGGGAAAAAGCCAGGCTCTTGCTCCACTGTTAGAGTGCAAAATGGTGCCGCCCATGTAAAAATCAATTTGGCAAATCCAGAAAAATGGAGAACACATTTTCCCCTTTACCCTACAGTCTCATTTATGGGAGTAACAAAATCTCGGGAGAACTCCCCTCATTACCCACTTAATCCCATCATCCCCCTAAATATCCACCCTGAAGTACAAGTAACATATGAATTTGAAGATTAGGTTTCCAGTATGTGACTCTGGGGAGCTCATTCACACTGTGGCGTATGTCTTGCATGAAGCATGCAATGTATGTTCTCACTGATGATTGCTGCACAGGAACCAGAGCCTAATCTTAATTTTTTTTCTAGAAGAAAACATCTGACTTTTCATATGAAATATCTCAACTTTTAAATATTGACATCAGAGAGAAAAAAAAGAAAAAGAAATTTAAAAAAATTAGTTGGTTGGCACAATTTTGACTAAACAGCATCCACATTGCTTGAGGCCATCTTAGGACATCCAGCTGGGGGTGTGTAACAGTTGTGCCTTGGGTGATTTTGAACACACTTGTTTTATTTAGCTTGGTCACAATCTTGTTATTTGTAAGCTTGATTCTGAAAACTTGGGAGTAACCACTAATATGGTTGTTACAGTTGAGGTAGAAGCAATTTTTGGCATTTTGTTTGGTTTCAGTTTTGTTTCTATTTGATCTCTCTCTCTCTCTCTCTCTCTCTCTCTCTCTCTCTCTCTCTCTCTCTCTGTGTGTGTGTGTGTGTGTGTGTGTGTGTGTTTTATGTGCACATGAATGCAGGTTCCCACAGAGGTCATCAGAAGGTGTCAGATCCCCTGGAGCCTAACACTTCCTGTGTGTAGCTTTACTAGTCCCATGCATACTGTCATCCCTGGAGAAGTGTTGGGGTTGTTGAGCCCAAGCTGCTAAGGAAGCATTGTTCCCTGGATGCAAGACAGATCCAATGGCTGTGAGGGTGTGGCTACACTCTGGAGGAACCTGTAGGCTGAGCCAAGCTACTGACTTCCCAAATCAAGAGCAGTCAAGGTTGAGACAGAGCCTAACACCCACTAACCCCACATATATGCCCTCGTCAAATTCTGTTCTGTTCAGTTAGAGAGGATAGCAGATAGATACCTCAGGAGCTCCTGTCATATGGAATGGACCCTGATAGGAAATTAGCCTGTTAAAGGAGGACACAAAAAGAGAGAATGGCCAACTAGAAAGCTGTATGCAGACCTGGGAGGCGGATTTCTGTATCCTTCCTTGTGGCATCCTGAGCTCATTTGTGCTTGGGATGCCAGGGCAGTATTCCCAGAACACACCTGACTGGCACTATGTGGGTAGTCTTGATGTCAGAAGCCATCCTAGGTGCAATGGTGGAGTAAGAACTTGAAATTACGTCTCTGCTAGGATCTTGTCTGGTGGTCTTTGTACTTTGAACACCCCCAGAAATCTGGCTGTGTCTCAGGTAACGCTGATCTGTTGAGGAAGACAGGAGAGAGCTGTCCCCTTTACCCCAGTTTAGATCCTTCTTCATGAACACCTAACTTTGAATACACTCCAAGAAAACACTTCATGTTGGTATACTTGATTCTTCTATATCTATATTCTTCTATATTCAACCCAGCACACATTAAAAATAATCAAGGAGAGGCTGGACAGTGGTGGTGCACACCTTTAATCCCAGTATTTGGGAGGCAGAGGCAGGTGGATCTCTGTGAGTTCAAGACCAGCCTGGTCTCCAGAGTGAGTTCCAGGACGGCCTCCAAAGCTACACAGGGAAAACCTTGTCTTAAAATCATCATCATCATCACCAAGGAAGTCACTCTCTCTTACTCTGCCTCAGTTGCTTACCAACTTATTGTGTGTCTGAATGTTGTGTGTGCACATATTGCAAGCACATGTGTGTCCAAATGCACGTGCACCTATATGGAGGCCAGAGGTGGCTGTCAGGTATGCTTCTCTGTCACTCCCCACCCTGTGTCCCTTTAAGACAGGGTCTCTCCCAAAACCAGAACCTTGCTGTTCTGACTAAACTGGCTGGCCAGCAAGCCTCAGGGATCCTTCTACCTCCACTGCCCCTGCCCCACACCATGCTGGATTACAGGCACACCGCTACGTCCAGCTTTTTGTAGGTGCTGAAAATGCAAAAGCAGATTCTCATTTTGCTCAGCATCACTTCACCAACTGAGCCATCTCTCCAGCCCTGATTATTTCTTCTCTGACTCGGGTCTCCCGTAACAAAGCTGGTTTCCAATTCAAACTTGAACTTCGTGATCCACCTGCTTCTGCCTCCGAAGTGCTAGTGTTTCCCGTATGTGCCACCATACTTGGCTGAAAATAATTATTTCTGTATGAAATGTGTGTAGATTTTTTTTCTTGTCGCTAGTTGCCCAGACATGGTTTCAAGTACATAGAAGGATATACACATCTTATATTCAAACACTGCGCCACAAGAAACTTGAGCATCTGTGGATTTGGTGGCAGGAGGGATGCTGTCAGCATCTGTGGGACAGCTATAGAAAATTGCCATGATCCTCTAAGGACACATGGAAGAAATAGGGAGTCAGGACTGAACATCTGGGGCCATGAGATAGGAAAATGGTGTTGACTAAATGAATGGCGGGAAGTCATGTAGACCAGTTCCCACAGACCTATTCAAACCAAGTTGATAAAGCCTACCTCTGGGTTGGTCGAGTCTCTTTCCAGCCAAAGCGGCAGAGGCAGTAGGAGTAAGCTTGCTGGGCCCTGCAACCGGAGCAGGATGGTGCCTTCCGGATCAGTTGCTCTTGACTTTACCCTGCTATTTCCCTGCCTTTCCTTAACCATCACTGTGATCATGCTGAGAATGAATGGAACTCAAAGCCACATAAACCCGAAAAATTGCTCACAGATGAGCCCACATGGAACCACACAGTGCACTAGGTCACAGACTGAAGGTGCTTGACAAAGGATTCTTTCCTGGGCAAATTATCAGCCCAGTGACATTGTCCCAGGATCTCTCTGTGATAGGCTTAGGCTCCCTGCTATGATGTCAGCCCCCATATACCTGCCGTTAATTTGAGCAATAAGGCATTCATCTTTCACTGTTAGGTCTCCATCCAAATTATATCACTAAGTGGCCCTAAATGGTCATATAGGGATGAACACAATGGACATGGAAGTCAAATGGATTCTTGGCTGGGTAGCTGGATGACCTTGGGCATCCTTGACTTCTCCAAGACTCAGTTTCCTCATCTGTAATGCCTGTCTTATGGGGTTTCTAGGAATGGCAAAGATAATGTAAGAACAGTACCCACAATCACAGTCAGGTCTTCAGTAAGTACTCATTGTTGCTATTTTTAAGTCCTAGACAGGGAATGAAATTCAGTGTTAGAGCTCAAGCCCAGCATGTGAAAAGTCCTATATTCAATTCAATTCCCAGGACCACAAACAGGTGAAAAAGAGGAACTGTGTTAGTCTGTTGAGGCTCCTATAGCAAAACACCAGAGACTGGGTAGATTTTAAGCAACAGAAATTTACCTCTCAGAGCCCCAAGTAGTGGAGAAGTCTGGGTTATACACAAAAGCACACTCAGTGTCTGGTAGACCATAGTCCAGTTCATAAGTGACACCCTCTAGAGACAGAATAACAAAGCAGGCTTTCTGAGGCCTCATTTTCTAGCACTGTTGGATATGCCAGTGCACACCTTCAATTCTATCACTCAGGAATCAGACCTCTGTGATTCGAGATCAGCCTAGTCTAAAACAGAGAACTCGAAGACAGCCAGGGCTACATAGCGAGCTTCTTTCTCAAACAAAATAAAACACCCATTTTATTTTTTAGGACAGTAATTTCACTCTTGAACGCTTTGCTTTTGTGTCCTCATTGACTCCATGTTCACTGTGTCCACCGCACTGCTCCTATTACTTCCAAATGCCATCACATTGCTTCACTGTAACAACTGGGTGTCAGGAGAATGAAAACCAGACATAGTGTTATGTAACTGTGAGCTCTGAGCTCTGGGTTTACTGTTTGCTCCCAGATTTCTTCAGCATTCCAGGTGTCTGTACTCTGCTGCATTTGCATCAGTTGCCACTTTTGGGAAATGACCTAACTCTTCATGTCAGTGGCAACAAAACAGGGTACAGGGGGTATAACTAAATGGTAGAGTGTTTGCTTAGCAGGCACAAAGCCTTGGGGCCATACTCAGCACCACCCAAAAAGAGTGAATAAACAAATAGCAAATCATAATTAACTTTCATGTGGCAGCAAGACAGACTTCATCAAGGTACATCAAGGTACAGGCCTTTCTGGTTCCCCAGTCTTATGTATGGCACAGTGACAGGCGGGGCACCTTTAAAAGCCCTGTTTACTTCTGCAGATTCATATTGGTGGCATTCAAAACAAACAAACAAACAAAAAAGTTAATGCTTTCCTGAAGAGAGGACAGAGCAAAAAATACTTCTTAAAAAGAGAACACCTTCTTTCTTGGGTGTCTTGTGTATCCCAGGATATGGTTGGTTACTAAGGTGGGAGTCACCAGAACAAGTCATTGAAAGAACACACTTACATGGTTAAAACTTTTTAAAAGTCTAAGACATATTTTCCTTCTACATTTCTCATTCCCCATCCCCCAACACTTATCAAAAGATCCTTGGCTAAATCTAGTTGGCATTCAAGTTTAATTTACATGCATTTTATCGGCAGACTACAGGTCACACCGTGTGAAACAAGCTG